>NC_053389.1:781101348-781409159 GCF_905171765.1 Bufo bufo | reverse complement strand
AAATGGTAATGGAGTTTCCCTCCCATTCCACAGAGTTGGAGTTTCTGGAGCTGGTCATTATAGCTTCTTTCACCGGAAAATGTAAAAATCTGCAGATGACATCTCTAGGAGGTTCATTTGGTTGTGGATTGGGACGAAGTGCTCTGTGCGCCCTTTCTATTAAAACTTCATGGGCAGAGTCTGGGCCTAGCAGCTTAAGACAAATCAGAGTAACAGTTTCAGGGATATCTGTTGCTGTGATAGTTTCAGGGATGCCTCTGAAGCGGAGGTTATTTCTCCTGCTTCTGTTCTCTTGATCCTCCATAGCGGTATACAGGGAGTTAATATGATTCTGTGCAAGGGACAGGCTGGAGGACACCTCACTCTGATGCTGTAAAATCGCAGCTTGTGTATCTTCTAGTACTTCCACCCTTCTGCCTATGTGCCGTACATCTTCTTTGATAGAAGAGAGATCCAGGCTAAGGGGACCCAAGGCGTCAGCCAGCGCTTCTTTAAGGTAAGCCCTGGAGATAGGCAGACACTCTGTGTCACAGGGATCTTCCCCTACCTTATCGGCGCTTGCAGCTGCTGCTTGTTTGTGGCTGGAGCGAGCCGTCCCGGGCGCCATCTTGGATTCCTTATTAACTGCCCCTGTCGCCGTCTTTTTCATAAATTTCTCGATTTCTCCAGTCTGGTTTAAGGATCTGGTGTGTCCTGTTTGGTCAGCAGGCTTTTGGCCACGATTTTGACCATTTTGCAGTCCAGTTCGCTGGTGATAAAGTGCTATGAGGGATATGCTAGCAGGAGAGCAGCACCTCACACAACCATCCGGCTCTGGTGCTGGCTCCGCCCCCCCTTGAAAAATCATTCTTGCACATACAAAACAGGGTGTGCAGCATTTGCCTCGTTAGCACAGCAGGTAGCGCGTCAGTCTCATAATCTGAAGGTCGTGAGTTCGATCCTCACACAGGGCATTTTTCTAGCCAGGTTTATGTTCCTCTCTTGACCTAAAAGCCATGATACTTTCTCTTTCGCTACTGACATGTTCTGCTTTAAAAAATAAAGAGATCCAAAAGCATTAACAGGACGAAGGCTGCTTGACTATTTAAACTTTTGGAGTTAATAGGGAAAGTGTTAAAAAGGCTTTTTCCCATACCAGAAGTCAAATCTAAACTGCATAGGAAACAGAGGACTCATAGGCACTAGACTACATGTTAATTGCTCTAGTGCTTCAGTTGCAACACAAAAAAAAAAATCAGTTTTCTGCTTTAGGCAATCATTATTACATTCAGAGGAAACCGCTTCCAAGTTTCTTCATTATTGCTTTAAGTGGCACATCGGTTTTCGGAATCTAGTGAGACCGACCCTAATATGGGGTCCTTTTCTAGCAAGACATTAGTGCAGCAGGTAGAACATTAATTATCGGATATGAATTGAGTGAGATTTATCCTCACGCTGGGTCCTTTTCTAGTCAAACGGGATGAGGGGTTGTTGACTAGCTTAAATTTTGTAGTTAGAAGGCATAGTTGGGAATGATTTGAGGTATGATGTAAAAATGGGATCATGCGCAAAAGGAAGGAATGAAAAGCTATAAGCGGACAGAAATTTGAGCCGCAATGGGAGACCTCAATGTGTATGCCTTAACTCTGCATCCATTCGCTGTCGGTGCAAATTTAAAAACTAAGCATTCCCATACAGAGAGTAGAATCCGGGCCACCTGGGTGAAAACCAGGAATCCTAACCGCTAGACCATATGGGAAACATGGCACAAAATTTTCTATTGCAAAAATAAAAAAAAACAAGAAAAAAAAAATCAAATTTTGAAAAATCATTCTTGCACTTACAAAACAGGGTGTGCAGCATTTGCCTCGTTAGCGCAGCAGGAAGCGCGTCAGTCTCATAATCTGAAGGTCGTGAGTTCGATCCTCACACAGGGCATTTTTCTAGCCAGGTTTATGTTCCTCTCTTGACCTAAAAGCCATGATACTTTCTCTTTCGCTACTGACATGTTCTGCTTTAAAAAATAAAGAGATCCAAAAGCATTGACAGGACGAAGGCTGCTTGACTATTTAAATTTTGGAGTTAATAGGGAAAGTTGGGAATGATTTGAGATATGGATTGAAAATGGGATCTTCTGCAAAAGAAAGGAAAAAATTGCTAAAAGTCGTCAAGTTCAGCATTTTTGGCCGCAATGTGCAACTTCAATCTATACCGCTTAACTCTGCGCGGGGGCGTCGGTCTTTCCGTGTAGGTGCAAGTGTTAAAAAGGCTTTTTCCCATACCAGAAGTCAAATCTGAACTGTATAGGAAACATAGGACTCATAAGCACTAGACTACATGTTAATTACTCTAGTGCTTCAGTTGCAACACAAAGAAAAAAATCAGTTTTCTGCTTTAGGCAAACATTATTATATTCAGAGGAAACCGCTTCCAAGTTTCTTCATTATTGCTTTAAGTGGCACATCGGTTTCGGAATCTAGTGAGACCGACCCTAATATGGGGTCCTTTTCTAGCAGGACATTAGTGCAGCAGGTAGAACATCAATTATCGGATATGAATTGAGTGAGATTTATCCTCACGCTGGGTCCTTTTCTAGTCAAACGGGATGAGGGGTTGTTGACTAGCTTAAATTTTGTAGTTAGAAGGCATAGTTGGGAATGATTTGAGGTATGATGTAAAAATGGGATCATGCGCACAAAGGAAGGAATGAAAAGCTATAAGCGGACAGAAATTTGAGCCGCAATGGGAGACCTCAATGTGTATGCCTTAACTCTGCATCCATTCGATGTCGGTGCAAATTTAAAAAATAAGCATTCCCATACCAGGAGTCGAACACGGGCCGCCTGGGTGAAAACCAGGAATCCTAACCGCTAGACCATATGGGAAACATAGCACAAAATTTTCTATTGCAAACATAAAAAAAAACAAGAAAAAGAAATCCAATTTTGAAAAATCATTCTTGCACATACAAAACCAGGTGTGCAGCATTTGCCTCATAAGCGCAGCAGGTAGCGTGTCAGTCTCATAATCTGAAGGTTGTGAGTTCGATCCTCACACAGGGCATTTTTCTAGCCATTTTTATGTTCCTCTCTTGACCTAAAAGCCATGATACTTTCTCTTTCGCTACTGACATGTTCTGCTTTAAAAAATAAAGAGATCCAAAAGCATTGACAGGACAAAGGCTGCTTGGCTATTTAAACTTTTGGAGTTAATAGGAAAGTTGGGAATGATTTGAGGTATGGATTGAAAATGGGATCTTCTGCAAAAGAAAGGAAAAAATTGCTAAAAGTCGTTAAGTTCAGCATTTTTGGCCGCAATGTGCAACTTCAATATATACCGCTTAACTCTGCGCGGGGGTGTCGGCCTTTCCGTGTAGGTGCAAGTGTTAAAAAGGCTTTTTCCCATACCAGAAGTCAAATCTGAACTATATAGGAAACAGAGGACTCATAAGCACTAGACTACATGTTAATTTCTCTAGTGCTTCAGTTGCCACACAAAAAAAAATATCAGTTTTCTGCTTTAGGCAATCATTATTACATTCAGAGGAAACCGCTTCCAAGTTTCTTCATTATTGCTTTAAGTGGCACATCGGTTTCGGAATCTAGTGAGACCGACCCTAATATGGGGTCCTTTTCTAGCAAGACATTAGTGCAGCAGGTAGAACATCAATTATCGGATATGAATTGAGTGAGATTTATCCTCACGCTGGGTCCTTTTCTAGTCAAACGGGATGAGGGGTTGTTGACTAGCTTAAATTTTGTAGTTAGAAGGCATAGTTGGGAATGATTTGAGGTATGATGTAAAAATGGGATCATGCGCAAAAGGAAGGAATGAAAAGCTATAAGCGGACAGAAATTTGAGCCGCAATGGGAGACCTCAATGTGTATGCCTTAAACTGCATCCATTCGATGTCGGTGCAAATTTAAAAACTAAGCATTCCCATACAGAGAGTCGAACCCGGGCCACCTGGGTGAAAAACCAGGAATACTAACCGCTAAACCATATGGGAAACATGGCACAAAATTTTCTATTGCAAACATAAAAAAAAAACAAGAAAAAAAAAATCCAATTTTGAAAAATCCTTCTTGCACATACAAAACAGGGTGTGCAGCATTTGCCTCGTTAACGCAGCAGGTAGCGCGTCAGTCTCATAATCTGTAAGGTCGTGAGTTCGATCCTCACACGGGGCATTTTTCTAGCCAGGTTTATGTTCCTCTCTTGATCTAAAAGCCATGATACTTTCTCTTTCGCTACTGACATGTTCTGCTTTAAAAAATAAAGAGATCCAAAAGCATTGACAGGACGAAGGCTGCTTGACTATTTAAACTTTTGGAGTTAATAGGGAAAGTTGGGAATGATTTGAGGTATGGATTGAAAATGGGATCTTCTGCAAAAGAAAGGAAAAAATTGCTAAAAGTCGTCAAGTTCAGCATTTTTGGCCGCAATGTGCAACTTCAATCTATACCGCTTAACTCTGCGCCGTGGTGTCGGCCTTTCCGTGTAGGTGCAAGTGTTAATATAGGAAACAGAGGACTCATAAGCACTAGACTACATGTTAATTGCTCTAGTGCTTCAGTTGCAACACAAAAAAAAAAAAACAGTTTTCTGCTTTAGGCAATCATTATTACATTCAGAGGAAACCGCTTCCAAGTTTCTTCATTATTGCTTTAAGTGGCACATCGGTTTCGGAATCTAGTGAGAACGACCCTAATATGGGGTCCTTTTCTAGCAAAACATTAGTGCAGCAGGTAGAACATCAATTATCGGATATGAATTGAGTGAGATTTATCCTCACGCTGGGTCCTTTTCTAGTCAAACGGGATGAGGGGTTGTTGACTGGCTTAAATTTTGTAGTTAGAAGGCATAGTTGGGAATGATTTGAGGTATGATGTAAAAATAGGATCATGCGCAAAAGGAAGGAATGAAAAGCTATAAGCGGACAGAAATTTGAGCCGTAATGGGAGACCTCAATGTGTATGCCTTAACTCTGCATCCATTCGATGTCGGTGAAAATTTAAAAACTAAGCATTCCCATACCGGGAGTCGAACCTGGGCCGCCTGGGTGAAAACCAGGAATCCTAACCGCTAGACCATATGGGAAACATGGCACAAAATTTTCTATTGCAAACATTAAAAAAACAAGAAAAAGAAATCCAATTTTGAAAAATCATTCTTGCACATACAAAACCAGGTGTGCAGCATTTGCCTCATAAGCGCAGCAGGTAGCGTGTCAGTCTCATAATCTGAAGGTTGTGAGTTCGATCCTCACACAGGGCATTTTTCTAGCCATTTTTATGTTCCTCTCTTGACCTAAAAGCCATGATACTTTCTCTTTCGCTACTGACATGTTCTGCTTTAAAAAATAAAGAGATCCAAAAGCATTGACAGGACAAAGGCTGCTTGGCTATTTAAACTTTTGGAGTTAATAGGAAAGTTGGGAATGATTTGAGGTATGGATTGAAAATGGGATCTTCTGCAAAAGAAAGGAAAAAATTGCTAAAAGTCGTTAAGTTCAGCATTTTTGGCCGCAATGTGCAACTTCAATATATACCGCTTAACTCTGCGCGGGGGTGTCGGCCTTTCCGTGTAGGTGCAAGTGTTAAAAAGGCTTTTTCCCATACCAGAAGTCAAATCTGAACTATATAGGAAACAGAGGACTCATAAGCACTAGACTACATGTTAATTTCTCTAGTGCTTCAGTTGCCACACAAAAAAAAATATCAGTTTTCTGCTTTAGGCAATCATTATTACATTCAGAGGAAACCGCTTCCAAGTTTCTTCATTATTGCTTTAAGTGGCACATCGGTTTCGGAATCTAGTGAGACCGACCCTAATATGGGGTCCTTTTCTAGCAAGACATTAGTGCAGCAGGTAGAACATCAATTATCGGATATGAATTGAGTGAGATTTATCCTCACGCTGGGTCCTTTTCTAGTCAAACGGGATGAGGGGTTGTTGACTAGCTTAAATTTTGTAGTTAGAAGGCATAGTTGGGAATGATTTGAGGTATGATGTAAAAATGGGATCATGCGCAAAAGGAAGGAATGAAAAGCTATAAGCGGACAGAAATTTGAGCCGCAATGGGAGACCTCAATGTGTATGCCTTAAACTGCATCCATTCGATGTCGGTGCAAATTTAAAAACTAAGCATTCCCATACAGAGAGTCGAACCCGGGCCACCTGGGTGAAAAACCAGGAATACTAACCGCTAAACCATATGGGAAACATGGCACAAAATTTTCTATTGCAAACATAAAAAAAAAACAAGAAAAAAAAAATCCAATTTTGAAAAATCCTTCTTGCACATACAAAACAGGGTGTGCAGCATTTGCCTCGTTAACGCAGCAGGTAGCGCGTCAGTCTCATAATCTGTAAGGTCGTGAGTTCGATCCTCACACGGGGCATTTTTCTAGCCAGGTTTATGTTCCTCTCTTGATCTAAAAGCCATGATACTTTCTCTTTCGCTACTGACATGTTCTGCTTTAAAAAATAAAGAGATCCAAAAGCATTGACAGGACGAAGGCTGCTTGACTATTTAAACTTTTGGAGTTAATAGGGAAAGTTGGGAATGATTTGAGGTATGGATTGAAAATGGGATCTTCTGCAAAAGAAAGGAAAAAATTGCTAAAAGTCGTCAAGTTCAGCATTTTTGGCCGCAATGTGCAACTTCAATCTATACCGCTTAACTCTGCGCGGGGGTGTCGGCCTTTCCGTGTAGGTGCAAGTGTTAATATAGGAAACAGAGGACTCATAAGCACTAGACTACATGTTAATTGCTCTAGTGCTTCAGTTGCAACACAAAAAAAAAAAACAGTTTTCTGCTTTAGGCAATCATTATTACATTCAGAGGAAACCGCTTCCAAGTTTCTTCATTATTGCTTTAAGTGGCACATCGGTTTCGGAATCTAGTGAGAACGACCCTAATATGGGGTCCTTTTCTAGCAAAACATTAGTGCAGCAGGTAGAACATCAATTATCGGATATGAATTGAGTGAGATTTATCCTCACGCTGGGTCCTTTTCTAGTCAAACGGGATGAGGGGTTGTTGACTGGCTTAAATTTTGTAGTTAGAAGGCATAGTTGGGAATGATTTGAGGTATGATGTAAAAATAGGATCATGCGCAAAAGGAAGGAATGAAAAGCTATAAGCGGACAGAAATTTGAGCCGTAATGGGAGACCTCAATGTGTATGCCTTAACTCTGCATCCATTCGATGTCGGTGAAAATTTAAAAACTAAGCATTCCCATACCGGGAGTCGAACCTGGGCCGCCTGGGTGAAAACCAGGAATCCTAACCGCTAGACCATATGGGAAACATGGCACAAAATTTTCTATTGCAAACATTAAAAAAACAAGAAAAAAAAAATCCAATTTTGAAAAATCATTCTTGCACATACAAAACAGGGTGTGCAGCATTTGCCTCGTTAGCGCAGCAGGTAGCGCGTCAGTCTCATTATCTGAAGGTCGTGAGTTCGATCCTCACACGGGGCATTTTTCTAGCCAGGTTTATGTTCCTCTCTTGACCTAAAAGCCATGATACTTTCTCTTTCGCTACTGACTTGTTCTGCTTTAAAAAATAAACAGATCCAAAAGCATTGACAGGACGAAGGCTGCTTGACTATTTAAACTTTTGGAGTTAATAGGGAAAGTTGGGAATGATTTGAGGTATGGATTGAAAATGGGATCTTCTGCAAAAGAAAGGAAAAAATTGCTAAAAGTCGTCAAGTTCAGCATTTTTGGCCGCAATGTGCAACTTCAATCTATACCGCTTAACTCTGCGCGGGGGTGTCGGCCTTTCCGTGTAGGTGCAAGTGTTAAAAAGGCTTATTACCATACCAGAAGTCAAATCTGAACTGTATAGGAAACAGAGAACTCATGAGCACTAGACTACATGTTAATTGCTCTAGTGCTTCAGTTGCAACACAAAAAAAAAATATTAGTTTTCTGCTTTAGGCAATCATTATTACATTCAGAGGAAACCGCTTCCAAGTTTCTTCATTATTGCTTTAAGTGGCACATCGGTTTTGGAATCTAGTGAGACCGACCCTAATATGGGGTCCTTTTCTAGCAAGACATTAGTGCAGCAAGTAGAACATCAATTATCGGATATGAATTGAGTGAGATTTATCCTCACGCTGGGTCCTTTTCTAGTCAAACGGGATGAGGGGTTGTTGACTAGCTTAAATTTTGTAGTTAGAAGGCATAGTTGGGAATGATTTGAGGTATGATGTAAAAATGGGATCATGCGCAAAAGGAAGGAATGAAAAGCTATAAGCGGACAGAAATTTGAGCCGCAATGGGAGACCTCAATGTGTATGCCTTAACTCTGCATCCATTTGATGTCGGTGCAAATTTAAAAACTAAGCATTCCCAAACCGGGAGTCGAACCTGGGCCGCCTGGGTGAAAACCAGGAATCCTAACCGCTAGACCATATGGGAAACATGGCACAAAATTTTCTATTGCAAACATAAAAAAAACAAGAAAAAAAAAAATCCAATTTTGAAAAATCATTCTTGCACATACAAAACAGGGTGTGCAGCATTTGCCTCGTTAGCGCAGCAGGTAGCGTGTCAGTCTCATAATCTGAAGGTCGTGAGTTCGATCCTCACACGGGGCATTTTTCTAGCCAGGTTTATGTTCCTCTCTTGACCTAAAAGCCATGATACTTTCTCTTTCGCTACTGACATGTTCTGCTTTAAAAAATAAACAGATCCAAAAGCATTGACAGGACGAAGGCTGCTTGACTATTTAAACTTTTGGAGTTAATAGGGAAAGTTGGGAATGATTTGAGGTATGGATTGAAAATGGGATCTTCTGCAAAAGAAAGGAAAAAATTGCTAAAAGTCGTCAAGTTCAGCATTTTTGGCCACAATGTGCAACTTCAATCTATACCGCTTAACTCTGCGCGGGGGTGTCGGCCTTTCCGTGTAGGTGCAAGTGTTAAAAAGGCTTTTTCCCATACCAGAAGTCAAATCTGAACTGTATAGGAAACAGAGGACTCATGAGCACTAGACTACATGTTAATTGCTCTAGTGCTTCAGTTGCAACACAAAAAAAAATAAATCAGTTTTCTGCATTAGGCAATCATTATTACATTCAGAGGAAACTGCTTCCAAGTTTCTTCATTTTTGCTTTAAGTGGCACATCGGTTTCGGAATCTAGTGAGACCGACCCTAATATGGGGTCCTTTTCTAGCAAGACATTAGTGCAGCAGGTAGAATATCAATTATCGGATATGAATTGAGTGAGATTTATCCTCACGCTGGCTACTTTTCTAGTCAAACGGGATGAGGGGTTGTTGACTAGCTTAAATTTTGTTGTTAGAAGGCATTGTTGGGAATGATTTGAGGTATGATGTAAATATGGGATCATGCGCAAAAGGAAGGAATGAAAAGCTATAAGCGGACAGAAATTTGAGCCGCAATGGGAGACCTCAATGTGTATGCCTTAACTCTGCATCCATTTGATGTCGGTGCAAATTTAAAAACTAAGCATTCCCATACCAGGAGTCGAACCCGGGCCGCCTGGGTGAAAACCAGGAATCTTAACCGCTAGATCATATGGGAAACATGGCACCAAACTTTCTATTGCAAACATAAAAAAAAACAAGAAAAAAAAATTCCAATTTTGAAAAATCATTCTTGCACATACAAAACAGGGTGTGCAGCATTTGCCTCGTTAGTGCAGCAGGTAGCGCGTCAGTCTCATAATCTGAAGGTCGTGAGTTCGATCCTCACACGGGGCATTTTTCTAGCCAGGTTTATGTTCCTCTCTTCACCTAAAAGCCATGATACTTTCTCTTTCGCTACTGACATGTTCTGCTTTAAAAAATAAAGAGATCCAAAAGCATTGACAGGACGAAGGCTGCTTGACTATTATAACTTTTGGAGTTAATAGGGAAAGTTGGGAATGATTTGAGGTATGGATTGAAAATGGGATCTTCTGCAAAAGAAAGGAAAAAATTGCTAAAAGTCGTCAAGTTCAGCATTTTTGGCCGCAATGTGCAACTTCAATCTATACCACTTAACTCTGCGCGGGGGTGTCGGCCTTTCCGTGTAGGTTCAAGTGTTGAAAAGGCTTTTTCCCATACCAGAAGTCAAATCTGAACTGTATAGGAAACAGAGGACTCATAAGCACTAGACTACATGTTAATTGCTCTAGTGCTTCAGTTGCAACACAAAAAAAAAATATTAGTTTTCTGCTTTAGGAAATCATTATTACATTCAGAGGAAACCGCTTCCAAGTTTTTTCATTATTGCTTTAAGTGGCACATCGGTTTCGGAATCTAGTGAGACCGACCCTAATATGGGGTCCTTTTCTAGCAAGACATTAGTACAGCAGGTAGAACATCAATTATCGGATATGAATTGAGTGAGATTTATCCTCACGCTGGGTCCTTTTCTAGTCAAACGGGATGAGGGGTTGTTGACTAGCTTAAATTTTGTAGTTAGAAGGCATAGTTGGGAATGATTTGAGGTATGATGTAAAAATGGGATCATGCGCAAAAGGAAGGAATGAAAAGCTATAAGCGGACAGAAATTTGAGCCGCAATGGGAGACCTCAATGTGTATGCCTTAACTCTGCATCCATTCGATGTCGGTGCAAATTTAAAAACTAAGCATTCCCATACCGGGTGTCGAACCTGGGCGAAAACCAAGAATCCTAACCGCTAGACCATATGGGAAACATGGCACAAAATGTTCTATTGCAAATATAAAAAAAAACAAGAAAAAAAAAAATCCAATTTTGAAAAATCATTCTTGCACATACAAAACAGGGTGGCAGCATTTGCCTCGTTAGCGCAGCAGGTAGCGCGTCAGTCTCATAATCAGAAGGTCGTGAGTTCGATCCTCACTCGGGGCATTTTTCTAGCCAGGTTTATGTTCGTCTCTTGACCTAAAAGCCATGATACTTTCTCTTTCGCTACTGACATGTTCTGCTTTAAAAAATAAAGAGATCCAAAAGCATTGACAGGACGAAGGCTGCTTGACTATTTAAACTTTTGGAGTTAATAGGGAAAGTTGGGAATGATTAGAGGTATGGATTGAAAATGGGATCTTCTGCAAAAGAAAGGAAAAAATTGCTAAAAGTCGTCAAGTTCTGCATTTTTGGCCGCAATTAGCAACTTCAATCTATACCGCTTAACTCTGCGCAGGGGTGTCGGCCTTTCCGTGTAGGTGCAAGTGTTAAATAGGCTTTTTCCCATACCAGAAGTCAAATCTGAACTGTATAGGAAACAGAGGAGTCATAAGCACTAGACTACATGTTAATTGCTCTAGTGCTTCAGTTGCAACACAAAAAAAAAATTAGTTTTCTGCTTTAGGAAATCATTATTACATTCAGAGGAAACCGCTTCCAAGTTTCTTCATTATTGCTTTAAGTGGCACATCGGTTTCGGAATCTAGTGAGACCGACCCTAATATGGGGTCCTTTTCTAGCAAGACATTAGTGCAGCAGGTAGAATATCAATTATCGGATATGAATTGAGTGAGATTTATCCTCACGCTGGGTACTTTTCTAGTCAAACGGGATGAGGGGTTGTTGACTAGCTTAAATTTTGTAGTTAGAAGGCATTGTTGGGAATGATTTGAGGTATGATGTAAATATGGGATCATGCGCAAAAGGAAGGAATGAAAAGCTATAAGCGGACAGAAATTTGAGCCGCAATGGGAGACCTCAATGTGTATGCCTTAACTCTGCATCCATTTGATGTCGGTGCAAATTTAAAAACTAAGCATTCCCAAACCGGGAGTCGAACCTGGGCCGCCTGGGTGAAAACCAGGAATCCTAACCGCTAGACCATATGGGAAACATGGCACAAAATTTTCTATTGCAAACATAAAAAAAACAAGAAAAAAAAAAAATCCAATTTTGAAAAATCATTCTTGCACATACAAAACAGGGTGTGCAGCATTTGCCTCGTTAGCGCAGCAGGTAGCGTGTCAGTCTCATAATCTGAAGGTCGTGAGTTCGATCCTCACACGGGGCATTTTTCTAGCCAGGTTTATGTTCCTCTCTTGACCTAAAAGCCATGATACTTTCTCTTTCGCTACTGATATGTTCTGCTTTAAAAAATAAAGAGATCCAAAAGCATTGACAGGACGAAGGCTGCTTGACTATTTAAACTTTTGGAGTTAATAGGGAAAGTTGGGAATGATTTGAGGTATGGATTGAAAATGGGATCTTCTGCAAAAGAAAGGAAAAAATTGCTAAAAGTCGTCAAGTTCAGCATTTTTGGCCACAATGTGCAACTTCAATCTATACCGCTTAACTCTGCGCGGGGGTGTCGGCCTTTCCGTGTAGGTGCAAGTGTTAAAAAGGCTTTTTCCCATACCAGAAGTCAAATCTGAACTGTATAGGAAACAGAGGACTCATAAGCACTAGACTACATGTTAATTGCTCTAGTGCTTCAGTTGCAACACAAAAAAAAAAAAATCAGTTTTCTGCATTAGGCAATCATTATTACATTCAGAGGAAACTGCTTCCAAGTTTCTTCATTTTTGCTTTAAGTGGCACATCGGTTTCGGAATCTAGTGAGACCGACCCTAATATGGGGTCCTTTTCTAGCAAGACATTAGTGCAGCAGGTAGAATATCAATTATCGGATATGAATTGAGTGAGATTTATCCTCACGCTGGGTACTTTTCTAGTCAAACGGGATGAGGGGTTGTTGACTAGCTTAAATTTTGTAGTTAGAAGGCATTGTTGGGAATGATTTGAGGTATGATGTAAATATGGGATCATGCGCAAAAGGAAGGAATGAAAAGCTATAAGCGGACAGAAATTTGAGCCGCAATGGGAGACCTCAATGTGTATGCCTTAACTCTGCATCCATTTGATGTCGGTGCAAATTTAAAAACTAAGCATTCCCATACCGGGAGTCGAACCCGGGCCGCCTGGGTGAAAACCAGGAATCTTAACCGCTAGATCATATGGGATACATGGCACAAAACTTTCTATTGCAAACATAAAAAAAAACAAGAAAAAAAAAATCCAATTTTGAAAAATCATTCTTGCACATACAAAACAGGGTGTGCAGCATTTGCCTCGTTAGCGCAGCAGGTAGCGCGTCAGTCTCATAATCTGAAGGTCGTGAGTTCGATCCTCACACGGGGCATTTTTCTAGCCAGGTTTATGTTCCTCTCTTCACCTAAAAGCCATGATACTTTCCCTTTCGTCCTAACCAGCAGCACAAGTGGGGTATTCGCCCCTGTGAAGCTGGTCAGGACAGGCGGAATTTTTGCTGAATAAAATTCTGCATCTCTAGTAATTAATTAATTAATTAACTCCCCCCTCCTTATATAGGCCGCCCTCACACAGGGCTAGTTGCTTTTATTTTGTCCTGTGTGTTGGTCTGACAGGCTCGACTCTATTCAGAGTCTCTCCCTCAGTAGTTGGGGGAAAAACTTGCTGAAGTTCTGCTTTTATTTTGTCTTAATGTTACAATTTTCTTTTACAGGGTCCCCTGCCTGGCTGGGAGCGTAAGTATGGAGACGGTCTGGCTGCAGGTAGCCGGTAAGTTCTGACAGGGTGTACTCAGTAAGCGGAGCTGTGAGCTCCCTCCCCCCTGTCTCCTCTCCGCTCCGCTCCTGCGCTCCCCTCCTACCTCCTCTGTAATCTGCGGCCGGCCCTGAGATCGTTTCTCAGCTCCGGTGTATCGGACGCGAGACCGGAAGTGCGTCATTGTCACTTCCGGTCCGGAAAAAAAAAAAAAAAAAAAGAGACGCCACCGCGATAAAAATTAGCGCGAATTAGCGCAAATTAGCTGATGTGCTTGTGGAGGAGGGTGAGAGGAGCGAATTCGATTAACTTGCTAATAAAACTTCGTTTTTTATAAATGGGTCCCTCAGTGGGGAGCCTGGAGATTTTTGGGGGAGGAGCTGTTACTCCTCCTCCCCCTGGCCTCCCCTTCCTGCTATATAAGGCCAGGTTTCTGGCAGGGTCAGTGTTGCACTCAGTTCCTGTGTGCAGCTGATCTTGACTTGTGCTGATCCAGTGCTAAGGCTGTGAGAGTACCTACTCTGATCAGAAGGTTCTAGGTTGTTCAGAATTCTTAGAGTCATGACGTCACCATCTCAAGGTAAGATTGACGTCTGCGCTTGACCCACTGAGCGCGTTGAAACCAGCTTTAATAGTGCCTACTTCTTTTCTAGGAAAAGTCGCCCACAAGCAGAAGCACCTGGCCTGTTCCAGTTGTGGCACCCCGCAGCTACGAGTTTCATCGTTGTCCAGGCTGCCGCCCTAGGCCAGCCAATCCTGAGCCGACGGTTGTTGAAATGTTTTCCTGGATGAAGGAGTTCTTGGACACCTCCGTCGCAGAGATCAAGGGGGCGGTCTCCAACAAGAGACCCAGGCAGGCCTCGCCGGGGCCTGTTCCTATGTCAGAAGACGTGATCTCGCTTGGCGAGAATTCTTCCTCTGAGGAAGAGGAGTCGGTCTTTTCTTTTCCGGCGGAGAAGACACAAAGATTACTGCGCTCCATCAGGTCAAGGGACCAGGATGTTGAGCATGGGGAAGCTCCACACTCCACCGCTAGGGGGCCAAGGGCCTTCAAAGTGGACGAGTCGCTTAAAAAACTAATGGCGACCGAATGGAAAAATCCAGAAAAAGGACCGGTCTCAACCAAGAGGTTTAAGCTGATGTTCCCCCTACAGGACGGGGACTCCCTGGATTGGGTCCCTCCGCCTAAGGTGGATATGGCGATAGCCAAGCTTTCTAAAAGAACTTTGGTACCTTCCGATGACGGGAGTAACCTGAAGGATCCCCTGGATAGACGCGCAGAATGTTCGCTTAGGCGCAACTATGCTGCGGCGTCCGCCTCTGCCTCTGTGGCCATAGCCGGTACCGAGGTGTCTGAGTTCATTCGCGCCCGTACGCTGAAGATCCAAGCAGACATAGACTCGGGAATCGCCAGAGATGACATTCTGGATCAATTCAAGACCCTTTTATTAGGCATTGATTTTTTGGCGGATGCGTCTCAGCAGCAGCTAAGGCTTGCTGCCAAGTCAATGGCTTTGTCTGCTGCCAGCAGACGGCCCTTATGGCTGAAGCCCTGGGTAGCGGACAACATGTCAAAATTTAATTTGTGCTCCCTCCCTTACGAGCCTGGCAGGTTGTTCGGCTCCGAGCTAGACCGCCTCATGGAGAGTCTAGCAGACAAGAAGGGAAAATCACTCCCTCAGCAATCCTTTCGAGGACGTGGGAGAGGCAGAGGGGGGAGATTCCAAGGAAGAGAGAGGAACCAGAGACGTTCCGAAATTAACAAGAGAGGTAGAGGTCGCGGTCGCGGGAACCGCAGGGCTGAGCAATGACTCTCGGCAGCCCGTCACCTCCCCGTCCCCACCCCCCTCACTCCCACACGAATCTCCCTGCCTGAATCCTCCAGTAGGAGGTCGTTTATTTTTGTTCAGAAATTTTTGGGAGAAAATAATTCCAGATCCTTGGGTGCTGCAGGTCATCAGCACCGGTTACAGGATCGATTTCAGTTCCCAACCTCAAGAGAGGTTCGTCCTCACAGGACGTCTAACACCCAGCAGACAACTGATCCTGGAAGACTCTGTACTCCAGTACATTGTCAAAGGGGCCTTAGAGGAGGTTCCTCCTCAAGAGCTCGGTCAGGGAGTGTATTCTCCCATCTTTCTCGTTCCAAAGCCGTCAGGAGACTGGCGCATGATTATCGATCTGCGTTACCTAAATCGGTTTATCAGAAAGAAGCGTTTCCGGATGGAAACCATTCGCTCAGTCCTCAACATCCTGAACCCGGCAGACGTGATGGTGACGATAGATCTGAAGGACGCTTACCTTCATGTTCCTATCTGTCCGGCCCACAGGAAATATCTCAGAGTTGCTGTCTGCATAAAAGAGGTAGTGAAGCACTACCAGTTTGCTGTGTTGCCTTTTGGCATCTCCTCTGCGCCACACACCTTCACAAAGGTTGTGGCTCCTGTGGTCGCCCACTTAAGGCTCCTCGGCTTAGAAGTCGTCCCCTATTTAGACGACTGGCTTTTAAAAGCCGCGTCCGCAGACATCTTACAAGCCCAGCTTCAACAAGCTCTCCACACTCGGCAGAACCTGGGGTGGCTCGTGAATTGGGACAAATCAGAGTTGGTCCCCTCTACCACAAGGCGGTTTCTGGGGTTTGTGATAGATTCACAACTAATGACCCTATATCTGTCTCCACAGAGGAGAGACAAAGTAATAAAAGCTGCAGAGTTTCTCCTACCCCCCAGACGGGTGTCTATTCGGGTTCTCATGAGGATGTTAGGCCACATGTCAGCGTCTGCAGAGGCAGTACCTTGGGCCTTGTGGCATCTTCGGCCACTACAAGAGGAAGTCTTAGCGGTTTGGAATCGCAAACCCAGAGACCTAGATCGGAATCACTCCCTGTCTGCAGAAGTCCGTTCCTCCCTCAGGTGGTGGAAGAACCTAGTGGATGGAATGCCTCTAACCCAACCTACTTGGGTGATCCTGACCACGGACGCCTCCCTTCTGGGCTGGGGAGCCCATCTGGGACACAATACAGTTCAGAATACCTGGAATCCTCAGGAGAGACTCCTGTCGTCCAATCTGAGGGAGCTAAGGGCGGTGAGGTTAGCCCTCAATCACTTCTCACCTCTCATCCAAGGTCAAGCCGTGAGAGTACGGACCGACAACACGACTGTGGTTGCTTATCTAAACAGACAGGGAGGAACGAGATCCCGGACCCTCCTGAGGGAGGTGGGATTGATTTTATCTTGGGCAGAGAGCAATCTATCTCATCTAGTGGCAGTTCACATCAGAGGGGATCTCAATATAGTAGCAGATCGTCTAAGTCGGGGCCTTCCGGTACCAGGAGAATGGTCCCTGAACGACAACATCTTCTCCAGGATAGTCCAACGCTGGGGGACTCCAGAGATCGATTTGATGGCAACCCGTCTGAACGCCAAAGTAAGCAAATTCTGCTCCTTGTACAAGGAGGACAATCCGGTAGCGATAGATGCTCTGTCCATAACATGGAGGTTCAGGCTGGCCTATGTATTCCCTCCAATTTCCATGATACCAAGGGTATTGATGAAGATCAAGCAAGACCAGACCTCAGTGATAGCCATCATCCCATTCTGGCCGAAGAGGTCTTGGTTCACCCAGCTCATGCAGATGAGTCAGGGCAATTATTGGAGACTTCCCCTAATACAGGACCTTGTGTATCAGGACACAGGTCCCTGTCTAGATCTGAGGAGGCTCAGTCTGACAGCCTGGAGACTGACCGGTCCCTTCTAGAAGCTAGAGGGCTTTCGGTGGAGGTCCTGAGAACAATCTCTCACTCCAGAGCGGATTCTACGAATCAGAAATATTCCCGCATATTCAAGATATTTATGCGATGGTGCACGGATAGAGAGGTAGTTTCCTCAGATCCTCCTCTCTCTGAGATTCTTCAATTCCTGCAAGATGGTCTAGACAAGGGTCTAAGCCCATCTACATTGAGAGCTCACGTCGCTGCCTTGTCAGCATGCCTTGGTAAGCCAATTTCTCAGGACCCCCTAATTAAGAGGTTCCTTAAGGGTGCTCAGAGGCTTAGGCCCAGCATCCAGAGACCAATCCCTGAGTGGGAGCTGCCAGTGGTCCTAAGGGGGTTGTGCTCCCCCCCCTTCGAGCCTTTGGAACAGGTAGACTTAAAGTACCTTTCCCTCAAGGTTACCTTTCTCTTGGCCATAACATCAGCCAAGAGGGTTGGGGAGCTCCAGGCTCTGGGGGCAGCGGAACCATACTTAAGTTTTCTGCAGGACAAGGTCCTGTTAAGATTTCTGCCTACCTTTTTACCAAAGGTTCCTTCGTTTGCGAACACCAACCAGACGATAACACTGCCGGTGTTCTCTCCTACCTCTAACTCTCCTGAGGAGGAGAGATTACTTTCCTTGGACATCCCAAGAGTCCTTAGAATTTATTTGAATAGAACGGAGGAGTTCAGGAGATCAGAAAACTTGCTGATCTCTTATTCGGGGAACAATAAAGGGCTCAAGGTTTCCAAGCCCACCTTGAGCAGATGGATTAAGGACGCTATTAAGCTGACTTTTACGTCCCAAGACTTACCACCGCCATCTTTCTTATCTGCCCATTCTACAAGGGCAGTTTCTACATCATATGCGGAAAGGAAGCTAATCCCCTTAGAGCAAATTTGTGCGGCTGCCTCGTGGAGCACGCAAAACACATTTATTGCCCATTACCGCCTAGAGAATAGGCGTTCTGAGGGAACAGCCTTTGGACGGTCCGTGTTAGATGCTGCTCGTCCATAGGTCAGCTCTCTAACTCCTGTGGGATTATTAGCTACTTAGTGCTAGTCCTTTGCCCTCCCAAGATTTGTGTGAGGTTCCTTGCTACTTCCCCACTTGTGCTGCTGGTTAGGACGAAAGGGAAGCGTCAATTTTGACGTAAATTTGTTTTCCCTTAGTCCTAACAGCAGCACACAAATATCCCTCCCTCTATGCTGTTATGTTTACTTGTTAAAAAAAGCAACTAGCCCTGTGTGAGGGCGGCCTATATAAGGAGGGGGGAGTTAATTAATTAATTAATTACTAGAGATGCAGAATTTTATTCAGCAAAAATTCCGCCTGTCCTGACCAGCTTCACAGGGGCGAATACCCCACTTGTGCTGCTGTTAGGACTAAGGGAAAACAAATTTACGTCAAAATTGACGCTTCTCTTTCGCTACTGACATGTTCTGCTTTAAAAAATAAAGAGATCCAAAAGCATTGACAGGACGAAGGCTGCTTGACTATTATAACTTTTGGAGTTAATAGGGAAAGTTGGGAATGATTTGAGGTATGGATTGAAAATGGGATCTTCTGCAAAAGAAAGGAAAAAATTGCTAAAAGTCGTCAAGTTCTGCATTTTTGGCCGCAATTAGCAACTTCAATCTATACCGCTTAACTCTGCGCAGGGGTGTCGGCCTTTCCGTGTAGGTGCAAGTGTTAAATAGGCTTTTTCCCATACCAGAAGTCAAATCTGAACTGTATAGGAAACAGAGGACTCATAAGCACTAGACTACATGTTAATTGCTCTAGTGCTTCAGTTGCAACACAAAAAAAAAAATCAGTTTTCTGCTTTAGGAAATCATTATTACATTCAGAGGAAACCGCTTCCAAGTTTCTTCATTATTGCTTTAAGTGGCACATCGGTTTCGGAATCTAGTGAGACCGACCCTAATATGGGGTCCTTTTCTAGCAAGACATTAGTGCAGCAGGTAGAACATCAATTATCGGATATAATTTGAGTGAGATTTATCCTCACGCTGGGTACTTTTCTAGTGAAACGGGATGAGGTGTTGTTGACTAGCTTAAATTTTGTAGTTAGAAGGCATAGTTGGGAATGATTTGAGGTATGATGTAAAAATGGGATCATGCGCAAAAGGAAGAAATGAAAAGCTATAAGCGGACAGAAATTTGAGCCGCAATGGGAGACCTCAATGTGTATGCCTTAACTCTGCATCCATTCGATGTCGGTGCAAATTTAAAAACCAAGCATTCCCATACCGGGAGTCGAACCCGGGCCGCCTGGGTGAAAACCAGGAATCCTAACCGCTAGACCATATGGGAAACATGGCACAAAACTTTCTATTGCAAACATAAAAAAAAAAAAAAAAAATGAAATTTTGAAAAATAATTCTTGCACATACAAAACATGGTGTGCAGCATTTTCCTCGTTAGCGCAGCAGGTCGCGCGTCAGTCTCATAATCTTAAGGTCGGGAGTTTGATCCTCACACGGGGCAATTTTCTAGCCAGGTTTATGTTCCTCTCTTGACCTAAAAGCCATGATACTTTCTCTTTCGCTACTGACATGTTCTGCTTTAAAAAATAAAGAGATCCAAAAGCATTGACAGGACGAAGGCTGCTTGACTATTTAAACTTTTGGAGTAAATAGGGAAAGTTGGGAATGATTTGAGGTATGGATTGAAAATGGAATCTTCTGCAAAAGAAAGGAAAAAATTGCTAAAAGACGTCAAGTTCAGCATTTTTGGACGCAACGTGCAACTTCAATCTATACCGCTTAACTCTGCGCGGGGGTGTCGGCCTTTCCGTGTAGGTGCAAGTGTTAAAAAGGCTTTTTCCCATACCAGAAGTCAAATCTGAACTGTATAGGAAACAGAGGACTCATAAGCACTAGACTACATGTTAATTGCTCTAGTGCTTCAGTTGCAACACAAAAAAAAAACAGTTTTCTGCTTTAGGCAATCATTATTACATTCAGAGGAAACCGCTTCCAAGTTTCTTCATTATTGCTTTAAGTGGCACATCGGTTTCGGAATCTAGTGAGACCGACCCTAATATGGGGTCCTTTTCTAGCTAGACATTAGTGCAGCAGGTAGAACATCAATTATCGGATATGAATTGAGTGAGATTAATCCTCACGCTGGGTCCTTTTCTAGTCAAACGGGATGAGGTGTTGTTGACTAGCTTAAATTTAGTAGTTAGAAGGCATAGTTGGGAATGATTTGAGGTAGGATGTAAAAATGGGATCATGCGCAAAAGGAAGGTATGAAAAGCTATAAGCGGACAGAAATTTGAGCCGCAATGGGAGACCTCAATGTGTATGCCTTAACTCTGCATCCATTCGATGTCGGTGCAAATTTAAAAACTAAGCATTCCCATACCGGGAGTCGAACCCGGGCCACCTGGGTGAAAACCAGGAATCCTAACCGCTAGACCATATGGGAAAAATGGCACTAAATTTTCTATTGCAAACATAAAAAAAAACAAGAAAAAAAAAATCCAATTTTGAAAAATCATTCTTGCACATACAAAACAGGGTGTGCAGCATTTGCCTCGTTAGCGCAGCAGGTAGCGCGTCAGTCTCATAATCTGAAGGTCGTGAGTTCGATCCTCACACGGGGCATTTTTCTAGCCAGGTTTATGTTCCTCTCTTGACCTAAAAGCCATGATACTTTCTCTTTCGCTACTGACATGTTCTGCTTTAAAAAATAAAGAGATCCAAAAGCATTGACAGGACGAAGGCTGCTTGACTATTTAAACTTTTGGAGTTAATAGGGAAAGTTGGGAATGATTTGAGGTATGGATTGAAAATGGGATCTTCTGCAAAAGAAAGGAAAAAATTGCTAAAAGTCGTCAAGTTCTGCATTTTTGGCCGCAATTAGCAACTTCAATCTATACCGCTTAACTCTGCGCAGGGGTGTCGGCCTTTCCGTGTAGGTGCAAGTGTTAAATAGGCTTTTTCCCATACCAGAAGTCAAATCTGAACTGTATAGGAAACAGAGGACTCATAAGCACTAGACTACATGTTAATTGCTCTAGTGCTTCAGTTGCAACACAAAAAAAAAAATCTGTTTTCTGCTTTAGGCAAACATTATTACATTCAGAGGAAACCACTTCCAAGTTTCTTCATTATTGCTTTAAGTGGCACATCGGTTTCGGAATCTAGTGAGACCGACCCTAATACGGGGTCCTTTTCTAGGAAGACATTAGTGCAGCAGGTAGAACATCAGTTATCGGATCTGAATTGAGTGAGATTAAAGCGAACCTTTCACCTCATTTTCACTTGTTAAACTAGCCACAGTACCTTATAGATTATATTGAATGTGTTGTTATCCATGTTAGTGCCGCTTTCCTGCGCTTTTTATTCATAAAAAAACCGTCTTATAAAGTTCTGATTTCTGCTCCAACAGTCATGCAACAAGTCAAGGGGGTAGCCCTTCCCTCTCCTCTGGCCGTACCTCCCCTGCCCTAACGCCGCCTCTATGCTTTGTGATTGACAGCCGGCTCAGTCGCCGGGACGGCGCTTCTGAATCCTGCGCATGCGCCGTCCTCCTCATTCGCCGCGCGATCCCGTCTTTCTGGGGCTCACGATGATCACTGGCTTGCAATCTGCGGCAAGTCTACAGTGATCACGTGGGGCACTTGGAGCCTGAAGATAGTGGAGCGCGCGCACGGGAGGGAGAAGCAGGCATCGCGTACGGCGCATGCGCGATCCTGTTACATGGTCGCGCTTCTGTCTGCCAGAAAGACGGGATCGCGCGGCGAATGAGGAGGACGGCGCATGCGCAGGATTCAGAAGCGCCGCCCCGGCGACTGAGCCGGCTGTCAATCACAAAGCATAGAGGCGGGGTTAGGGCAGGGGAGGTACGGCCAGAGGAGAGGGAAGGGCTACCCCCTTGACTTGTTGCCTGACTGTTGGAGCAGAAATCAGAACTTTATAAGACGGTTTTTTTATGACTAAAAAGCGCAGGAAAGCGGCACTAACATGGATAACAACACATTCAATATAATCTATAAGGTACTGTGGCTAGTTTAACAAGTGAAAATGAGGTGAAAGGTTCGCTTTAATCCTCACGCTGGGTCCTTTTCTAGTCAAACGGGATGAGGGGTTGTTGACTAGCTTAAATTTTGTAGTTAGAAGGCATAGTTGGGAATGATTTGAGGTATGTTGTAAAAATAGGATCATGCGCAAAAGGAAGGAATGAAAAGCTATAAGCGGACAGAAATTTGAGCCGTAATGGGAGACCTCA
The DNA here is from genome assembly GCF_905171765.1 of Bufo bufo. NCBI lineage: Eukaryota > Metazoa > Chordata > Amphibia > Anura > Bufonidae > Bufo > Bufo bufo. The sequence continues at coordinate 781,386,686 of NC_053389.1, read as the reverse complement.
ATGTGTATGCCTTAACTCTGCATCCATTCGATGTCGGTGCAAATTTAAAAACCAAGCATTCCCATACCGGGAGTCGAACCCGGGCCGCCTGGGTGAAAACCAGGAATCCTAAGCGCTAGACCATATGGGCAACATGGCACAAAAGAAAATATAATCCAATTTGGAAAAAACATTCTTGCACATACAATAGCGGGTGTGCAGCATTTGCATCGTTAGCGCAGCAGGTAGCGCATCAGTCTCATAATCTGAAGATCGTGAGTTCAATCTTCACACAAGGCTTTTTTCTAGCCAGGTTTATGTTCCTCTCTTGACCTAAAAGTCATGATACTTTCTATTTCGCTACTGACATGTTCTGCTTTAAAAAAGAGATCCAAAAGCATTGACAGGACGAAGGTTGCTTGACTATTTTAACTTTTGGAGTTAATAGGGAGAGTTGTGAATGATTTGAGGTATGGATTGAAAATGGATCTTCTGCAAAAGGAAGGAAAAAATTGCTAAAAGTCGTCAAGTTCAGCATTTTTGGCCGCAATGTGAAACTTCAATCTATACCGCTTAACTCTGCCGCCGGGGTGTCGGCCTTTCCGTGTAGGTGCAAGTGTTAAAAAGGCTTATTCCGGATCCTGGGCGTGCATAGCGGCATGATGTAACGACGTAGGCGTGCCGCGGCTCCTTCCCCCTTCCTTCTTCTACCGGGTTCCCGGATCCCGCTGGGAACATGAAATGTCGACCTGACAGGCTGGTTCATGTCCTTTTTTGTGGCCCTTCATCAGTGACCATCTCTTACTGTTTTGCCGTCCTGTCCTGACTACACTCCTGTTCCATCTTTGGCCTCGGTTGGTGCCCCTCTTCGATCAGGTGTCCTCCATCTCCCAGCCTTGTTCCTGCGTCGACGCCTCCTCTGCATATCCTCAGCAGCTTTCACTCTGTAGCCTGACCACAACGGACCGGTAAGAGGAAAACTTTTTGGTGGTGAGCTACAGTCCGGAGGCGACCCTTCGATTAAAAGGAAGAGACCGGAGGCCTCAAAGTTTGGGGAAGACGTGGATGAACGGGGGAATGGTCTGAGAAACGTCCGTGTTAGAGGACAGAGGTGTCGGAACCGCTTCGGACCCTAGCACCCCTCACCTTTTATCGCATGTTTTTGGGGTAGTATGCCCCTTACCTGTATATTTTTGCTTAATCACAGGCTCCGTTATTGGGGCTTTGTCCACACTGAAGAAACTAAGTGGCGCTGATTGCAGTGTTTGACGGAAGTACAGGGAACATGTGAATGTGTTTATTTCTTAATCCTATTGAAGAGATAGGAATCGGTCAACGGTGATGATAGGTGTTGGTGTCTGTTGGTATATGTGGATAAAGGTTCTGACTTTTCCCTGGTGAACATGACTATCTCTGGCCAATGTTGTACCTGATTCACCTGTGGTGCTTAGTACGGTCGTTACCCTTGTGTATTACAACCCTCACGCTCAGTGGGCTGGTCACGTCTCCCTCTGTACCTCTTGTGGGTACAGACCAGGCCGTGGCCCTGTGAACTGTATCAGACTAAAGAGTGAGCGATACGACGGACGGCTTCTGAGCCTTAACTGGGAAAAGTAACACTCTCTGACATCCTTTGGTCCCCAGTGGAACTTTCACCTATTGACGCTCTGCACCCCAAGAGGATAAGACTATCTCATTCCATTAAAATGGCGGCTGTAATATACTGTTTTATGCGGTACTGTTTTTGTATCTGGAATGTACAATTGGTTGAAGTGTAGATATATGTGCACCATAGCAATTTGAATTTATTTATTTATTTATTTATTTATTTTCTATCTGCTGGACGAGGAAAGTTCATTTGGATTATCTGTCCGACCTTTGTACTTTAGGCAGATATTGCGGATAAGCGCATGTCAGTAGAGGGTCAGACATACAGTCGCAAGAGAAAGTATGTGAACCCTTTGGAATGATATGGATTTCTGCACAAATTGGTCATAAAATGTGATCTGATCTTCATCTAGGTCACTATAACTATCTATAACAATAGACAATCACAGTCTGCTTAAACTAATAACACACAAAGAATTAAATTTTACCATGTTTTTATTGAACACACCATGTAAACATTCACAGTGCAGGTGGAAAAAGTATGTGAACCCTTGGATTTAATAACTGGTCGAACCTCCTTTGGCAGCAATAACTTCAACCAAACATTTCCTGTAGTTGCAGATCAGATGTGCACAATGGTCAGGAGTAATTCTTGACCATTCCTCTTTACAGAACTGTTTCAGTTCAGCAATATTCTTGGGATGTCTGGTGTGAATCGCTTTCTTGAGTTCATGCCACAGCATCTCAATCGGGTTGAGGTCAGGACTCTGACTGGGTCACTCCAGAAGGCGTATTTTTTTCTGTTTAAGCCATTTTGTTGTTGATTTACTTCTGTGCTTTGGGTCGTTGTCCTGTTGCAACACCCATCTTCTGTTGAGCTTCAGCTGGTGGACAGATGGCCTTAAGTTCTCCTGCAAAATGTCTTGATAAGCTTGGGAATTCATTTTTCCTTTGAAGATAGCAATCTGTCCAGGCCCTGACGCGGCAAAGCAGCCCCAAACCATGATGCCTCCACGACCATACTTCACAGTTGGGATGAGGTTTTGATGTTGGTGTGCTATGCCTCTTTTTCTCCACACATAGTGTTGTGTGTTTCTTCCAAACAACTCAACTTTGGTTTCATCTGTCCACAGAATATTTTGCCAGTACTGCTGTGGAACATCCAGGTGCTCTTGTGCAAACTGTAAACGCGCAGCAATGATTTTTTTTGGACAGCAGTGGCCTTCTCTGTGGTATCCTCCAATGAAATCCATTCTTGTTTAGTGTTTTATGTATCGTAGATTCGCTAACAGGGATGTTAGCATATGCCAGAGACTTTTGTAAGTCTTTAGCTGACACTCTAGGATTCTTCTTCACCTCATTGAGCAGTCTGCACTGTGCTCTTGCAGTCATCTTTACAGGACGGCCACTCCTAGGGAGAGTAGCAGCAGTGCTGAAGTTTCTCCATTTATAGACAATTTGTTTTACCGTGGACTGATGAACAGCAAGGCTTTTGGAGATTCTTTTATAACCCTTTCTGCTTTAAGCAAGTCAACAATTCTTAATTGTAGGTCTTCTGAGAGCTCTTTTATGCGAGGCATAATTCACATCAGGTAATGCTTCTTGTGAAAAGCAAACCCAGAACTGGTGTGTGTTTTTTATAGGGCAGGGCACCTGTAACCAACACCTACAATCTCATATAATTGATTGGACTCCAGTTGGCTGACTCCTCACTCCAATTAGCTCTTGGAGATGTCTTTAGTCTAGGGGTTCACATACTTTTTCCACCTGCACTGTGAATGTTTACATGGTGTGTTCAATAAAAACATGGTAACATTTAATTCTTTGTGTGTTATTAGCTTAAGCAGACTGTGATTGTCTATTGTTGTGACTTAGATGAAGATCAGATCACATTTTATGACCAATTTGTGCAAAAATCCATATCATTCCAAAGGGTTCACATACTTTTTCTTGCAACTGTATAAGGTGGATTTTGGAGGGATTCTGCTGCTCAGTTTATAATTGTATGTTTTTTTTTAATTTGTTGGCTTGTTTCCTCCATATCATTCTCTTCTCTTTTTTCCTTCTCCCCTTCTACATATTCAGGGCCACCTTTTGATAATATAATGTCACCAAAAGTCCCAGATAGGAAGTCTTTGGGTGCAAGTAGAGGCAGTCCAATTTCAAAAATTGATACATTTTTGAAATCACCACAATACAAGGCCAGGACAAATCATAAGGGTAATAAAGAAAATAAGGTTGACCCAACTGACCTACAAAATTCAGAGGAAATAAGTGATAGAGTAGAAGGGAAGAGTAATAAGAATGTCCCAATGGAGGAGAAAATAGAATTGGTGGATAAGAAATTAACAGACATTCTGAATGCTGTTCAGCAATCGAGTGTGTCATTGGGTGAGTTATCAGCAATAATCTCTATAGTACAAGCAGATCTGTCTCTGATTAAGGATGAGATAAACAAAGTGCGTGAGAAAGTGAAGGATCTCCAGGTGGCCACAAGGGATCTAAAAGATGAGGTGGACGGGATGAAGAATAGAATGGGGTTTATTGAAACCGAAAGGAAAGCATTGCAGGAAAGAGTTACCGAAATAGAAGATAGATCCTGTAGAGCAAATATACGTTTGGTCGGGTTTCCCGAAGGGGCTGAAAAAGAAGACCCGAGTGGGTTTATTCAACAATGGTTACTGGAAGTGTTTCGTGTGGATCGATTCTCTACATGGTTTTCTGTCAAGAGAGTCCACCGGATACCAAATAAACAGCCACCGGTCGGGAGCCCGCCCCCAGAGCAATACTGGCTAAAATGATAAACGCCCAGGATAGGGACAGCATTATGAAAAATAAAAGAAATCTCCCGTCTTTAGAATATAACGGAAGGGAAATAGAAATTTACCCGGACTACTCAAGGGCAACCCAGGCTAAACGTCAAGAATTTAGAGAAGTAAAGAAACGAATGGCGGCAGCTAAGATTAAATATTCCCTATTCTACCCGACTAAACTGAGTGTGATATATCAGGAACAAGGACATTTTTTTTGTCACCCAGAGGAGGTTAGAGAATGGCTGGACGGTAGGGGGATAGGTTCCTGAAGAAATGAATATGATACAGTGGGATCATGTGTAAAGGGGGCTGGGCGGGGAGGTGGGGGGGAAGTGAAGATTAAGAGGTTGGCGAACTGATAGGTTCGGCTGGCCAAGATGGGGGGAGGGTTGAGTGGGGGGGTGATGGGGTTGGAGGGGAGGGTAAAGGGAAGCTGGGTTGGGCAGATGGGGTCTCGGTGGTCGCCGCGGGTCGCTCTCTCTCCTTTCCCCCTTCTCTATCCGTCTTCTTGGTGGGCCCAGAGGGTTTTTCTATTGCACAAGAAAGTATATGAATAGAATACTGACATGGAATATACGTGGAATGGCCGAAAGGGCTAAGCAGGTGGTCATATTTGATGTAGTTGCGCGACATCTTCCCGCGATAGTATGCCTTTTAGAAACACATCTTATAGAGGAGAACATTAACTATGCGAAAAGAAAATGGGCGAAATATGACTACCACGCTTGCTGTTTTGGCATATTCCTGGGGCGTCAGTGTTTATGTTCATAGTGCTATGGATTACACCCCAATTGCCCAAAGAATTGATAAAAAGGGTAGATTTGTTCTCTTGCACTGTTATTTAGATGGTATTGAATGCATACTGGCATTTGTCTATGTTCCTCCTCCCTTTTCTATGTCTGTTATGTCATCCTTGGCGCAACTCATTGCTTCTAGAACACGTTGCTCGGTTCTGGTAACTGGGGATTTTAATGATGTTATGGACTTGGAGCGAGATAGATACTCTAAGGATCGCCACTATAAAGCAGATAAGGTTAAACCAACACCTTTAAGAAGGATCTCTCGGGAAATGGCATTAACAGACATATGGCGATATCTATATGGGGAGAAAAAGTATTTTCTTGTTTCAGTCGGGCGAACACCGTTATGTCCAGAATAGATTTAGCTTTAGTTAACCCTGACCTTCTAGATTGTGTAACAAAAATGAAATATGAAATACATACTATATCTAACCATTCCCCAATGGTTATCACAATAAAAATGGGGAATGTTAATCCGAAAACAAGGAATTTCAGATTAAACCGCCATTGGATTAAGCTAGTTAATGACCAAGAAAACATCATAAGGGAGATCCGAGAATTTTGGTTGTTGAATGCCCCGTCCGCACCCATGCATATAGTATGGGACTCTTTTAAAGCGTTTCTGCGCGGAGTCTATATAGCAAAAATTAGCTGGAAAAAGAAAGAATACGCAGCAAAAGAACTAGCTCTGAAAAAAAGGGTGCAGCATTTACAGGGAGAGCTTCTTAACAATAATACTACTGCACAATTACTTTTTGAGGGAGCTAGGTTGGAGTATAAAAATTATTTATATGAAAAAGCACAACACAGGGTCTTTTTTTTACAGGAGCTAAATATTTCTCTCAAGCAGGGAAGCCAGGAAACCTTTTGTCATCTTTGATTCAAAACCAAAAAAACACTAATAGAATAAAAAATATCAAATTAGGAAATGGCGAGATGGTCACGTGCCCGGAGAAGATTGAGCGAGAATTTGTTAAGTACTATAACATTCTATATACAAACAATAAAAACCAGCAGGACGGAGATATTGAAAAGTTCCTGGAGAATATCAACCTCCCTAAATTAACAGAGCAGGACTATAAAATATTAAATCGACCTATAGATCTAAAGGAATTATCTGAGGCTGTCGGAAGTATTCAGGGAAATTCTTCCCCAGGGACCGACGGACTCCCGTTTGAAATTTATCGCCAATATGGGGATATAATCCTACCAATGCTATTTCAGGTTTTAAATGACTCCTATCAGACAGGTCAGCATCTCTATATGAAGCAGTGATCACTCTTATCTTAAAAAAGAGTAAGGATGAGAGAGAGATCGGTGCATATCGCCCGATCTCTTTCTTAAATACAGACTATAAAATCTGTGCAAAAGTATTTGCTAATAGACTAAAGGAAGTCATTGATAGGCTAATCCACCCTGACCAGACTGGATTTATACCTAAGAGACTGGTACCATCCAGCATAGGTAGAGCTTTTTTGAATATCCATCTTGGTCAGGGGGGTGGCTCCCTCTCCATCCTGTCATTAGATGCTGAGAAGGCATTTGACAGGGTGGAGTGGGAATATCTCTGGAAAGTAATGTACAGGATGAATATGGGCAAATACTTTATCAAATGGGTCCAGATTCTTTATAACCACCCCAAAGCCAAAATTACCATCAATGGAGTATGGTCGGAACAAATGGAGCTGCATAGAGGTACAAGACATGGATGTCCTCTCTCCCCTTTATTGTTTGCTTTATTTATAGAACCATTGGCAGCTAGAATTAGATCGGATGAGGGGATCTCCGGATTCAGAATAAAGGGAACCTCCGATAAGATAAGTATGTATGCAGATGACATTCTGATCTTCTTGGAGAACCCAATACTGCAGCTCCCTTATCTTATGGAACTAATAAATAAATTTAGTGATATCTCGGGATATAAAATCAACTGGGCAAAATCTGTATTGCTACCATTAGATCAGGAAAACCTACCGAATTCCCTAGGAATTAGGGTGCTAAAAACCACGGAATCTATGGAATATTTGGGCATAAACTTAAGTGCAAGCATACTAGACTTTGTGAGATTAAATGTCACCCCCTTGTGGACTAGATGTAAAAGTAAAATTGGTGTTTGGCGGAAGCTACCAATTTGGAATTGCATTAATAAAGATGGTTTTGCTTCCCCAGATTTTGTATATTTTGGCGGCCTGTCCGGTTTGGATAGAGGATCGTTTCTTCAACCATTTGGAATGACTGCTGAATGATTTAATCTGGGGAAGAAAAAGGGTAAAAATTAAGCAAAAATATATCTGGTTAGCGGAAGAGGATGGAGGATTATCGGTCCCTTTTTTTTCAGGGATATTATCTGGCTTCTCAGGTTCAGTGGATAAAGTCAGATGGAAATGATATAAAGCAATTTCTGGAGCGGGGCTTCAATGGCCCTAAATACGGCATATTTAGCATGATGGAGACAGGATTTATAAAAAACAAAGGGAAAAAATGCCCAATATGTCGAATGGTGTAAATTTTTCACCTTTGTGGTGTAATAATAATATAGCAGAATTTCAGTTAATCACTAATTATAAACACTGGGTAAAGTATGGTATTATTTATGTATCACAGTTAATAAAAAATGGAGCAATTAGAGCACTAAAAGAATTATGCCCTGGAATAAATATAGACTTAATGAGCCAATATCGGTATCACCAATTAAAACACGCATTTGAAGCTACACAAAATAGGGAATATTTTTATATAATAAATCATGAATTCATAGATTTTTGACACAAACATACGACAACAAGGGTGACCATCTCTCAGGTGTATAGGATAATAAGGAAGGGACTGGGGAAAACACAAAAGTTTAGACTAGGAGTTTCTACACCTCCAAAAAATTAAAAATACAAACTACAAATTGGCGTGGTATTAAAAAGCAGGAAGGGCTCAACCCCATATGCAGTGGTGCATCTATACAGGGGGGGCAGATCCTGCACTTGTGGTCCGCTGCTAATGGCAAAACCCGAGCTACTTGAGAAACCTTGGCACGGTGCTCGGGCTCAGACATGTCCTCACGTAGGACATGTTGGCTAATCTCTCAATTTTAATACCAGTTTGAGGGCTTAGTAAGACCGCAGAGTGCACCTGTCTTTGTTTTTGTTATATTATATATACTGTTTATCACATCCACACATTTGCTATCCTGTGTAGGATGTCCATTGTGGTACTTGTGGTCCGCTGCAGGCATCCTCCATTGTATGCATTTTTGCTGGGGATTGCCATTAGCAGCGGATCATAAGTACAGGATATGCCCCCCCCCCCCGGTATAGATGCACCACTGCATATGGGGTTGAGCACTTCCTGCTTTTTAATACCATGCCAATCTGTAGTTTGTAAAATCAATATTACATTCAGAGGAAACTGCTTCCAAGACTCTTCATTATTGCTTTAGGTGGCACATCGGTTTCGGAATCTAGTGAGACTGACCCTCATACGGGGTCGTTTTCTAGCAAGACATTAGTGCAGCAGGTAGAACATCAGTTATCGGATCTGAATTGAGTGAGATTTATCCTCATGCTGGGTCCTTTTCTAGTCAAACGGGATGAGGGGTTGTTGACTAGCTTAAATTTTGTAGTTAGAAGGCATGGTTGGGAATTATTTGAGGTATGATGTAAAAATGGGATCATGCGCAAAAGGAAGGAATGAAAAGCTATAAGCGGACAGAAATTTGAGGCGCAATGGGAGACCTCAATGTGTATGCCTTAACTCTGCATCCATTCGATGTCGGTGCAAATTTAAAAACCAAGCATTCCCATACTGGGAGTCGAAACCCGGCCGCCTGGGTGAAAATCAGGAATCCTAACCGCTAGACCATATGGGAAACATGGCACAAAATTTTCTATTGCAAAAATTAAAAAAAAACAATAAAAATAAATCCAATTTTGAAAAATCGTTCTTGCACAAACAAAGCAGGGTGTGCAGCAGGTAGAGCGTCAGTCTCATAATCTGAAGGTCGTGAGTTCGATACTCACACGGGGCATTTTTCTAGCCAGGTTTATGTTCCTCTCTTGACCTAAAAGCCATCATACTTTCTCTTTCGCTACTGACATGTTCTGCTTTTAAAAATAAAGAGATCCAAAAGCATTGACAGGACGAAGGCTTCTTGACTATTTTAACTTTTGGAGTTAATAGGGAGATTTGGGAATGATTTGAGGTATGGATTGAAAATGGGATCTTCTGCAAAAGGAAGGAAGAAATTTACCGGGGTGTCGGCCTTTCCATGTAGGAGCAAGTGTTAAAAAGGCTTATTCAGGGGGAACGGAGCTAGCGCCGGACCGAGATGGCTGCTGCATTCTGAGCTCTGCTGAGACGATTCCCCTAGCACAAGCCTACAGCTGCTATAAGAAGGAAGGATGGTAAAGATCGGCAACCCCAAAGCAGGGGACCATTCCTCTACCTACAAATCGCAGCCAGCGAGCGGTGACATGGATAGATTTATTAAAAAAGCTGCCTCCACGTTTGTGGCGCGGGAAACAGAGATGGCGCCGACACATCCCCACAAAGCAAGCGAGCGCTCCACTGAGGAATCAGATGAGGACAGCGACAACGAAGAGCCGCAAAGCAGAGTCGCCCTGCCGATTACCAGGCATTACCTGAAGCAAGCCCTCTGTAAAGCAATGGAACCGGTCCTCAGCGAAATTTCAGCGCTCCGCCAGGATATGAAGCACATCGGGGACCGTGTGGAGGCTTAGGAGTCCCAACAAACCGCGATCCTGGTTCACCAGACAGCTACAACACGTTCGTTTGAAAGGTGCAGTACCTACCTAAATGAATTACATAATGCTCTAGAAGATCAGGAAAACAAGGGGCGTCGCAATAACTTGTTTTTTAGAGGGATCCCAGAGTCTGTGCCAACAGGGGAAATACCTGCAACAGTTAAATCAATTTGCAATTCCCTCCTGGGCCCAGAAGCACCCCCTGATATTGTCATTGAGAGAGCCCACAGAGCTCTGCGCCCCAAGCCAAAGCCTGAAGAGCCCCCAAGGGATGTGATATGCAGATTTCTCAACTTCCAGATCAAATTGGCAATTCAAGATGCAGCAAGAAACTGCGCTAATCTATTATACGAGGGCGCGCAAATCGCAGTTTACCAAGATCTTGCACCCTCCACTTTGAGAAAACGCAGAGCCCTAAAGCCGCTAACCGACTGGCTAAGATCCAACAAGACCCAATACAGATGGAACTTTCCGTTTGGTCCTTTTTCTATGAGGGACGCCGCTTTAACATCTCGGCCTACACAGATTTAGATGCAGTATACGATCACCTGCAAATCCCTCTGCTGAATGTGGAAAATTGGGAACTCTTTCAAGATCTAGCGACACTACCTGATGTCCCTACTGTAGCTCCCTTTGCTCCGCAATGTACGCCAAAACCTCAGAGAACGTCGAAGACTGGTGCAAGATTCCTAAACGCTGCTCCATAATCAGCTCACAAAATGCTTATTCTACCATATTAATAACCCCCTTATTTCTCACAGGTTGTTTTGCTCATAGATTACTTACTAAAATTTGCAAGTGCCTGTCTCTTTAAACATGCTTTTTCCTAATGGGGTTAATATTATCCCCCTATCCTGCTTCTTCTTTCCATCCTTATCCCTCTCCCTTTAGTGCTGGGGAAGTCATACATGGGTCTCTAGACCATTCTACCCCCATGATGCCTTCTCTCCTTATTTGCATTGGTATTTCAATGTTTAAGTTTGATTATTGTTTAGTTTTTTTTTTTCATTTTGTTCCATTGTTCTAGGTGGTACTTGCAGTACAGAGAATCTACACGCTTAGTTATCAAGACACTGTGTTTCCTCTTGGGCCTTTGCTCGCCCCCGCGGGGGGCTGAACCTCTACCAACACAAATATGCATCTACCTGGATGGAGCCCTCACTGCATAAAGGTAACCCCATGGCTGACCTACACATAGCATCTTACAATGTCAAAGGCTTCAACTCTCCATCTAAGCGTAGTCAAATCTTTACCATGCTACATAAATCAGGAGACGCATTTTAGATTTAATAAATACCCTAAACCTGTCTTTTTCACACTTCCCGCTGTGGTATCACTGTGGGGGTTCTTCGGCCTCTGAAGGGGGGGGTGAGCATCGGCTTTCAGAGGAAAATCACTTTTAAGTATATCAGACACATCCAGGATGAGGAGGGGAGATATATTTTGGTCAAGGGACAAATAGGTCCTCAAATCTATACATTCATAAACATCTATATGCCGAACACTAGACAAGCTCACTGGTTCTCTAATACACTGTCCATTATTGACTCCTTTAAAGAGGGAATTGTGATATTGGGTGGGGACCTAAATGTCACAGTTAAATCCGCAGCTGGACTCTTCATCCCATAAGTCTGCCCTATCCGCGAGCTCATTAAATACAATTAGAGAAGGTTTTTGGAGTTTGCACCTGGTGGATTCCTGGCGATCCTTGCATCCCAACACAATTGATTATACTTTTTATTCCCACGTTCATGGATCGTATCATCGGTTAGATTATGTTTTCATCTCAAAGGAACACCTTCAGTTATTTTCTGAAGCTAAAATAGGATCCATTCATTTATCAGACCATGCTCCAGTCCTTATATTGGTCCGAGCGCCTGTGCGTTGCCCGAGACCCCCTAACTGGCACCTAAACGAATCCATATTAGACGATGTCAAAACGAGGGATAAAATTGCAGCCTTGCTAGAGGAATACTTCTCCCTAAACCAGCACTCCGTCCAATCAGCGCAGTCACTGTGGGATGCACACAAACCTTTTATCAGAGGTCACTTTATCAGCATAGGTACCCATCTAAAAAAGGAAAGAGAGAAAAAGATAGATGCCATCCACTTAAAAATCCAGGCACTTGAATCCTTACACAAGCGTTTCTTCTCAGATTCCCAACTACAGAATTTAATAAGTTTGAGAGCGGAACTAAAATAGAGTTCCGTCGTCGGGGCTCTATGCCGGAAGAATCCTGATCAGGATTATCCCAATGCATTCTGAATGGAGAGAAATCCGTTCAGGATGCATCAGGATGCCTTCAGTTCCGGAACGGAACGTTTTTTGGCCGGAGAAAATACCGCAGCATGCTGCACTTTTTGCTCCGGCCAAAAATCCTGAACACTTGCCGCAAGGCCGGATCCGGAATTAATGCCCATTGAAAGGCATTAATCCTGATCCGGCCTTAAGCTAAACGTGGTTTCGGCGCATTACCGGATCCGACGTTTAGCTTTTTCTGAATGGTTACCATGGCTTCCAGGACGCTAAAGTCCTGTTAGCCATGGTAAAGTGTAGTGGGGAGCGGGGGAGCAGTATACTTACCGTCCGTGCGGCTCCCGGGGCGCTTCAGAGTGATGTCAGGGCGCCCCACGCGCATGGATGACGTGATCGCATGGATCACGTCATCCATGCGCATGGGGTGCTCTGACGTCATTCTGGAGCGCCCCGGGAGCCGCACGGACTGTAAGTATACTGCTCCCCACTACTACTATGGCAACCAGGACTTTAATAGCGTCCTGGGTGCCATAGTAACCCTGAACGCATTTTGAAGACGGATCCGTCTTCAAATGCTTTCAGTTCACTTGCGGAGTTATGGATCCGGCGGGCACCTCCGGCAAATGGAGCGCACGACGGATCCGGACAACGCAAGTGTGAAAGAGGCCTTACTTCCTTCCTCAGATAGTACATGGGGACCAGGTGGACTTCATTCGCAACAGAGAGGATAGGGAAAATACGTCCAGGGTGATCAATATATTATGCCACGCTTCCTCTACCTCTAAACAAATGCTTTTCTTGAGCACAGATGCTGAGAAAGCGTTTGATAGGATTAACTGGGCATACCTGAAAGAGGTATTTAGGCGGTTTGGCCTCCCTGGTCCCTATGTACAAGCTGTCTTTGCAATGTATTCGCAGGCATCAGCTTTTGTCATGGTCAATGGAAATCTGTCTACCCCTTTTAGTATACGCAATGGCACCCGACAAGGATGCCCTCTATCTCCTTTGCTTTTTATCCTAGCTTTGGAACCCCTACTGGTTACCCTGAGGGGTGACTCGGGCATCAAGGGGTTCAGGCTACGGCCAAAGGAACACAAACTTGCCACTTTTGCGGATGATGTTCTGATAATGACCACTAATCCATTATCCTCCCTTCCTATAATACAAGAACACCTTCTTGTTTACAGCACAATCTCTAATTTCAAAATTAACTAAAAAAAAATCCCTTGTACCATGCTCAGGGATCCCCGAACCGACCAAGAAAAAATTAATGAAAGACTCTCCATTTGATTGGACATCCCCACATGTGACCTCCCTGGGGGTAAAAATCAGCCCCAGCATCTCTGAACTCTTTTCCCTCAATTATATCTCGCTACAACAATCATTGTTTAAGGCCATAGATAATCTAAACACTAACCTCCCTACACTTTCATGGTTCGGTCGTAAGAATCTTCTTAATTCTCTCATTCTACCTCGTCTCACCTACCTACAACAAGCTCTTCCAATTCCAATCCCCAAGTCCTTCTATGACTCCATTAGGAAAAATTTTGATCCTATATTTGGAATGGAAAGAAACCTAGAATATCACTCTCCCTTCTCTCAAGGCCAGTAGGTATTGGAGGAATAGGCCTTCCTGATCCTGAACTATACGGTAAAGCAATCCTCTTGTCTAGAGCGGTGGAATGGCTACGATTCAACCCGGATAAACAATAAGTTCCCCTTGAACAACATTTAATAGGTAATCCCTTGCGTTCCCTCCTTCTAGGGAATCCTAGCTTACCCTCTACTTCCCTATCCTCATACCCTGTGCTTCGGGCCACTCTGGATGCTTGGAAATGGTTATGCGCTACGCACTGCGCTGTTCCCTTTCCCTCTCCTCTCCTCCTGGTCAGGGATATAGTGGGCACAACCACCCCAATTAGGCTCGATTCTAGCCCACGGGAATTAAGGAAATCCTCTATCCCCTTAACCTCCTTCATAGAACCCGAAGGTAAAACTATGGGTATAAGGGAAATGGAGGAGACCTTGAACCCCAATCCTTGCGGTTTACCTCTAATCCCTTTTATTAGATCCTTCTTGTTAAAAAATAATCTAAAGGGCGAGCTACTTCGCCCGCTGGGATGGTTCGAGTCATTGATAATGGATTCGAAACCCCCCAAAAAGTTAGTTTCACAATTATATAACAGATTGGACAAACCTGATTGTACATGCAATTAGGGGTGACATGGTGTCATGACACCTTTAAATGCATGTGCAATTAATGATAATTATATTCTTACCTGGTAACAGATGCTATTGCGATCTGGGTATTTGCTGGTAACGGATGCCTCGTACGATCTGGACTTGAAGGAATATCTTCTTCTTGATTGGAGAATGGTTCAACTGTTCGCACGTGAGTACCTATAAAAGAAAGGATCGCACAGTTAATTTTCAGTTGGTGAGCAGCAAGCGAAGAAACCGGACCTGTAAAAGAAGTCTCCAGCATGGAAGAATTACTCAAGCAGTTAATTTCGAAAGCAGCATCTTCAGGAGGTGAAGATTGGCTACGAAAATGCTTGCAAGATGATGCAGCAGGATCGCAAGAACACCTGGATAGGTCCTCTTCTGATTCGGTCTGCGCTGCCTTTCCCCTTAGGAGCGCAGAGCCGACAACGCTTGACATCATTTCAATGCGACATCAAGAAGAAGAAGTTCCGCCTCATCCATTTCCAGCTAAAAGACCCAGGAAAGAAAAGACAAGATATTCACCTTCAAAACAATCGCCGAAACGCAGGATTAAATTATCTGCTGCGCAACAAGGCTCGAGAGCATCCGACAAACATCGCAAGCATTATCAACAGCCTCAACAGCCAACTGTCAAGTCCACTGCCAGATCTGCAACGGTCAAGCCAGCGACAGTGACTCGAGATTCATCAAATGGTGAGAAGAATTACACACAAACACTTAATAGTGACTGTTTTTTACAGGGCACTATACAAGAACAGGGAAATAGTCACATTTTAGATGTAAATTTTGATAGAGAAAAGATACAGTTATTTAAGGACTTTGTTTCTTTTCTATCAAAAAAATGAATCTCATACTAATGAAGAATTGGTTTGGTCTATACAAGAAAATGATTCGGTAGTTGAAATCCCTAATACGGTATCAAACATGGATAACATTACAAAGTCAGAGGATAGGTTAGGCCCTCAGTTAATTCCATATTTAGATAACAGTGCAGGTATTAAAGAAACTTCATTAAAAGATACTATGCCTTGCCAAATGTCTCCTCTGGGCTTCCGTCTATCCCAACAAATTAAAGAAAAAATATGGAGAAGAGAATATGTGGATTTATTCTCTTTACTCCCTTCTTCAAAAGATATAAAAAGTGATAAGAAGGAAGAAGAAGATAGAAAACGCAATATCCAAAAATCCTTTTTAAATTGGGTACAAGCATTCTGTATTTACGCAGCAGTGTTAGGGGAAAAACAGCCTTTACATTGCTGCGATTTATTTTATTACTTGGATAGTATTTTGGAGGCTTTCAGAAATTTTGGAGGCACTGCATGGATTAATTATGACGAATCCTATAGGCAAAAATTAGCAGTATACCCTAATTTAGGTTGGGGGACGAAAGACGTGGGCTTATGGCTCAATTTAATGTTACCACAAAGGAATTTTCTTTTTCGTAACCAACAAAATAAAAAACGATTGTGTTTCGCGTTTAACGAATCCGTATGTCGATGGCAAAATAATTGCAAATATAAACACGAATGCAGCTTTTGTTCAGGAAATCATTCCGCATCCAAGTGTTTCAAAAAACATGGATCGCAGGGTAGTAACAAAGACACAAATAGAGCAGGTGACTCCTTTAATTCTGCCAAAGCTGTTACATTATTTAAAACATTACCCAGACATACAGAAGGCCCATCTTCTAATTAATGGTTTTTCAAGGTTTTTATGTACCAACTTTTTTAGGTCCAATCAAGAAAAAAATCGATAAAGAAATTTCAGATAATAGAATTGCTGGTCCTTTTTCTTTTCCCCCTTTTCAGAATTTTAGAATATGAAGATAAAATAAAAATATTTATTAAAAAATCTAAAACTGATCAGCTGGGTAAAGGTGATTGGTGCATTTTAAATAAATACCCTTTTCCAGAATTATGCCCAGTCAGAGCTATGAAGGATTGGTTACAAACTAGAGGGGTAATTCCTGGTCCATTATTCATTCATGTCGACAAATCTCCATTAACGAAATTTCAATTTAATTTTGTCTTATCAAAATGTAAGACTCATTTACAATTAGAGCAAGAAAAAATATCTGCTCATTCATTTCGTGTAGGGGCAGCCACTTATGCTCATTCTTTAGGGCTGAAGGATAACGTAATAAAACGAATTGGAAGGTGGAAATCCAATAGATACCAACTACAGTCAGGTCCAGAAATATTGGGACATTGACACAATTCCAACATTTTTGGCTCTATACACCACCACAATGGATTTGAAATGAAACGAACAAGATGTGCTTTAACTGCAGACTGTCAGCTTTAATTTGAGGGTATTTACATCCAAATCAGGTGAACGGTGTAGGAATTACAACAGTTTGTATATGTGCCTCCCACTTGTTAAGGAACCAAAAGTAATGGGACAGAATAATAATCGTAAATCAAACTTTCACTTTTTAATACTTGGTTGCAAATCCTTTGCAGTCAATTACAGCCTGAAGTCTGGAACACATAGACATCATCAGACGCTGGGTTTCATCCCTGGTGATGCTCTGCCAGGCCTCTACTGCAACTGTCTTCAGTTCCTGCTTGTTCTTGGGGCATTTTCCCTTCAGTTTTGTCTTCATTAAGTGTAATGCATGCTCAATCGGATTCAGGTCAGGTGATTGACTTGGCCATTGCATAACATTCCACTTCTTTCCCTTAAAAAACTCTTTGGTTGGTTTTGCAGTATGCTTTGAGTCATTGTCCATCTGCACTGTGAAGCGCCGTCCAATGAGTTCTGAAGCATTTGGCTGAAAATGAGCAGATAATATTGCCCCGAAACACTTCAGAATTCATTTTGCTGCTTTTGTCAGCAGTCACATCATCAATAAATACAAGAGAACCAGTTCCATTGGCAGCCATACATGCCCACGCCATGACACTACCACCACCATGCTTCACTGATGAGGTGGTATGCTTAGGATCATGATCATGCTTCCTTCTCTATACTCTTCTCTTCCCATCACTGTGGTACAAGTTGATCTTGTTCTCATCTGTCCATAGGATGTTGTTCAAGAACTGTGAAGGCTTTTTGAGATGTCGTTTGGCAAACTCTAATCTGGACTTCCTGTTTTTGAGGCTCACCAATGGTTTCCATCTTGTGGTGAACCCTCTGTATTCACTCTGGTGAAGTCTTCTCTTGATTGTTGACTTTGACACACATACACCTACCTCCTGGAGAATACCAAAAAGGGGAAAGCAGTCGGCACTCCTCTGGCAGAGTCGTGGTGCACGCGTCCAGGGTATGAAAGGCCCACTTACAATATGGAACAGAAGACCGGCACTTCACAGGTGGAATCTTCAAACTTTTATTTCAGCATAGGAGGAAATAGCACAGATGCGACACGTGTTTCGGCTCAGGTGTGAGCCTTTGTCAAGCATAATGAACTATTGCATGAAACACATTTAAATAGGCCGCCTACATGGGCGTCGAACGTGATGAAGTCACATCACCATGGGAACGGAGATACAAATCATAAGGTGCAACAATTCTCTACATTGTTGCAACAAGGTACTATGCTGTATGTGATACAATTACATCTTTAAGAGTATTACAGAAAAGAGAAATCAATAGTAGACATGGGATACAATAAATATAGAAATTACAATAAACATATTCAATGTAATGATAATAATAATCATCTATTTGAGAACTAAATAACCCACTGGCTGTCTCAAAATATCAACATATTAAATCTTGCTGCTCTTTTTTCTTTTTTTCAGATGCTTCATTATTTTCATTTTCTCTGTGACTGAATGAATAAAGAATATATATAGTACATTAAAAATGTAATTACAGTAGAATTTCCTATTGGATCTTACAGGAATGCACTCAAATCATATTCTCGATTTAAACCTTTCGGTTCAATGGTCTGCAGGGTGTGAATCCAAAAACTTTCACGTTTTTTCAGTAATAGCAACCTGTTGCCACCTCTGCGCGGTGGCAGTACCTGCTCAATTATTTGAAACCTTAATTGTGAGACATTGTGAGCACACCTGTCAAAATGAAGGGGAACAGGCAATAGCAAATTTTTCTTACGTATGGTGGATTTGTGATTACTGAACCTGTCCTTCATTCTGACAGATGTCTCACCAATGTACAATAAGCCACAAGGGCATTTTAGCAGATATACAACAAAATTGCTATCGCAAGTGAAGAAACCTTTTACTGGAAATTTCTTACCAGTGTGCGGATGAAAAAAGGATTCGCCCTTAATTACCGCAGAACAGTGAACACACTGTAGACAAGGGAAAGTGCCTCTTTTTGGTGTGGAAAGAAAAAGTTGACGGGGCATGCTAGTAGTACCACCTATGTCCGCTTTTACAATAGTGTCTCTAATGTTCCTGGTTCTCTTATAGCAGATCATAGGGATATCGTGGAATTCGGCAACGTCTGGATAAGCTGAGCGCATAATCCCCCAGTGTTTATTAACCACATGACGAAACTTATTTATCCAGGGGTGATATTTGACAATAAACGGTAACCGCTTATTTTCAACATGGGGCTTAAATGTCTCAATCTTACATTTCTCTATCTCTGAATCTAAGAGGGGTTTAGGATATCCCCTTAGCAAGAATTTTTCTGCCATTTCATTGAATCTGACCTCCCTCACTGATGGATCTGACACAATCCTCTTGATACGCTTAAACTGTGAGGAGGGTAAAGACCTTTTCACCGCCGGTGAATGGTTGCTGGAGTAGTACAACAAACTGTTCTTATCCGTTTTTTTGATGTATAAATCAGTCTGTACACAACCATCATGACCCTTTATCACCAAAGTATCTAAAAAATTAATTTTGTCATGGTCATGCTGCACTGTAAAGCACAACTCGGGCCATATATTGTTAATGTACTGGGTAAATTTTTCCAAGGACTCAATGCCGTCCCGCCATACGCAAAAAATGTCGTCTATAAAACGACGCCAGGCAATACACGATTGTTTATATAATGGATTTACGTATATGAATTTCTCCTCAAGCCATGACATATAGCTATTTGCGTACGGCGGTGCGGCATGCGAGCCCATCGCGGTACCCCGTTTCTGCTGAAAGAATGTGTCCTGGAACAGAAAATAATTTTCCTGTAAAGTCAGTGCCAATAATTGTAGAAAAAATTGTTTTTCTTGACTAGAATATTCTGACTGTTCCAGGATCCATTCTACGGCAGTAAGACCTTTTGTGTGCTCAATAGATGTGTAAAGACTGCACACATCAAATGTTACCAATAAATCTCCTACCTCAAGACGTAAATTTTTAATGTCTAACAAAAATTGATTAGTGTCAAGTACAAAAGATGGCATTTTTTTCGTTAATGGGGTGAGGACTTTTTCAATCAACATGGCTGGTGCAGATAAGATGGAGTCATTTGATGCTACAATGGGCCGTCCCGGGGGGGCTGTCATACATTTGTGAATTTTAGGCAGCGTGTATAAGACTGGTGTGACAGGATGTTGATTTATCAGAAATTGACACAATTTTTCATCGAGCAGACCCAATTCTTTGTATGTGTGAACAATACTGGTTAATTTACGTTTAATATCATAAACAGGGTCTCTATTTAGAGGTTGATAAGTATCTCTGTCGGACAGTTGTGTCAAAATTTCTGAGATGTAGTACTCTCTATCCAGCATAACTAGAGAGCCACCTTTATCTGCTGGTTTAAAAATAACAGATTTGTCATCCAGTATACTGCGTAATGCCTGTCTCTCTTCCTTTGACAAATTATGCGCTATAGTTAAACCATCATGTTGTATATCAGACAAAATAGCATCAAAATCCCTTTGCACCAGAGATATGAAAGCCTCTGTTGGATGTTGTGTTTTAGGAGGTTGAAAATGACTTTTCAGTCTCAAGCCAAATTTGCTTAATGTTAAACCACTAGTAACAGGTGCGTTAATCACAGAGGCTGACACATTCCCTGCTGCAAAATGAGCCTTCAATCTAACACTTCTAAAAAATCGGCGACAGTCCATATCAAACTGAAAAGTATCAAATGATTCAGTTGGACTAAAGGATAGACCTTTCTCCAATAACTGTACCTGAATAGGAGTCAGATTTTTAGATGATATGTTATATAGCAAAGTCTCGTTTATACCTGGGACCTGGTAGTCATGGACGCTTGTGTTTCTCCTGTAGTGCCGTCCTGCTCTCCTTGTATTCTTCCTCTTCGGCGTCTTTGTCCTAAAAAAGGCGCCTGAGGGCGTACACCGGTGGAATAATCGCTGCCTGATCCTGATGATTGAGAGCCTGTTCGGCGTGTAAAGCGTCTTGTCAATGGAATAGCTGTACCCAACGAGTCCTGCCATTTGTATATCCTTTTATTCTGATAATCCTCCAAGTCACGTGTATACTTTTTACGCTTGGTAGCTTCAATGTCCTTTTTCAGATCGCTGCAATTTTTATCAATCTTTTGTTTTAAGGATATCAAATCTTCAGCAGTGAGAGAATCCTGTAGTTGCTGTTCAATCGATGAAATATGAATCTTGGTCTCAGCAATAGATGTGTTCAAATGTTCTATGGTGAGTATCATTAAATCATGAGAACACTTGTTAAGTATGTTGGCAAATTGAGTGCAATACTGCAGATCATCGCAGAAAAAAGTGGGTCTCAGATTAACCCTCAAGCCGCGTGGGATTCTCTGGTGTCTACAATACTCAGCTAATGTAGCCGCATGTAATTCCCACGCCACCAGTTGTCTCGATTCCTTCTCCCAATCCTTACCGCGTAATTCAGCAGGTGGTGTCTTCAGGAACTCCGTACTGGTGGTGACTTCTGACACGATCTCTCTCGCTCTTTCCTCACTATATGCAAAAGACATGGTCTGTAAAGCTTTCTTGGATGAGGGTGCTCGCACCGAAAATCAGAGAATACCAAAAAGGGGAAAGCAGTCGGCACTCCTCTGGCAGAGTCGTGGTGCACGCGTCCAGGGTATGAAAGGCCCACTTACAATATGGAACAGAAGACCGGCACTTCACAGGTGGAATCTTCAAACTTTTATTTCAGCATAGGAGGAAATAGCACAGATGCGACACGTGTTTCGGCTCAGGTGTGAGCCTTTGTCAAGCATAATGAACTATTGCATGAAACACATTTAAATAGGCCGCCTACATGGGCGTCGAACGTGATGAAGTCACATCACCATGGGAACGGAGATACAAATCATAAGGTGCAACAATTCTCTACATTGTTGCAACAAGGTACTATGCTGTATGTGATACAATTACATCTTTAAGAGTATTACAGAAAAGAGAAATCAATAGTAGACATGGGATACAATAAATATAGAAATTACAATAAACATATTCAATGTAATGATAATAATAATCATCTATTTGAGAACTAAATAACCCACTGGCTGTCTCAAAATATCAACATATTAAATCTTGCTGCTCTTTTTTCTTTTTTTCAGATGCTTCATTATTTTCATTTTCTCTGTGACTGAATGAATAAAGAATATATATAGTACATTAAAAATGTAATTACAGTAGAATTTCCTATTGGATCTTACAGGAATGCACTCAAATCATATTCTCGATTTGAACCTTTCGGTTCAATGGTCTGCAGGGTGTGAATCCAAAAACTTTCACGTTTTTTCAGTAATAGCAACCTGTTGCCACCTCTGCGCGGTGGCAGTACCTGCTCAATTATTTGAAACCTAAATTTCCTCCTATGCTGAAATAAAAGTTTGAAGATTCCACCTGTGAAGTGCCGGTCTTCTGTTCCATACCTCCTGGAGAGTGTTCTTGATCTGGCCAACTGTTGTGAAGGGTGTTTTCTTCACCAGGGAAAGAATTCTTCGGTCATCCAGCATAGTTGTTTTCCGTGGTCTTCCGGGTCTTTTGGTGTTGCTGAGCTCTCCGGTGCGTTCCTTCATTTTAATAATGTTCCAAACAGTTGTTTTGGCCACGCCTAATGTTTTTGCTATCTCTCTGATGGGTTTGTTTTGTTTTTTTCAGCCTAATGATGGCTTGCTTCACTGATAGTGACAGCTCTTTGGATCTCATCTTGAGAGTTGACAGCAACAGATTCCAAATACAAATAGCACACTTGAAATAAACTCTGGACCTTTTATCTGCTCATTGTAATTGGGATAATGAGGGAATAACACACACCTGGCCATGGAACAGCTGAGAAGCCAATTGTCCCATTACATTTGGTCCCTTAACAAGTGGGAGGCACATATGCAAACTGTTGTAATTCCTACACCGTTCACCTGATTTGGATGTAAATACCCTCAAATTAAAGCTGACAGTCTACAGTTAAAGCACAACTTGTTGGTTTCATTTCAAATCCATTGTGGTGGTGTATAGAGCCAAAAATGTTAGAATTGTGTCAATGTCCCAATATTTATGGACCTGACTGTATATATTAGACCTGAATTATTATTTTAATATTTTTCAGATTTAAAGATTGTATGGATCATAGGAAACCAGCTTATTTCTTTGGCACGTGATCGTTCAACAATGCGTTTTAAATCTGATAATTTAGGTTTTGGTAATAAAGTGGTTGTGTTTTGGAGAGGTATTTATGGTATTAGAATTCAGGAAATTTATTCTTTATGTTGTTCTTTTTCTCTAACTTGGCCTACGCCCGATTTGATTATTTTTCATATAGGTACTGATGACTTGGGCAGAATAAGCACTCATTTATTATTAAAGGATATACAGGATACATTTTGTAAAATTCTAATATTATTACCATACTCACAAATAGCGTTCTCAGAAATTATACCCAATTGGGATTGGAATTCATCTCAACTATCTTTTATGGAAAAAATAAGAATACGAATCAATAGGAATATTGTAAAGTTTATGGGGTCACATAATAAGTTGTCTTATAGACATATTGATCTAGAAGGGTTCACAGCAGGATTATATAATATAGAAAATAATTCATTATCTGATTTAGGATTAGACATTTTCAATGTTGGATTGCAAAATTTGGTGGAGAAAGGCTGCGGTGTTAATTAGCCATCTAGCTTCGCTATTTGGTTGTGGGGGGTAATAGTCACTTTTTGAGTGGACTAGGTGGATTTAATTATTTATATGGAGTAATAGTCACTCTTTGAGTGGACTAGGTGGATTTAATATTTATTGAACTGGTTTATCAGATTTAATTCTGTTTAAATATTTATTTAAGTAACATAAGTAACACCGTGGCCAATTTTATCCAACAAATAAAAGAAAGTGCAGCTGCTGCTGATTTAATAGGGAAATCGATAGCTAGGCCAGTGTATTCTGTCCACTCCAGTCCTGAAAGACTCATCTGATCTGCTGTAAGGACAGTGTCCTGACAGCACCCCAAAAAGCCCTTTTTAGGGCTAGTACATCAGTCTGCTTTTTTTTTCCTCTGTAATCTAATTGCAGTTGCCTGCCAGCTTGTGGGTCAGGCCCACAGCGTATACTGTGCCCACTTGCCCAGTGCCACCACTCATAACTGGTGTCACAGTAGCTTGCATTAAAAAAAAAAAAAAAGAACTTTTTTCACTTTAATATAATTGCAGTTGCCTGCAAGCATGTGTGTCAGGCCTACAGCGTGTACTGTGCCAACTACTGCCAGTGCACAGTGCCACCACTCATATCTGGTGTCACAGTAGATTACATTAAAAAAAAAAAAACTTTTTTGACTGTAATATAATTGCAGTTAGTTGCCTGCAAGCGTGTGTGTCAGGCCTACAGCCAGTGGCGTAACTACCAGGAAAGCAGGGGAAGCAGCTGCTTCAGGGCCCGGGCTGCCAAGGGGGCCCAGCGTCCCGGCAGCGTGTGTGACAGTTTATTTTCAAGTTCGTTACTGTTCAGGGCCCCTTCGCTAATGTGATCTAATCTTACTGTCTCCTAAAGTGTCTGGGATTCAAACCCACAACCTCCAATGTCTGAGTGTATCAGAGGCAAAACATTTACCCTCACAACCATAAAGGCTGCATTACAACTGATTGAAAAAAAATGAGACTTCTACTGTTATAGCTGGCTAAGTGTACATCTATACACATGACAGCTGCCCCAACACACCCAGCACTGCTATATCTCTATATGACAGCTGTCCCAGCACACTCAGCTCTGCTATATCTCTATATATGAGCAGCTGTCATGTGTATAGATGTACACTTAGCCAGCTATAACAGTAGAAGTCTCATATTTTTTCAGTCAGCAGCAAGGCATCTTTTATGGTCTTGTGGTTAGATGCTTTGCCTCTGATGCAGAAGGTCGTGGGTTCGAATCCCAGCAGAAACCTTTTCTGAAATACAAGCACTGACTCCATATATGGACATACAGGGCGGTACACAGGAAGAGGCTGCATCGCATCGCTGACATGGAGGTAAGTAGAAGTGTTTATTATTTATTTTTTAATACCCGACTCTTACTGCCATGGGGGGAGCGGGGGGCACTTGATACTGGCACATGGGGGGAGGCACCTGATACTGGCACATGGGGGGGGAGAGAGGCACCTGATACTGGCACCTGGGGGGGAGAGGGGTTGGCACCTGATACTGGCACCTGGGGGGGAGGGGGGGTTGGCACCTGATACTGGCACATGCGGGGAGGCACCTGATACTGGCACATGGGGGGGAGAGGGGTTGGCACCTGATACTGGCACCTGGGGGGAGGGGGGTTGGCACCTGATACTGGCACATGGGGGGAGGCACCTGATACTGGCACCTGGGGGGGAGGGGGGTTGGCACCTGATACTGGCACATGGGGGGGAGAGAGGCACCTGATACTGGCACATGGGGGGGGAGAGGGGTTGGCACCTGATACTGGCACCTGGGGGGGAGGGGGGGTTGGCACCTGATACTGGCACATGGGGGGGGAGAGAGGCACCTGATACTGGCACATGGGGGGAGGCACCTGATACTGGCACCTGGGGGGGAGAGAGGCACCTGATACTGGCACCTGGGGGGGAGGGGGGGTTGGCACCTGATACTCGCACATGGGTGGAGGTACCTGATACTGGCACATGGGGGGGAGAGGGGTTGGCACCTGATACTGGCACCTGGGGGGAGTGGGGTTGGCACCTGATACTGGCACATGGGGGAAGGCACCTGATACTGGCACCTGGGGGGGAGGGGGGTTGGCACCTGATACTGGCACATGGGGGGGAGAGAGGCACCTGATACTGGCACATGGGGGGGAGAGGGGTTGGCACCTGATACTGGCACCTGGGGGGGGGAGGGGGGGTTGGCACCTGATACTGGCACATGGGGGGGGGAGAGAGGCACCTGATACTGGCACCTGGGGGGGGAGGGGTTGGCACCTGATACTGGCACCTGGGGGGGGAGGGGAGGTTGGCACCTGATACTGGCACATGGGGGGGAGAGAGGCACCTGATACTGACACATGGGGGGAGGCACCTGATACTGGCACCTGGGGGGGGGAGAGGCACCTGATACTGGCACATGGGGGGGAGAGGGGTTGGCACCTGATACTGGCACCTGGGGGGGGAGAGGCACCTGATACTGGCACATGGGGGGAGGCACCTGATACTGGAACCTGGGGGGGAGGGGGGGTTGGCACCTGATACTGGCACATGGGGGGGAGAGAGGCACCTGATACTGGCACATGGGGGGGAGAGGGGTTGGCACCTGATACTGGCACATGGGGGGGGGGGGAGAGGCACTTGATACTGGCACTTTTTTGTGGGGGGGGGGGAGATGGCACTATGATACTGGGACATGTGGGGGGGAGGAGAGAGGCACTTGATGCTGGCACATGATGGGGGGGCATTATGGGGGACACTAGGCCGGCAGCCTATCAGAGGCCGGACACTAAGGGGCATCTACTGGGGCACTATATATGGGGCATTTTATACTGGTACATTATGGGGGGCACTAGCAGGAAGGGGGGAGAGGAGCACTATGGAGGCATTTACTGGGGGCACTATATAGGGGTATTTTATACTGGGACATTATGGGGGCACTATGGGGACATTAGCTCAACTGGGGGCATTACAAGGGGGTATTTTTGCACTCTCACATTATAAGAAGAATTATTACTACTGGGGGGGGGGGCATTATGGTGGGCTTTATTACTCCCCCATGGTATGACCCCCTAGTAGCAGCACCAGCCTCTCCCTGCTCTGCTATCCCTCTGCCCCTTTTCCAAATCCTTATTATGAAATCTTTCTCATTAGGATAAAGCACAACATCAGCTCCGCCGAGCCCCTGGCCAAGTGTTGAAGTGGTGTCCGAGATCCCCAAGGGCCAAGCAATTGTAAGTTTTCATGTGAAATATGTTTATGTTATACACATATAGCCTACACTGTGCCACACAATATACAGTATACCGCTACACTGTGCCCCACAATATACAGTATACCGCTACACTGTGCCCCACAATATACAGTATACCGCTACACTGTGCCAAAGGAGTGGGGTTTACACAGGAGAAGGGAGGTGCGAAGCGCGCTGGGTGGGGCCCTTACAAATATTGGCTGTGGGGCCCAGTCACTTCTAGTTACGCCACTGCCTACAGCGTGTACTGTGCCAACTACTGCCAGTGCACAGTGCCACCACTCATATCTGGTGTCACAGTAGATTACATAAAAAAAAAAATAAACTTTTTTGACTGTAATATAATTGCAGTTAGTTGCCTGCAAGCGTGTGTGTCAGGCCTACAGTGTGTACTGTGCCAACTACTGCCAGTGCACAGTGCCACCACTCATATCTGGTGTCACAGTAGATTACATTTAAAAAAAAAAAAATATATTTTTGACTGTAATATAATTGCAGTTAGTTGCCTGCAAGCGTGTGTGTAAGGCCTATAGCGTGTACTGTGCCAACTACTGCCAGTGCACAGTGCCACCACCCCTATCTGGTGTCACAGTAGATTACATTTAAAAAAAAAAAAAACTTTTTTGACTGTAATATAATTGCAGTTAGTTGCCTGCAATCGTATGTGTCAGGCCTACAGCGTGTACTGTGCCAACTACTGCCAGTGCACAGTGCCACCACTCATATCTGGTGTCACAGTAGCTTGCACGCATAGTACAACTAATCGGGGGGAAAAATGACAGACAGAGGCAGGCCACCCCCGCAGGGGCCATCGTGGTCGTGGTGCTGTGACTTCCTTTGGCCCTAGAATAATGCCCAGTGTTCAGAGGCCACGTACCCTGAACTCGAAAAGTTCTGAGGACATAGTTGACTGGCTAACACAGGACACCCAATCTTCAACAGCTTCCGCTCGGAACCTTGACGCACCATCCTCCTCCAGCTCAGCTTCGGGCACCTCTCAAGTTACCACTCGCCCGCCTGCCGCCACCACCAACACGAGCACCACAGCTGCTTCACTTGATCTGTCAGAGGAGTTATTTACACATCAGTTGGAAGAAATGAGTGATGCGCAACCATTATTGCCAGAGGATGTAGATAACAGGGATATGTCTCAGTCAGGCAGCATTACACACATGGACATACGGTGTGATGATGATGATGTTGTACCCGCTACTGCTTCCTTTGCTGAGTTGTCAGATACAAGTGAAGCGGTTAATGATGACGATGTGTCCGTTGATGTCACTTGCGTGCCCACTCGAAGAGAAGAAGAACAGGGGGAAAGTTCAGATGGGGAGACAGAGAGGAGGAGGAGACGAGTTGAAAGCAGGGGGAGGTCGTCGCAAGGAGCTAGTGGCACAGTCAGAAAGCATGTATCAGCACCCGGGGTCAGCCAGACAGCACGCCAATCAACACATGCTGTTGCCACCACCAGAATGTCGTCATTGCAAAGCTCAGCAGTGTGCCATTTTTTTTGTGTGTCTGCCTCTGATAACAGCGATGCCATTTGCAACCTGTGCCAAAAGAAACTGAGTCGTGGGAAGTCCAACACCCACCTAGGTACAACTGCTTTGCGAAGGCACATGATCTCAAATCACAAACGCCTATGGGATCAACACATGATGAGTACAAGCAGCACACAAACTCAAAGCCACCATCCTCCTGCTGGTCCAGCATCTTCAACCACGTCAACCACTGCTGTCCTCCTTGCCCCCTCTCAACCATCCGCCACTCCGCCTCTCACCTTCAGCAGTTCCTGCTCATCTGCCCACAGTCAGGTGTCTGTCAAGGAAATGTTTGAGCGTAAGAAGCCAATGTCACAAAGTCACCCCCTTGCCCGGCGTCTGACAGCTGGCTTGTCGGAACACTTAGCCCGCCAGCTTTTACCATACAAGCTGGTGGAGTCTGAGGCCTTCAGAAAATTTGTAGCTATTGGGACACCGCAGTGGAAGGTACCCGGCCGAATTTTTTTTTCACAAAAGGCAATCCCCAACCTGTACTCTATTGTGGAGAAGGAAGTCATGGCATGTCTGGCACACAGTGTTGGGGCAAGGGTCCATCTGACCACTGATACCTGGTCTGCAAAGCACGGTCAGGGCAGGTATATCACGTACACTGCGCATTGGGTAAACCTGCTGACGGCTGCCAAGCATAGAATGCGTGGCTCTGCAGAGGAGTTGGTGACACCGCCACGACTTGCAGGCAGGCCTGCTGCCACCTCCTCTACTCCTCCTTCTCCATCCTCTTCGCTAACCTCCTTAGCCGAGTCCTCTTCTGCTGCTGCGTCTTGCTCCACATCAATGTGGTGATCGGCAAAGTGATCGGCAAAGTGGTGTGTGACAACGGAAGCAATTTGCTGGCGGAATTGAATTAAGGCAAGTTGACACATGTGCCGTGCATGGCACATGTGTTGAATCTCATCGTACAACGCTTTGTGCATAAGTACCCAGGCTTACAGGACATCCTCAAGCAGGCCAGGAAGGTTTATCGCCATTTCAGGCGTTCCTAAACGGCCATGGCGCACTTTTCAGATATTCAGCGGCGAAACAACATGCCAGTGAGGCGCTTGATTAGCGACAGCCCGACACGTTAGAATTCAACACTCCTAATGTTCGACCGCCTGCTCCAACAAGAAAAAGCCGTCAACGAGTATTTTTATGACCGGGGTGCTAGGACAGCCTCTGCGGAGCTGGGTATTTTTTTGCCACGTTACTGGACGCAATGCCTGTAGGCTCATGCGTCCTTTTGTTGTGGTCACCATCACCACCAGAAACAGCCTTATCGCTTACTGGACCTGCGACAATGCTGGAAGAGGAGTCTGAGTAAGAGGAGTCAGAGGAGGAATGTGGCTTTGAGGAGGAGGAGGAATACCAACCACAGCAGGCATCCCAGGGTGCTCATTGTCACCTATCTGGTACTCGTGGTGTTGTACGTGGCCTTCAGTGAGATCAGTGAGGACGAGGAACGGGACATGAGTAGCTCGGCATCCAACCTTGTGCAAATGGGGTCTTTCATGCTGTTGTGCCTGTTGAGGGACCTTCGTATAAAAAGGCTGAAGGAGAACGACCTGTACTGGGTGGCCACGCTACTAGACCCCCGGTATAAGCAGAAAGTGCCTGAAATGTTACCGAATTACCGCAAGTCGGAAAGGATGCAGCAGTTCCAAAACAAGTTAAAAAGTATGCTTTAAACAGCGTATAAGGGTGATGTCACAGCACAACGGGAATCTAACAGGGGAAGAGGTGAAAGTAATCCTCCTCCTACCACGACCATGCCGGCAAGGACAGGACGCTTTACAGACGTGTTGTTGATGGAGGACATGCAGAGATTTTTAGGTCCTACGCATCGCCACAGCCCTTCGGGATCCACCCTCAGAGAACGACTCGAGCGACAGGTAGCAGACTACCTTAACTGCAGATATCGACACTCTGAGGAGCGATGAACCCCTTGACTACCTGGTGTGCAGGCTTGACCTGTGGTCTGAGCTATCCCAATTTGCAATAGAACTTCTGGCCTGCCCCGCTTCAAGTGTCCTGTCAGAAAGCACCTTCAGCACAGCAGGAGGTATTGTCACTGAGAAGAGAAGTCGCCTAGGTCAAAAAAGTCTAGATTACCTCACCTTTATTAAGATGAATGAGGCATGGATCCCGAAGGGACTGACATGAGGCATGGATCCCGAAGGGACTGACAGTGGGGGATGCATTTGACTAAAAAAGACCTGATGAGATGCCTTGGGCTAAAAATGGTCCACACGCTGCTGGATTTAATCTCTGCATGCCGGATGACTTGCGTGACTTCTCCGCCACCAACTAGGGTTCAAGCCGCAATGTTTTAGTGCACTTTCTGCCTGGAAAACATACATTTTTCTGGCCGCTGCTACAGCAGCAGCTGCAACAATACCTAATTTTTCTGGCATGTGTACATGCCTAATTTTTCTGGCCTCTGGTGCTGCACTGTGGCTGCAAAAACAAAACAAAAAAAAAAGGCACATACATGTGTCAATTCCCCTTTGTGATCGTTACCTTGTTGTGGTGAAGGGGCTTGCGTATCACAATGAAGCGATCACCTCTATGAGTGTGTTGGCAATGGCAATGTTGGCACACTCCAGATGATAAGGTCGTTGCTTCATTGTGAACAGACCAAAAACGATCGGCTGGATAATTTTGCATAGAAAAAACATAAATTTTCTTTGTGATCATCTAAGGTGATCATTAATGCCTACTAGGCCAACAATGGGCCCACACTGCAGAATCATTGTTTTCTGGGTCACTTAACTGTCACTGAACTACCTCAGCACGACCATAGGCTTTGAAAAACCGCCATCGCCTGCAATCTGCCAAACGTGCGCACGAGCACAGTCAACACTATACCAAGATTGACGCATAGAGGAATAAAATGTATGTCATGAGTGTGTCAACTATTGACAACTTTTTGCAGTTGTCTAAACTCTATTCGATACACGTCCCCTGAAGTAAGAGGACCAACCAAGCATCTTTTTCCATCTCCCGGTTCCTAAAATCTATCCCATACACCACACCGGCCCCTGATAGGGGACGTAACAGGGATTAAACTGATAGGAATAGTACTACTTAACATACCACTCATATAGGGTAGCACAGTACATTGCATGCGCAGTGCCCCAAATTGGAAGTAAGAGGACCGACCAAGCATCTTTTTCCATCTCACGGTTCTTAAAATCTATTCCATACACCGGCCCCTGATAGGGGACAAAACAGAGATTAAACTGGTAAGAACAGATTTTTTTAATTAAAAAAAAAGAGGACAGCCTCTGCGGAGCTGGGTATTTTTTGGCCGCATTACTGAACGCTCATGCACAATGGCTGTAGGCTCATGCGTCCTTTTGCGGAGGTGACAAACCTGGTCAGTCAAACCCAAGGCAACATCATCGACCTCATCCCATATGCGTTTTTTCTGGAGCGTGCCCTGCGAAGAGTGCTGGATCAGACCATAGATGAGCATGAAGAGGAAGAGTTGTGGTCACCATCACCACCAGAAGCAGCCTTGTCGTCGTCGATTGCTGGACCTGCAGCAACGCAGAAAGAGGAGACTGAAGAAGAGGAGTCAGAGGAGGAAGGTGGCTTTCAGGAGGTGGAAGACCAACCACAGCAAGCGTCCCAGGGGGCTTGTTGTCACCTTTCGGGGACCCTTGGTGTTGTACGTGGCTGGGTAAAGGAAGAGACCTTCAATGACGTCAGTGAGGACAAGGAACGGGACATGGCTAGCTTGGTATCCAACCTTGTGCAAATGGGGAGTTTGCGGTTGTGCAAATGGACTGTTTGCGGTGCGTTAAACGGGGAGTTTGGTCTGTCAGAGTTTGGTCTGTCACTGTGAAGCGGGCGTAACCCTTACACTACCTGATCGATACAACATCATACCTGATGTTTTAAAGCACGTTATTCCAAACAATTTAGGAATGTTAGGTGATTTATGCCCTTTATGGATTAAAACCCGACTCTGCATCAACTACGTAATTTTCCATGGGAGTTTTGCCATGGATCCCCCTCCGGCATGCCACAGTCCAGGTGATAGTCCCCTTGAAACAACTTTTCCATCACTATTGTGGCCAGAAAGAGTCCCTGTGGGTTTTAAAATTCACCTGCCTATTGAAGTCTATGGCGGTTCGCCAGGTTCGCCCGTTCGCGAACATTTGCGGAAATTCGCGTTCGCCGTTCGCGAATGGAAAATTTTATGTTCGCAACATCTCTACCCTAGAGATTTGCATTTCCCCATATGTATGGGAGATTGTGCTAAATGCCAGATTGTATCAAGAGACTGTTTATTGCCAATGGATGTATTGTTATTAAGAGTGATCATCAGTAAAGTGCCATTTGGAGTTTCATCCTGCTTGCTTCAGACTCAGTTCCTCTATTAACACTATAGTAAATGGTTGTACCTCCATACAAAAGGTACTGGCATCACGACTACAAAGGGACCTTGCCGGGGGGGCGTGGCCGAGCCAGCATGGAGTGAGGAAGCAGGATTGCAGTGCTCCTACAAAATCCTGTGAAATATCCTTTATACACCTGGCATAATCGGGGTTTCTTGAGCTCATTCATCATATATTGGATCCCTTCATACTCAGGGACTCTCTGCCTGGTGCTGGATTGCTGAGTTTTGGCTGTGGCGCTGTGGATGCCGACGGATTGAGGGAGAGGAGCGGAGGGACGCAAACTGAGGAGAGTGTGGAGTGAGGCCGGGACACGATCCGCCGCAAGGTACACAGAGCAGGTAGCTAACAACTTACCTTGGACTGCTGCCGTTACCTGCTGGAGTCTTGAGCCCGGCGACCGAGGCTGGAAGAAGCCGCGCGGTGGGCACCATCTTGCCGTTAAGTATATGTGCAGCGGCGCTCCTCTCTGCCCCAGCAAACGGAGGGGATCGGCTAAACGCTCTGTATCTCCCTACTTCCACTATTATCCTGAAGTCCTGCAGTGGTAATCCTGTTAGGAGTCCTTATATATGAAAGCTGCAGAGTTCACCGCAGTTTATGTGAAAGTTTAATGGTGGTGCTGGTGTACTTATCCCCCTCCCCCCTGAGGAATGTAAAGATAACTGGCAGTCTACTTGGCTGTGTGGAAGGACTTGCTGAATTTAACAAAGCCTCATCTTGATTTGCTGCATGAGTGACAAACCCCCAGCAAATCTTTAAAGTGTCTGTGGACTATTTCTATGGGCCGCAAAACTTCTTCTGTGGCTCCATCATCTGTTAAACGATTCATGGACGCCATGAGTCAAACTGAACAGGAAAGTGAGGGGTCTCCTGTCCCTGGTTCCTCTGCTGAAGCCTCTCAAATTATGAAAGCTATAGCTGCCTGTCAAGCTGCTCTTACATCAAAGATAGACCATCTACAGTCTGACCTTAGCTGTTTGCGACACGATTTTGACAAAATACGTGAAAGAACATCTGCAGTGGAGCAAAGAGTGAGTGATGTGGAAGATGCGTCCAGAGCAGCTGGAAATGACACCAGGCAGCTGCTGCAACAGGTCCAGATGCTGCAAGCCAGGGCGGAGGACGCTGAGAACCGCAATAGACGTAACAACGTCCGTATCCTGGGCTTACCGGAGCGAGCAGAAGGGTCTACCCCGGAATTTTTTGCGGAACAGCTCATAAAAGAAGTGTTACATCCCATCTCACTTTCCAGTTGCTTTGTTATAGAAAGGGCACATCAGATTCCAACCAGGCCCTTACCGCCGGGATCCCCTGCTAGACCTTTCATCATGAAGATCCTGAACTACAGGGACAGAGACGCTATTTTGCTAGCTGCTCGACAGAAGGGGAATGTCAGCTATGAGAATGTCCGTTTGTCCTTTTACCCGGACTTTACTGCAGAGGTCCAGAAGAAAAGGAAGCAGTTCACTGAGGTCCGAGCGCGGCTGAGGGACAAAAATGTGAAATATGCCATGATCTACCCTTCTCGCTTGAGGGTGCAAGATGGTGAAACAGTCCGTTTTTTTAGTACTCCTGAAGAGGCTACTGAATGGATTGAGAGAAATCTAAATGCAAGGCCTCACCGCTGATGGTTTATACTATAGTGATGGCAGCTGGAGCAAATAATACATGATTAAATGTTAAATTGTTTTGCTGACAAGATGGTTGGGGGAGGGGGGAGTATCTGGTTTAAATGCACCATTATTACTCCTGTTAGAATCCCTGTTCTTTGACTTTGTCTATTGATCAGATGTTTAACCCCATATTGGTATGCTGGGTGGCAACACCCTGTATGACTATGCACTGTTGTGGGTAGACGTATATACTTGCTTCCTATCACCAACGTACCTATATGGTATATATGTTCTAATGAGTTAGGGTAGGTTATCGTACCCAGGAGTTACTAGTTTGGGGTGTCAGGCTCAACCATGTTAGGGAGGTTTGGGCAGGGTGGGTTGGGGAGGTTGGGAGCGGGTGGGTTGGAGAGGGTTTCTCTGTTGAGGGGTTCTTTGATGTGGTTTGTGTGTGTCCGTGAATGTGCCTTCATTGGTCGGAGATTATGGAGATGTTATCTTTGGAAGAATAAATGGCGGTAATTAAGCTACTTTCGTGGAATGTTCGGGGTCTGAATGATAAGATTAAACGGTCTTTAGTGTTCAATTATCTGAAGAGCTATAACCCTGACATAATGTTATTGCAAGAAACGCACCTGCAGGGCCAGAAAGTACTAGCTTTGCGGCGCCCATGGATAGGCCCCACATATCATGCGGTTTACTCAAACCACGCTAGAGGCGTGTCTATTTTAATTGCTAAAAGTCTTCCGTTTCAAATACTGTCTGTACAGCTGGACCCTTATGGTAGGTATGTGATTTTACATGCTTGTGTCAGAGGCCTGCAGTACCTATTTGTGGGATTATATATCCCTCCGCCATTCCGCAGAGAGGTCCTAGACTTAATTACAGCTAAAATAGCAGGATTTCCAGCAATGCCTTATATTATTATGGGTGACTGTAATGCCACTTTAGATCCTATACGGGACAGAAGGGTTCCCCAGGCCTCACACAGCAATGTCCTATCACATTGGGCTAATTCTTATGATTTAGTAGAGACGTGGCGCTATTTCCACCCCACAGATGCGCAATTCTCTTGCTATTCAGCTTCTACTGGCTCACTCTCTCGTATAGATATGGCCTTTGTCAGCAGAGATTTATCCCCCTATATCAAGTCCAGTGATTATTTACCGAGAGGAGTTTCAGACCATGCCCCCCTCCTTCTGATACTGTCACAGCCTCTGGCTTCGACTGATAAGCAGTGGCGGTTAAACCCTATGTGGCTCGAGGTATTACCTGTGGTGAGAGAGAGTCTAGATGCAATGGGGAACTACTGGGCAGAAAATGAAGGGTCTACGAATCCTCTGGTAGAATGGGATGCTTTCAAGTCAGTAATGAGGGGGGCATTGATTGCTGCTATTGCAACTCATAGAAAGGAACTGAATATCAAACGGATAAAACTAGAGACGGAACTAGCTGATAAGGAGAGGTTATATATACTAGATCCTTGCCCTGAGAAACAGACTTTGTGGCTTGAGGCGCAGCGAAGGTTTACTTTGCATTTAACTGAATATACTGAGAAGAAACTTTTAAATCAGAGGCAAACTATTTTTTCAGATGGTGATAAGTGTGGCAGGGCCTTGGCGTACTTGACTAGATCTGAGACTCAACAAACGGTGGTGGCGGGAGTTCTGAATGATCAGGGGCTCTTATTGAGGGAGCCCAGAGATGTCTGCCAACAGTTTGCCTCCTATTATGAGACATTGTATGCCCCCAAGATCACGTGTACTTCGGAGGAAATTGTCAATTTCTTAGCAGGAATTAATATCCCTTCTTTGGACAGAGATGACAGGGGGGCCCTGGCGGCAGACATATCTGACCTGGAGATTGAAACGGCCATTAGTTCCTTAGCAACCAAGAAAACCCCGGGACCCGATGGATTTCCTGCTGAATGGTATAAGCGATTTTCTAAAGACCTGGTTAGTAGATTTGGGAAGCTGTTGAGGTATGCACTGGAAAGTGGTTCGTTGCCACCGTCCTTTCTGGAGGCAACGATAGTAGTGATTCACAAGTCGGGGAAGCCATCTGACCAGTGTAGCTCTTATCGACCTATCTCACTTCTGAATCTTGACTTCAAAATCTTTGCGAAGGTACTGGCGTTAAGATTGCGGGGGGTAATTCTCTCCTTGGTGGGGGTAGATCAATCGGGTTTTATGCCAGGGAAAACCACAGATATTAATTTAAGGCGATTGTTCACTAATCTTCAGGTCAAACATGATAACAGAGGTATGAGGGCTCTTGCGTCCTTAGACAATGAAAAAGCATTTGATTCAGTAGAATGGGAGTTTATGTGGGCAGTGCTGACTCAAATGGGCTTTCCGGAGAATTTTTTGTGCTGGTTACGAATGCTTTATAGATCCCCTTCGGCGAGAGTCAGGGTGAATGGGTACACATCGGACTCCTTCCCCTTGGGGAGAGGCACTAGACAAGGCTGCCCTCTCTCCCCCCTGTTATTTGCATTAATCATGGAACCTTTGTCGATACTCATTTCCTCTAACTCAGGTATAGAAGGCTGGGAAATAGCTGGAATATCAGAAAAGCTTTCATTATATGCTGATGACATGCTGGTTTACCTAGCAGATTCAGGGAAATCCTTGGATACCCTTTTAGGTGTTGTTGATCAATTTGGGGGTTTCTCGGGTCTCCGTGTGAACTGGGCTAAGTCTAGTCTATGTCTGGTTGATGATGTTGACCCAGCTCGCATTTCGGTGAACAATAAGCTTCAGATAGTGGAGCAATTTACGTATTTGGGGATTATTGTTCATAAAGAAGTGGCAAAATTTTATGATTTGAATGTTGCTCCTACAATGCAATCCATTACTCGAAAGCTAGAGGCTTGGGAAAACCTTCCTTTAACTCTGGTTGGGCGTATCAATGTGGTAAAAATGATTCTTCTTCCAAAATTGCTATACTTATATAGGGCTGCCCCAGTGTTACTCCCCAAGAGACATTTTGCTACTTTGGATAGGATAATCGCTCCCTTTCTATGGAATAAGTCTTCTCCCAGAATAGCGAGATCCACCCTCCAGGCGTCTTATCTGCGGGGGGGGTCTTGCCTTGCCAAACCTGTACATGTATTATGTAGCGGTGCAGCTGAGCTATGTGGCGTGGTGGGTACGGGCTGACTCAGGTAACCCGGCGGTAGTGTTGGAGGCAGCTTTATTGGGGTCCTATGAGGCACTTACGAACTTGGCATATAGGAGGGGGGCTAGGTCTACAGTACACTACACCCAATCGATGGCTGCTGCAGTACAGATGTGGGTCAAATGGGGTCAGAAATGTAACCCTGATGAGAATGATATTACTTGGTCGCCGTATTTGCCTTTGTGGAGAAACAGAGTGCTTCTGGAGCTGTTCTCATTACTGGAGTTAGAATTTTGGCCTCAGAGGGGGGTGCGCTACCTTACCCAACTATATGATAAAGGCCTATTTAGAACCTTTAATAGTTTGAAACAGGAATTTAATTTGCCCCAGCGTTGTTTGTATAGATATCTTCAACTCAGGCATGCCTGTCAGGCTCAGTTTGGTAGAGAACCTTTGAAACTGGAGTGTGGTACAGTTGAGGCAGCGATTAGGAGGGTTCCGTTGGTCAAACCAGTGTCGACCCTGTATGCGTCGTTGATGGCGTTGCAGGACTCCCCCCTGGACAGGGCATTTGTTAGGTGGAAAAGGGACATTGAAGGTTTGGAAGATGTTCATGTTAAAGAATCTAGCTGTACATGGAGATCTACAGTGGTAAGTGCTAGGGATCAGTTGATTCAAGTTAAGTGGCTTCATAGGATTTATTATACTCCTGTGAGGCTATTTAAAATGGGTAAATTGCCGAACCCTCATTGCACAAGATGTG
The DNA here is from genome assembly GCF_905171765.1 of Bufo bufo. NCBI lineage: Eukaryota > Metazoa > Chordata > Amphibia > Anura > Bufonidae > Bufo > Bufo bufo. Next base: position 781,348,557 of record NC_053389.1, on the reverse strand, counting down.
GACATGAAAACGGTTGTCTTATACACATGGTTTGGCAGTGTCCGATTATTCTTGGCTTCTGGGAAGAAATCCATAAATATCTTAATGACAAACTAGGCTTTCCTAACGTCTGTACTGAGCTCACTAGTCTGTTGGGAGTAGCTAACGAGATTGTTCCAACCAAATTTGGCAGGAAGCTGTATAGAATACTCTTATATTATGCTAGGAAAACTATCCTTCTCAACTGGAAACCTCCTAAGAATCCTACTGTGCAACAATGGGTACATCTAGTTAATGCTGATCTTGAATTATACAAGTTTGTGTATGAGAGAAGAGGGACCCCTGATCGCTTCATGAAGATATGGGACCCCTGGATTGGAGCCCAGACTCTAGTACCATAGATGACTGAAAGACTGTTCTGACCAATGAAGGCAGGTGTGAATGTGTGTGTGTGTGTGTGTGTGTGTGTGTGCAGTACTTTGAATCTTCCTTAGGATTGATATGTTGGGTACTGTTCATCCTGAAAGTGATATCTTTTTCTTCTGTCCCGAACTTGGGTCATGAGGAACTGTTATGATTGATCCCATGTATTTGATTTGTACTGGACTCAATTGATGATTGTCTGTATTTGATGTGTTTGTTATGCTTTTTGCTAAATTAATAAATAAAAAGATACTATTAAAAAAACAAAGGGACCTTGCCAGAAAAATTTATGTTTTCCAGGCAGAAAGTGCACTAAAACATTGCGGCTTGAACCCTAGTTGGTGGCGGAGAAGTCACGCAAGTCATCCAGAATGCAGAGATTAAATCCAGCAGCGTGTGGACCATTTTTAGCCCAAGGCATCTCATCAGGTCTTTTTTAGTCAAATGTATCGCCCACTGTCAGTCCCTTCGGGATCCATGCCTCATTCATCTTAATAAAGGTGAGGTAATCTAGACTTTTTTGACCGAGGCGACTTCTCTTCTCAGTGACAATACCTCCTGCTGTGCTGAAGGTGCTTTCTGACAGGACACTTGAAGCGGGGCAGGCCAGAAGTTCTATTGCAAATTGGGATAGCTCAGACCACAGGTCAAGCCTGCACACCAGGTAGTCAAGGGGTTCATCGCTCCTCAGAGTGTCGATATCTGCAGTTAAGGTAGTCTGCTACCTGTCGCTCGGGTCGTTCTCTGAGGGTGGATCCTGAAGGGCTGTGGCGATGCGTAGGACCTAAAAATCTCTGCATGTCCTCCATCAACAACACATCTGTAAAGCGTCCTGTCCTTGCCGGCGTGGTCGTGGTAGGAGGAGGATTACTTTCACCTCTTCCCCTGTTAGATTCCCGTTGTGCTGTGACATCACCCTTATAAGCTGTGTAAAGCATACTTTTTAACTTGTTTTGGAACTGCTGCATCCTTTCCGACTTGCGGTAATTCGGTAACATTTCAGGCACTTTCTGCTTATACCGGGGGTCTAGTAGCGTGGCCACCCAGTACAGGTCGTTCTCCTTCAGCCTTTTTATACGAAGGTCCCTCAACAGGCACAACAGCATGAAAGACCCCATTTGCACAAGGTTGGATGCCGAGCTACTCATGTCCCGTTCCTTGTCCTCACTGATCTCACTGAAGGCCACGTACAACACCACGAGTACCAGATAGGTGACAATGAGCACCCTGGGATGCCTGCTGTGGTTGGTATTCCTCCTCCTCCTCAAAGCCACATTCCTCCTCTGACTCCTCTTACTCAGACTCCTCTTCCAGCATTGTCGCAGGTCCAGCAAGCGATAAGGCTGTTTCTGGTGGTGAAGGTGACCACAACAAAAGGACGCATGAGCCTACAGGCATTGCGTCCAGTAACGTGGCAAAAAAATACCCAGCTCCGCAGAGGCTGTCCTAGCACCCCGGTCATAAAAATACTCGTTGACGGCTTTTTCTTGTTGGAGCAGGCAGTGTCGTCACTACAGGTCCTTTTCCTCAAAGAAGAAGAAGAAAGAAGAGAAGCCGGGCTGCGCGAACAAGTGGATTAAGGTGAGTTTATTTTTTTTTAACCCCTCCATCACTATTTTACTAAGCATTCTGTATGAAGAATGCTATTATTTTCCCTTATAACCATGTTGTAAGGAAAAATAATAAAATTTACACAACACCTAACCCAAACCCGAACTTCTGTGAAGAAGTCTGGGTTCGGGTCTGGGTACCAAACTAGCCAATTTTTCTCACGCACGTGCAAAACGCATTAAAACGTTTTGCACTCGCACTGAAAAATTGCGCATTTTCCCGCAACGCATCCCGCATCCTATCCAGCCCTCACGCGCGACGCCCATGTGAAAGAGGCCTTAATCTGATATCATGCACAACTTGAGACACAGGAGTTTCATGAAAGGCCAAAGCGTCCTTCAGCCTCTCAGATAACCCCTGACAAAACTGGCTACGGAAAGCCAGATCGTTCCACTCAGTATCCGTAGCTTACCTCCTAAACTCTGAGCAATACATTTCCGCAGAACAATCTCCATGATGAAGGCCACGCAGCTTGGTTTCAGCCAAGGAGGTCCGATCCGGGTCATCATAGATCAGACCCAAGGCTTTGAAAAATTTGTCCACCGACCGGAGAGACTGGAATCCGGTCGGCAGAGAAAAAGCCCATGACTGCGCATCCCCCTTAAGCAAAGAAATCACCACACCAACTCGCTGTCCCACATCACCGGATGAGTGTGGACGTAGCCTAAAATATACTTTACACGCATCCCTAAATAAAATAAAATTATCACGTCCCGCAGAGAATCTGTCCGGGAGAGCAACTTTAGGCTCCAGAAAGGTCTGGTAACCACCACCAGGACCAACAGCTTGCGGTCTCTAGATCTGAAAGACTGTCGTTCGGAGATCAGCTACTTACAAAGATAGACCCTGTAGCTGTTCTGCCAGTGCAGCAATCAGGTCCATGGCTGCACTCGAATTAACAAAAAATTACGGTTTGGCCATTTATAATGTCACGCCCGTGTGTGGGAGGGAGACACCACACCGGACGAAGAAGGAAAGGGAACTTGGAACAAGGCCTGAAAGAAAGGGAAGAATGAAGGACACCTCCTAGTCAAATTCCTAGTCACAGTCCTGACTGGCTATCAGTATGAACAGACACCAAAGGTAGGTGAGTTCATATGCAGGATTACCTAGAGTCACCCTATAAGACACTGGCGATAGTGACAGGACTGAGACTACCTGTTACTCCAGAAAGGAAGGATGACCAGGAGTCTCCCTCAGGCTTACAACAAAGGGCAGGGGAAAAGCAACACACAGATAAACCAAAGCAAAATGCAAAAGGGAAAGGAAACACTTAACTTTCCAGTAGCTATGGCAGCAACAGGAACTCAGCCGAGAACCAAACACCAGTAGACCACAGATACTAATGAAAATATAAACCACACAGCATTGTGGGAGAAGCAACTATAAATAAGGAAAGATAAATGACCACAATAGCAACACCTGGAGGTTAGAGGTGTGGCCAGTATCAGAAACACAGACGTCTATTGATCCACAAGGAAACCTGTCAGATCAAATCACGTGTTGCCGGTCTCACAGATCTTCTGTCACCCACTGTCGCGGGGACGTCCGTATGTCTCAGTACGTCCGTGACACTACCATTTCAGTATCCTTTCTATACGCAGTATCCTGGGAGTGCAAACAAGTCATGATGAGGGGTGAGGGAGAGCTAACAGGTGTCAATGAAGATCATGTAAACTGAGATCAGATTAGGTGAAAAACACCAAAAGTAAGAGGTATTTACAGATATTGTAAAGGGTGACCACTAAGGTACACTAATTAGTTGCTGAAATATTAGGGGCTGATAACTTGAATAAGGCTACTTTCACACCTCCGATATGAAACTTCGGCATGGCTTTTTCAGCAGACAAGCGGAGGATCGGCCGGACACAAACTTCAGCATGTAGCGGTTTGTGTCCGGCCAATTCTCCTCTTGTCTGTCTGAATGCATACAGATCTCCGCCGGACCTTATTATACTTAATGGGCATGGTGGACGTTCCGTCCGCACCCAGGAGCGTTGGAACAGCCTGCTGGAATTCAAACTGGAGCTAACTAACATCCAGCATCTCAGGCCAGACACCTAACCACACCACAGAAACACACACTATGCCCGATAATATGAGGAGGGAGGAAACCAAGGGCCCATAGTGCAAGCGGCAACATGGTGGTTCAGTGCTTAGCACTGGTGCCATGCAGCAATGGGTATTGAGTTCGAATCTAATCAGGGACAACATCTGCATGGTGTTTGTACGTTCTCCCTGTGTTTGTGTATGTTTCCTCCAACACTCCAAAAATATAGGCAAACTTTCTTCCTATAAAATTGACCCTAATGTGTGTTGAAGTTGAGTGCCTATATGGCATTCATGGAGTTGCCCCAGTCACACAACTGTACCTGTGAGAAAAGCGCATTACAAATATTTGTCATCGAAAGAGACTCCCATATTATATGTGTGCCTTTGGTGTGATGAGATTGTGGAAAGAGATGGATGTAGATGACACAAAGGAAATATAACAAACTAACAGTAACTGAGTTCAAATAGAACAGCCTAAGAACTGGTTATTCAGCTCAACCAGAGAACCATAAGAAAGTCTGATAAATTTGCTAGAATAGCTAATCTGTCCAACTGTCTGGGAGATTTTTCATTGGAATCTATTTGGTTTTAGGACACTTTGTTGGCAATCCTACAGAACTCCAGTTAGGGAAGTGGAGGCAAGCCCTCTTCATTTGGCACTGGGGACCTGGATGGGACACAAACAGATAAGACATCCAGCATGGGCCTGGCCCTGTTCATGCCTGCAGGTGTATAAGTGATAATGCAATGCCAGCAATACAGAAGATTGTTCACTCTCAGCTCCTCTAGGAGTTGTTTTATGTGGCAAGACTTAGTCAGTGTGTATGGAGTAATATCTTGTAAGAAAGTCAGTGGGGCATCTTCATATTTAATTTCTTGCTGGTCCTTGGCAGTAGATAATATGGTAGGTAGATCCATATACACTCATTGACAAAAAAAAATATCGTACCAAGAAGAAGTTGCTGGAATCGAATTAAACTTTGTGTGTGTAAATGTAATGATGATACATGTAAGTGATTACAATATTAGGAAGAAGGGACACATTTATTGGGGAAAACTGTACAATTAAAAGGAAGCTCTAGTACCCTGTTGGGCACCTCTAAGCTGAATACCAGATGAAGTACTGCCTCCAGCCTGGATACAAGATGAGATACGGTTAGGCATGGAGGCATACAGGTTCCATATGGTATCCTTCTCCATTTGCCCACATATGTTGCAGCTGGGCCTGTAGAGCCTGCACAAAGCTGGTGTCCCAGTTGGCCCCATAAATTCTGGATTGACAATAAATCTGGAGACCATACAGGCCAAGGAAGTGTTGTAATGTGGAAACATTCCTATGAAACTCTTGTGTGGGCGAGCATTATCCTGCTGAAAAAAGCCATTTGAAAGACCTACCATGAGAGGCAACACATGTCCCTTGTATTATCACTACTAGGGGTGACCGACTGTATGCAATGGCTCCCCTGATCATCACAATGGCAGTTGGGACAGCGTGCCACTCACGAGAAAGGCAGGATAGAAGTGCCACCATGAGACCTCCATAGTCAAAACCCACCAACGTGGGATCCCAAACACAACTTTGATTCATCACCAAAGATTTTATGGCTCCGATCCATAGCAGTCCAGGTTCCTCGTTCACAACAACACTGCAAACAAAGATGATAGTTGCTGGCGGTCAATGGTTTGACACGTTATGGACACCATATTTCCTTTAGCTGAGTGCCTGGAAATGGTCCAGGAAGAGTCAGGGGTGTGTAATGGAAGTGCCACCTATGTTTTGTCGTGGATCAAAAGATCCTCACTTATGGTGGTCTGTCTGGGCCATCAGGAGCCTGTTTGCAGTGTGTGCTTTCCCCTCACGTAACCACAGCTTCAAAAAACCCCTAACAGCTATGGTGGTAGTTCGTCAAATTGAACATTCTGTTTCTCTCAATCCAATGATGCGCCCGTTCTTAGAATCAACTGGGCAAAATGTCTTCGAATGTGTGATAGAGGCATGTCTATCAGTCAGCAATCTCTTTCCAAGAGGTGCGCTACCCAAAAGTAGCCTCTGAGGGCTTTTGGGGAAATTTACATATCTTCCTGAGACATAATTGCATGCTACCAGTTGGGTCTTATTTTAGAAGCTGTGACAGTTACAGTGACAGCAGAATGGACATGCCCCTGAGCTGTGACAAAGAAAGAGACCACAGAAAGGGAGCACCCCCCCGAACCGTGACAGAGAGCTGAAGCAGAAAGGACACAATGTCAGCAGAGGTGACAGCTCCCCTTTAGAATAAAGTCTTAAGAACTGAAATGAAGTCTTTAGAACCTGAGAACTGCGCTCATTTCTCATGGCCCTGCCACTGCCCCGCTTGTCTCTAGGTCTTACCGTCTGAGGCAGTCGCCTCACCTGGCCTCATTGGAGGTGCACCACGGCATGCAGCCACTTTACCACAAGATATCAGTCATTTGTTCCAAGGTACCGCTGTAAGAAAGCAGTGACTAGTGGCTAGTCTTGTAGATGATCAGTCATCCACAAAGAGACATAACCTGACGTTCTTAGGTGTCTATTCAAAATAAGTAAAGGACTTCCCCGTCTGCCATGTGTCATTTTTAATACTGATGTCTTCTACTGATGTGCCGGATGGACTTTTGCACCCCTTCAGGCGCCGGTCGATACCTATGCCTGATCTATAGCTATGCTCCTCCACAAGATAACCAGAAGCATTCCATCCAGCCCAGGGCTACTACTGGCCGCAAGAACAAGAACCACCATATCTTGGATATATGCACTTGTGAAGTTGCGTCCTCATATCTCACTCTATACTTTGCATAGCCGAATTGTGCCAGCTTCCAAAAGCCAATATAACAATATTTGCACTCACGTTTCCATTGCCTTAATAATTTCTTATTTCCTTGTCTGAGATTAGATTATTATGAGGTATCAGTAAACGACTTGGTCCTTGTGACTTCACACAAAGCACAATAAGATCTATTCAGCCCTTCAAAACATGTTTTCAGGTTCGGTTGGGTTTAGAAACCATTGGAAATAACATAGGATCATATGATCTAGTATATTCTGAATATTATCACCAATCGTAAGCCTGGGCAAAAGCTCAAACACAGACATGAAACAGAGGGCTTATCGGACCCTACGTAACAATGCACTTACAGAACGTATCATTTACCTTTTCTTATAGTTATTACTTAACTGTGTGATAATACTTGGCAGCCTCTGGTGAGCAAATATTTTCCCCTTACCTGTAAGATAACATCTCCTTTCAGATGCATATAAGTAGAGCTCACGTCCTTCCATGTATTTAGGAGAAAAGCCTAGTTGGATAGTAAGTATTACTGATTCTTGCATTCTCTTTCCTTAGAACTTGCCTCCCTTTCGCTTAGTACCTCGCAGTGACCCCTAGAATGTAATCCAAAGACGCATCAACACATAGTATTAATGGTTGATCAGTGTCTATGGAGAGCTTAACAGGAACGGGTCATCAGAAAGTCAGGTTTTTATGATAAATATATTTTGAAAGAATTTTTAGTGACATTATTAGCAATTTTCCATGTCACTATATATATTTTTAAAAACTCCTAAAATTGAGCAGTTTTTGCACTGGCAGATGAGCAACAAATAATAGATATTATTTCTATACAAGATCACTTTCTGCAGTCATCTCCTTATCATGACAGGCAGGATTACAATGCCATGTATTTAGATACATAGATAGATAGATAGATAGATAGATAGATAGATAGATAGATAGATAGATAGATAGATAGATAGATAGATAGATAGATAGATAGATAATAGATAGATAGATAATAGACAGATGATAGATAGATAGATAGATAGATAGATAGATAGATAGATAGATAGATAGATAGATAATAGATAGATAATAGATAGATAATAGATAGATAGATAGATAATAGATAGATAATAGATAGATAGATAGATAGATAGATAGATAGATAGATAGATAGATAATAGATAGATAGATAGATAGATAATAGATAGATAGATAATAGACAGATGATAGATAGATAATAGATAGATAGATAATAGATAGATAATAGATAATAGATAGATAATAGATAGATAGATAGATAATAGATAGATAATAGATAATAGATAGATAATAGATAGATAGATAGATAGATAGATAGATATGAGATAGATAGATAGATAGATAGATAGATAGATAGATAATAGATAAATAGATAGATAGATAATAGATAGATAATAGATAGATAATAGATAATAGATAGATAATAGATAGATAGATAGATAATAGATAGATAATAGATAGATAGATAGATAGATAGATAGATAGATAGATATGAGATAGATAGATAGATAGATAGATAGATAGATAGATAGATAATAGATAAATAGATAGATAGATAATAGATAGATAATAGATAGATAATAGATAGATAGATAGATAGATAGATAATAGATAGATAGATAGATAATAGATAGAAGATAGAAGATAGATAGATAATAGATAGATAACAGAGAATGCGTAGAAAAGTCTCCCATAGAGACGTATAGTCAATATGGTCCCCTTCTCTCCACTGTGTCTATGGACCATGTGGCTGCTGTAAAACATGTTTCTAAATGCTGCTAAAGGGGTCGTCTCACTTCAGCAAATGGCATTTATAATGTAGAGGAAATTCATACAAGTCACTTACTAATGTATTATGATTGTCCATATTGCCTCATTTGCTGGCTGGATTAATTTTTCCATCACATTATACACTGCTCGTTTCAATGGTTACGACCACCCTGCAATCCATCAGTGGTGGTCGTGCTCGCACACTATAGGAAAAAGCACCAGCCTATGTGTGCTCCCATGGTCCCGGCCACCAAACAGGCTGGCATTTTTTCCTATAGTGTGCAAGCATGACTACCGCTGCTGGATTGCAGGGTGGTCGTAACCATTGAAACGAGCAGTGTATAATTTGATGGGAAAATTAATCAAGCCAGCAAAGGAAGCAATATGGACAATCACAATACATTAGTAAGTGCCTTGTATTAACTTTCTCTACATAATTAATGCTATTTGATGAAGTGAGACGACCCCTTTAGCATCAGCTCAGGAAAGATGGCCACCATCATAATCATGTTTAGGAAATAAAATAAAATAAAAACTGGTCTTAGGATATCACCAGAAGGGCTATAGTCAATGTGGATCCGGTGGTTAGCTGTAGAATCCGGCAGGCAGCTCTGTGCCGAAACAGCCTGCCGCATCCGCTGCCACAGATGCGAACCCTTATCTGGAGGTTCTAGAGTATACTCTTGGTGGTCTAGATAGTTAAAGGCAGATAGGCAAAGGCAGTATAAGTGTTTATTTTTTTTTAATACCCGACTGTTACTGCCATGGGGGGAGTGGGAGGCACTTGATACTGGCACATGGGGAGGGGGATTGGCACCTGATACTGGCACATGGGGGGGGAGGGGGGTTGGCGCCTGATACTGGCACATGAGGGGGAGAGAGGCACCTGATACTGGCACATGGGGGGAGAGGGGTTGGCTGGCACCTGATACTGGCACATGGGGGGGGAGAGAGAGGCACTTGATACTGGCACTTTTTTTTGGGGGGGGGGAGATGGCACTATGATACTGGGACATGGGGGGGAGGAGAGAGGCACTTGATACTGGCACGTGGGAGGGGGGTTTGGCACTTGATACTGGCACATGGGTGGGTTTGGCACTATGATACTGGCACATGGGGGGGAGAGACACTTGATACTGGCACTTTTTTGGGGGGGAGATGGCACTATGATACTGGGACATGGGGGGGTTGGCACTTGATACTTGAACATGGGTGGGTTTGGCACTATGATACTGGCACATGGGGGGGAGGCACTTGATACTGCCACTTTTTTTGGGGGGGTGGCACTATGATACTGGGACATGGGGGGGAAAGAGAGGCACTTGATACTGGCACATGGGGGGGTTTGGCACTATGATACTGGGACATGTGGGGGGAGGAGAGAGGCACTTGATACTGGCACATGATGGGGGGGCATCTATGGGGACACTTACTGGCACATTATTGGGGGGCATTATGGGGCACACTAGGCCGGCAGCCTATCAGAGGCCGGACACTGAGGGGCATCTACTGGGGCACTATATATGGGGCATTTTATACTGGTACATTATGGGGGGCACTATGGGGACATTAGCTCAACTGGGGGCATTACAAGGGGGTATTTTTGCACTGTCACATTATAAGGAGAATTATTTCTACTGGGGGGGCATTATGGTGGGCTTTATTACTCCCCCATGGTATGACCCCCTAGTAGCAGCACCAGCCTCTCCCTGCTCTGCTATCCCTCTGCCCCTTCTCCAAATCCTTATTATGAAATCTTTCTCATTAGGATAAAGCACAACATCAGCTCCGCCGAGCCCCCGACCAAAGTGTTGAAGTGGCGTCCGAGATCCCCAAGGGCCAAGCCAAGTAATTGTAAGTTTTCATATGAAATATGTTTATGTTATACACATATAGCCTACACTGTGCCACACAATATACAGTATACCGCTACACTGTGCCCCACAATATACAGTATACCGCTACACTGTGCCAAAGGAGTGGGGTTTACACAGGAGGAGGGAGGTGCGAAGCGCGTTGGGGGGGCCCTTACAAATATTTGCTGTGGGGCCCAGTCACTTCTAGTTATGCCCCTGGTTAAAGGATTTATTGATATTACTTCAGCTAGTCTAGAGTTCAGCATTAGGGCTCATGCACACAACCGACAGGCACTGACCATGTGGCCGCGGGATGCGGATCGCGGACCCATTTACCTGAATAGGGTCTGCGATCCGCATCCGACTGTGATGCGGGGTGCACACGGCCAGTGCCTGTGTATTGCAGACCCACTGTTTGCGGGCCACAATACGTCCACGGCCGGGCAACGGCCGTGAGCACGAGCCCATATTCTTGTTGATAGGGAATAGTGCTATAGTAGTTATATTCCAGGTTAATTTACTCTAAATCAATTAACATATCTGCTGATACGATACTGTGATACGGGTCTTCGTTGATCCATGTTGCTCTGCCCATAGAAGTCCTTTCTGTAATGATCCGAAAGCCGACCATACTATAGATGTCAGCTGAATTTCTAGTTCGCCTGACAGCTATCACACACCATCCTTTAATACACATGCAAGCTTGGCTTGAGCATGTGTTCTCAGTTGGAAGAGTCGAGAAACTTATTGCCGGAGTCCTGGACTCCTCTAGTGGTGAATAACCCCCCCACCCCCAAGAATAAAAGAATCGGATTGAGCATGTTGAAATCATTCATTATATTGATTCCTTTGTTTGATATTATACAGAAACCTTCTGGATCCTGCCTTACCTGATAACCAAAATGAAGGTCCTCCTTTGCCTTGGTTTCTTTCTGTGCTTCTATCTCAGCTCAGAAGCAAAAATCTATACCAAGTGCGAGTTATACAGAATCTTCCAGGAAACTGGACTTTCTGGATATCATGGCTACAGCGCTGCAAACTGTATGTATACCCTAATCAAACAGAAATAAAACAATATAATATTCTGTGAGTTGTTCTGAACACTATGGGCATCCGCAGCAGCTCAAGGTTCACGTTCTATCAATGCCAAACATGTCACAAAAGGTTATCTTCGATGAGGTTGTCTGCAAAAGGCCAATGGGAGCAGACATAATAATGTCACTATCCGACAGATCCCCACCATGATGATGATATCTGACATGTCTCGACCTACCTATAGCCCTCACAGCAGGGTAGGACATCAGTAGATCTTGGAGACTCCTCCACATTGCATATACTTTCTAACCATGGGCAGCATGAAATACTAACAGGCTCCCACATTACAAAGAACTACATTTTATTACTGAAATGCTGCTGTGTTAAAAAGAGCCAAGTATGGGGAGAAGGGTCCACTGGGCGGCTCCTCTCCAGCTTCTTCTCCCCACCCAGCTCAGGTCTCTGCCTACAGGGGAGAGGGACCATCCAGCAGACACTTCTCCCTGTTCCCACTATGTTTTCTCCGAAATACCGTAGTGTTTCAGAGTGAAATCTATTCCTTTGTAATGAGGGAGCCTGTCACTACTTCATGCTGCCAGTGGTGAGGACAACATGAAGCTGATGACAGGTTCCCTTTAAAAACGATGTACACATTTACACCATTACAATTTTCGTAGCCCCATTCTACGTTGTTTTCATTAAGAGAGACACAACTAATCTCAGCAAATGACATCCAAATTAGTTAATCAACATAGGGGTCTATGCACAAATCCCTAAGGGCCCCTGTATAAAATGAGACACCATTTCTGCTAACATACCCAAAAATACAGTAATATTTGTTATTTTTGTTTTTTTTTCTGTTAGCCCTATGTTAAAAGACCCAATTTTACTTAAAGAGGGTTTCCAAGACCAACTTATTGATTGCCCACCCTTTATTGTTCATCAATTTCAAAATCAGGAGGCATCTGACTCCTGGCATGGAACCAGCCACCGGAGCTGCTCTGCATCCACTGTGAAGTGGCATTGTCTGGTTATTGGAGCACTGCTCCTATTTTTGTGCTTCAATTTTTACTACAGAGATGGGTAACATCCCTAGTGGTCTAGGGGAGTGATGTGGTGAATGACTACATCACTGGTGAAATAGGAGCAGTGAGAAAGTTAAAATGGTTCTCTAAGCTTTACTTACATTCTCTCTATCAGCTAATGCATCAAAGGAGGAGACTTTCATTAGTACTTACCCTTCCATCAAGCCACCGATTCTACAATCCTCAATCATTTGACAGCTTGTCTGGCTGCAGGGGCTTCTGCTGAAATCCAGACCAGATTAGCTTCTTTGTCTTCCTGTTCAGCTTCAAAATGTACATGCAGTTGAACAGGATGACACAGGAGCACATCCAGTCGGACTCGGGACTTCAGCAGAAAAATATGCAGCCAGCCACATGATCACAGTGGACATCATGGAATTACAGTGGAAGGGTAAACACTGATGAAAGTCTTTTTCTTCGACATGTTAGCTGACAAAGAGAATTTAGCTAAACCTGAACTCTTTAATGATTACTATCCTTGTGGTAAAGGTCAGTGAAACATTGGTGGAAATACCACTTGGGCAGACAGTTCAGCTGCCCAGGGCCCCACAAGGAAAGGGTTCCTGACAGAATATATAAAGGTTAGTTTTCCTCTACTTTTGAATGCCTCCTTCCTCTCAGAGGTTCTTTCCTTGGCCAAGTTGCTTTTCCATGAAGCTCTCCTCTCAGGAATTGTGTTTTCCTGGAGTTGGATCCTCCTTAGGCCTACTTGGCAGGTCCTCTTTCTTGCTTCTAGACCCTCAACTTTCTAACCAGGGGAGACAGGATCAGTCTGTCTCCCAGCAAATAAACCAAAAGACTGTATAGTAAAATGACATAATAAGAAATCTCATTAACTGTTTTGCAGTGTACCTCTGGGTCACTTCAGTAGAAGCTGGTGAAGGTTACACAAGTTACACACACAGATATTGACAAGAATATAAAAAAAATAAGGGTATATTAAAACCTAGCTTTTATTATCATAGATAAAAAGGGAAAAAGAAGTGCCCATGTAAAAAAAAATTAATCAAAAAATAACATTAAATATATTGAACTCGCTGTCAGGGGTCTAATCAATTTATGCACCACACACACACACACACACACACACACAGTGGATAATATGTGCCATATTGAATTACCAGAAGACACCATGCAATAAATATTTAAAAAGAGGGTGATCTTACCCACTGCCGTGGTAAATGGTCAGTTACTGTTTCATGCTGCGGAGATGGCCCATGTCGTAGTCCTACTCCTGTTGCACTTGGCTAAATGGCAAATTTTTGAACACCTCCCCTTTCCCTGAGCAACTTTTCCACAATTCTCCATCCTAGTCAAGACCAACCAGACTCACCATACACTACCCCAACCAGACACAACTGATATATGTGTACTACACAGATACGGTGTCTATACACTGATAGCGCCGGACAGAAAAACTGACCATGCAGTGTTTTTCATCCCAACTGATGCACCAGATTTATGACAACTATCCCATAGAAAACAATGGGATCAGTTGTACCTTCAGTTCCCCACATTGGAGGGGAACAGAACCGAATAGCCTAATATAAGGGGTCCTCATAAGGACACTAAGGGGGCCACGCTACTATAAGTGGGCACTAACAGGGTAGGTCTACTGTAAGGAGGGCACTAAGGGGGCCGCACTACAGAAAGGGGCACTAAGAGGGCAGCACTATTGTACGGGGGCATTCTACTGTGTGGGCTCACTAAGAGAGCATTGTATGGCATGGGGGCACTATGGGAGCATTCTAAAATGTGGAGGCACCATACATTGTAAATTAACTATGCTTGGTATAGCAACCCAGGTTCAGTCACTTGAATGGGACTGAGCTGTGCCTAGGCCACGTGACCAAGACCATGATGTCACTGACCTAGGAAGAGACCGCAGCACTCACCAGAGTGCCACAGCCTCTTCACAAAGCTGATCGGTGGGGTTGCTGGAAGTCGCCCCTCCAACGAATCTAGTATTGATGGACTATCTTAAGGATTGGCTATTAAAATTTTCTCACTATTTACTTGATAGGCAATAAATATCTGAACACAGGGGGGTCCTTAACGCCCTGTTCCTTCTAACAGCATGACCACAGTGAGGGAGTCATGTGAGTCACGTGGCGATTTAACGTGCCGCTTCATTTCGTATCTATGGGACTATGAGATAGCCTAGTACAGCATACATTGAATAAATCAGCAGCGGGCATGCTTGGTTGCCACTCCCTTCAAACTCCTATGAATTGGTGGGTTTCCTAGACATAGGGCCCCTAGCAATCAGACCCTTTATCCCCTATCCTATGGATAGGGAAAAATTGTCAATGGTGGGAAAAATCCTTTCACTGCCTTAGGCCTCCTGCACACAACCGTTTACTGGCCATTTTTTGCGTTCCGTATACGGTCCGTATACGGAACCATTAATTTCAATGGTTCCGCAAAAAAAACGGAATGTACTCCGTATGCATTCCATTTCCGTATTTCCGTTTTTCCGTTCCGTTTAAAGATAGAACATGTCCTATTATTGCCCGCAAATCACGTTCCGTGGCTCTATTCAAGTCAATGGGTCCGCAAAGAAATGGAACACATACGGAAATACATCCGTATGTCTTCCGTTTCCGTTCCGTTTTTTGCGGAACCATCTATTGAAAATGTTATGCCCAGCCCAATTTTATCTATGTAATTACTGTATACTGTATATGCCATACGGAAAAACGGAACGGAAAAACGGAGCAGAAACTGAAACACAACGGAAACAGAAAACGGAACAACGGATCTGTGAAAAACGGTCCGCAAAACACTGAAAAAGCCATACGGTCGTGTGCAGGAGGCCTTAAGGCTACATGCCCACGACCGTATCTGTTTTGCGGTCTGCAAATTGCGGATACGCCCAAAAAAACGGATGGCACCCATTTTTTTTTTGTAACATTGTAACAATGGCTAAAACGGACAAGAATAGGACATGTTCTATTTTTTTTGCGGGGCTACGGAACGGACATACGGATGCGGATAGCACACGGTGTGCTGTCCTCATTTTTTGCGGACCCATTGAAATGAATGGGTCCACATGCTATCTGCAAAAAAACCGGAAGGGACATAGAAACAAAATACGTTTGTGTACATGAGGCCTAAGGCTGTATTACACTGGCCGATATTTCAGCCAATAATTTCTAACAGGCGTTCATATGAACGCTCGTTAGCGATCATCTTGCAGTGTAATACTGCCGACGATTGCCCAATAAACAAGCAATTCTGATTTTTAAGAATGCTTAAGGGCAGATCGTGCTGTCTAATAGCGATCTGCCGCCTGCAAACCACTAGACAGGATGGGGACGAGCGATGGCATAGCGATCACTCCTCCTCTTGCAGAGGAGGAAATCAATGCACGTAATAGCCGTGGTCTCCTCAACTGGCTAGCAAGTGATTGTCGGGAGGGAATGCTTGCTGATCTGCCTGTCTAATACAAGCTTTAGGCCAGCTAGAATGCAGACATTAACACCTGTAGGATGCGAACATTAACCCCATTCACTACCCTAGACCACCTAAGATCACTACCCTAGACCACATCTGATCCCAGGGAACAAGACCAATGAGTAGCTCCTCTCTATAGCAGATACGTGGACTTGTCTCTATGGCACAGACTCTCTTGTCCACCATGTGTGTCCTATTTTAGGTCAAATAAAATTTGCAGCGCCCATGATGACTAACATCAGACTCATTGGAGTGTGGACAGGAGATATGGTTTATGAGTAATATTAACCTGTTCGTTTCACATCGCAGGGATATGTCTGGCCTACTATGAGAGCAACTACAATACCGCAGCTATAAACAACAATGGGCCAAGCCGTGACTATGGAATATTTCAGATCAACAGCAAATGGTGGTGCAATGATGGAAAGACAGCAGGGGCAGTTAACGCTTGCCACATCAGCTGCCAGAGTACGTATAGTCACATATGGGAAACTTGAGTTTATCCTAATAGGGGTTATCTAAAGCAGTAGTCCAAGCCAATAAGCCGTTTTCACCGGGAGAAGTGGCCATTAGCTCATTATTTCCTAGTTATCAAGATGACTGCACAAAAGTGACTGGTCGTCTAGCGAGTAAGAGCTCTTCTACACAGCAGAGATGCACTGTTGGACCACGTATGGACAGAGATATTTTTCTCTAGAAGCAATGCATATACAGCAGTACATATAGATTTGGATGAGGAAAAAAATACCTAATTCTTTTTTCTGTCCTATTTGTAGGAAATTGAACTCAACCTAAAAAAAAAAAGTTATTTTTCCTAGCTGAGTGCTTTTTCAGGCGGGGTTCTCAGGCCCATTCACTTGAACATTACACCACTGGCCTAGGAAGAGGCCACAGTGATCAATGGTTCTCAAACAGCTGATCGACTGGGGTTCCCGGGGGTCGGACCCCCGCCGATCTGGTATTGATGACCTGTCCTGAGGATAGGTCATCAATATTTTAAAAACTCCTTAAACGTGTTACATAGTCATGATAGACTTTTGTGCAGAATAAAAATTCTACCCTTATCAGCCTTTACTCCATTTCCCTATAATTCAATTTACTATCGTATGTATCGACAGTTTTCACAGTAAAATATATTTTCTTAGGTCTCCTGAATGATAACATTTATGATGACATTGAGTGCGCTAAACGAGTTGTGCGGGACCCCAACGGCATCGGAGCTTGGTAAGATGTTTAGAGATATTCTAAGAAATATTCTGTTTCCAATAAAACTGTTCTTCAGGATCTTTAGCATGGGCCATCCATGTTTGATCAGTGAAAATCTGACCTCCAGAATATCCCCTAATATCGCAATGAAGGGGCCATTTATTGTTTATGGACGCACAGTGGCTTGTCTTGTGCTCTTCATAGTAATGATCGGAGGGGACCACAGAGTGCTGTGTTGGATACTAATGCAAGGGAATTGGGAGCCAAGTAAGATGTGATAGCATCCATTTGAACAGTGGATGAGCTTGGATCTCGGTGGTGGTTAACAAGCAAGGGTCTCCAGTAGGTACATGTTATGAATGGATTTCCAAAAGACAAAAAGTAGATCTGTGTTTTGATTTTGACAAAACATATGGGATAAATTCAAAGATCTCCAGCATCCGAATAAAATGTCGTCTTTATTTCGTTACCAGTTAAAAGTACATGTATAAGACTTCACGACCCTCCACCGCAGGTTAACATGTTTCAAACGCAATGTTCTTAATCATAACCAGTTATAACCTGGTTATGATTAAGAACATTGCGTTTGAAACATGTTAACCTGCGCTGGAGTGTGGTGAAGTCTTATACATGTACTTTTAACCGGTAGGGAAATGAAGACGACATTTTATTCGGATGCTGGAGTTCTTTGAATTTATTCAGTTGTGGAAAGGACGGGTCAGGTCCACTCCATGCACCGAATAGGTATGGTGAGCTGGAACTTATACATTTTTAAAACATATGGGAACATGGCATTTGAAGAAACTCTCCAGTTCCAAAAAAATATATCACATTAACTGGGGATGAACAGAACACTTACATGGTGCCCTTCTTTTCATCCTCTTAGTTGCAGATCCATCAATTGCTTCTCTTCTTCAATCCAAGATGGTCACATTGCTCCTCAGACTACCTGATGCATATTGTGCATCAGTCGTCCAAGACACGCCCTACTTGACCAGTCCTGCTCTTGGATTGGCCAGCACTGTTCGCATGAGCAGTGCTGGCCAATCCATGCTCAGCAGGAAGTGTCTTGAGCTACCAAATACACAGAATAAATCAGGTAGTCTTAGATGTCAGAAGAGGAGCTCGGGAATCGGCAGATCTGCAGTGGAAAAAAAATTAAAAGAAGGATCCCATATAAGGCCTCTTGCACACGAACGTGTGCTTCCTGTTGCCGTATTGCAGACGGCATTTGCGTATCCGCAATACACGGGCGCTGTTCTGTGGCCACTTCAATGGGTCCGCAAATCCAGAGATGCGGAATGGTGCAGAACAGAAGCACAGAACGGAACCCTACAAAAGCAAATCTTTTTGCGTAATGGCCGGATCGCCGACCCATTAAAGTTAATGGGTCCGCGTTCCGCTGCGGCTTCCCTACGGACGGTGTTCGTGCATTGCGGCCCGCATTTTGTTCGTGTGCAGGAGGCCTTAGGCCCCTTTCACACGGGCAAGTATTCCGCGCGGATGCGATGCGTGAGTTGAACGCATTGCACCCGCACTGAATCCTGACCCATTCATTTCTATGGGGCTGTGCACACGAGCGGTGATTTTCACACATCACTTATGCGTTGCGTGAAAATCGCAGCATGCTCCTCTTTGTGCGTTTTTCACGTAACGCAGGCCCCATAGAAATGAATGGGGTTGCGTGAAAATCGCAAGCATCCGCAAGCAAGTGCAGATGCGGTGCGATTTTCACGCACGGTTGCTAGGTGACGATCGGGATGGGGACCCGATCATTATTATTTCCCCTTATAACATGGTTATAAGGGAAAATAATAGCATTCTGAATACAGAATGCATAGTACAATAGGGCTGGAGGGGTTAAAAAAATAAAATAAAAATTTAATTCACCTTAATCCACTTGTTCGCGCAGCCGGCATCTCTTCTGTCTTCATCTGTGAGCAATAGGACCTTTGATGACGTCACTACGCTCATCACATTATCTTTTACCATGGTGATGGATTATGTGATGAACGCAGTGACGTCATCAAAGGTCCTATTCCTCACAGATGAAGACAGAAGAGATGCCGGCTGCGCGAACAAGTGGATTAAGGTGAGTTAAATTATTTTTTTTAACCCCTCCAGCCTTATTGTATTATGTATTCTGTATTCAGAATGCTATTATTTCCCCTCATAACCATGTTATAAGGGGAAATTATACAATCTACACTACAACTAACCCAAACCTGAACTTCTGTAAAGAAGTTCGGGTCTGGGTACCACAGTCGGTTTTTTATCACGTGCGTGCAAAACACATTGCACCCGCGCGATAAAAACTGAACATCGGAACACAATCGCAGTCAAAACTGCAATTGCGTTCCTACTCGCGCGGGTTTGCCGCAATGCACCAGGATGCATCCGGACCTAATCCAGACACGCCCGTGTGAAAGAGGCCTTAGTGTTTCTTTCATTTCCCAGTTAATGTGAATTCTTTTTCTTGAACTAGTGGGGCCGTTTAAGGCATTCCTCCCATAAAAACATCACTCTTGAATGCAGAACATGAAACTTGTTTCTGATTTTCTACCTGAACATTAAAAAAAAAAAACACAAAAAAATATACTAAAAATATTGCAGCTCTTCTTCTAATTTTCTTCTCTCATTTGATCCAGTTTTGTCCCTTTTTACAATTATCCCTTTTACTACCACGGACCTATGTATTAGGCCAGGCATCCTCAAACTGCGGCCCTCCAGCTGTTGTAAAACTACAACTCCCACAATGCCCTGCTGTAGGCTGATACCTGTAGGCTGTTCGGGCATGCTGGGAGTTGTAGTTTTGCAACAGCTGGAGTGCCGCAGTTTGAGGATGACTGTATTAGGCCATGACTTTACACCTGCTGTGGATAGACTAAGGGATGCCAGGCTCATCTTATATGTGCTATATTATCATTTTTATTATTTCTCACCCACAGGGTTGCCTGGAGGAACCATTGCAGAGGAAGGGATTTGAGCCGATTTACAGCTGGATGCTAATTAGCAAGGAGGAGAAATGAAAAATCAAGAGTTCCTCGTATCTACTTCACTGATTCACTCAATGATCTAATCAAATCCTGCAACTGTGTTATGGAATAAAATTATGTAATACCGCAAAAAACAGTGTTATAGTGTTATCCATGAGGGATGGAAAAGAAGGTAGGAAAGAAGGGAGGGAACGAGGAACGGATGGAAGGAAGGAGGGGAGGAAAGAAGGAAGGTTGAAAGGAAGGGAGTAACAGAAGTAAGGAAGAAAGGGATAAAGGATGGAAGGAAGGAGGGGAGGGAGGTAGGAAGGAAGGATGAAAGGAAGAGGGGAACAGACGTACGAAAGTAAGGGATGAAGGATGGAAGGAAGGGAGTAAGGGAGGAGGAAATAAAGGGAGGAAGGAAGGAAACCCAAAATGTTTAACCGAGGTGTGATTATTGCTAATTGAAAACTTTTCTCAAGGTGGCATGAAGTACAGTCAGCATTACCAATTTTTGGTGGTCTCTCAGTAGACTTACTCCTGAAAGTAAGCAGAGCGTTTGTTGGTATAAAGTAGCTTGAGTAGTTTTGCCTTCCCTAGTGAAGGAAGTAAATTCCTCCCATGAACCAAACTCAGGCCTCCCCCATCTGCTTTGTGGGCAACAGAGGGGAAGGCGAGTGCTAGGAAGGTGGTAACAAACATAGCCGCACCAATCACCGGAAGCAGGGGCAGACTGGGACCTTAAAGTGGCCCCAGAAAAAAAAAAATAAACGTGACTCCATGTTGTAGGCGTGTCCAAATTCACAAAAGGTGGGGTAACAAAAGTAGGCTGGACCAACACAAGCCACAAGTAGGCAGGGAAAACAGAAGTAGAAAGAGCCAGCAATACCATAGTGCAGCACAAAATACCACCCCATCAAAACCAAATACCACAGTGCAGCATCAAATACTGCCTCTACGAAACCAAATACCACAGTGCAGCATAAAATACTGCCTCCACGAAACCAAATACCACAGTGCATACATACAAATACTGCCATTTGACCATTCTGAGGACAGTGATACAGCTGATTTCAGGATTACTCCTAGCATTAATTAACACAGGGGGGGACTGGAAGCTTAAAGTGGGCGTGAAAAAAAAAACTAAAAGTGTCCCCATTTCGTAGGCAGGTCCAAATTAGAGGAAGGCAGGTGCAACACAAGTAGGCGGGTTCAACAATAACAGAGTGCAAAATACCATCCCAGCAGAACCAAATAACACAGTGTAGCACAATATACTGTCCCAAAAGCTGTCCCTCTGTGGTGGCCATCAATAGCTACCATCTTCTGTTCTACTACTCCAGTTGTCTATGGAGCAGGGGGCTTAGGAGGTGTGGGCAACAGCAGTTGAATTCAAGAGGGTCTGTGCTGGGTATATCAGAACCTGATTCTCACTGCGTTAATTACTGATGAGAGCTCATTATGTACCAAGTTAGCGGCAGAGAGGAGGACTTGAGTGGCCCCCTGGGGCATTGGCCCACTGGGAAATTTCCCTGTAGGATCTATGGCCAATCCGCCTCTGATTAACACTGACAACAACAGATCAATATGTGCCTGGCCAGTGGCCATGGGAGAGCTCGAGCAGCCCCCTGGAAAGTTTCCCTGTAGAGTCTATGGCTAGTCCACCGCTGACCGGAAAGGATGACTTCACTGAGTCATCAGTCTGTCAACTCCCAGAATGCCTCGCAGTAGCCGGAGAAAGCATAGGGCAGTTTGTGTTTAGCCATAGATTTAATGAGCTATTCCTAGGAGGTATGGATTTTGGGGCCAACAAGTCTTTAGGCTTTATGCAGTGGCAGTATCATAGCCCATTAGGTTTAACTGAGGCGTGATTATCCCTATTTGAAAAAGTTTTTCAGTCTTCAACCATGATGAGTTAGAACACAGTCTGCATGAGTATTTTTGCCGATTTCTCATGAGCTTTAGTATGAACTACAGAAAGCAGGTTAAGGAGAATTACTTTCACAAATGGGGGAAGCAATAGAGAAATGCCGCTTCCATAACTGCATGGCAAAGTAGGCAAAAGGGACCACTAGGAAGGAGTGAACAAACTGGCTTCACCAGAAGGACCGACTCACTTAGTCTGTCAACTCCCAGGATGTCTTGCAGCAGCCAGAGAAGAAAGTGATATTTATTATACCGATTTTCCTAGGAAGTGTGGCTATTTATGGCCAGAAAATGTTAGCTTTGAGCAGTGACAGTGTCATAGATCAAACAGTCCAGCAAATCTTCTGGTCGCGCCTGCTGTTGTAGGCTTTGTTGGATGCCCTGCAAAATGAATTTAAAGTGTTTGTACCCAGTCAATCTTACCATTCGGCCTCTCCCCACTTTCCAGCAATGGATGCTTATCTTCTAAATTCTGCAAAAATACTAATTAATGGAGCTTTCTGGGTTATTGCCAACCTATTCTTAAGGTCATAAATATCAAATTGGTGAGAGTTCAACATATGGCACTCCCAATAGTGGTCTGTTGGCATCAGGTTCCAACTCTGGAACTAAGGCCTCATGCACACAAACATATTTTCTTTTCATGTCTGTTCCGTTTTTTTGCGGAATAATTAATTTCAATGGGTCCGCAAAAAAAATATAAAGTTATTCCATGTGCATTCCGTTTCCATATGTCCGTATTTCCGTTCCGCAAAAAAATACAACATGTCCTATTATTGTCCGCATTACGGACAAGGATAGTACTGTTCTCTTAAGGGACGGCTGTTCCGTTCCGCAAAATACGGAATGCATACGGACGTCATCCATATTTTTTGCAGATCCGTTTTATGCAGACAGCAAAATACATAGGGTCGTGTGCATGAGACCTAAGGCTACATTTACACGACCGTATGTGTTTTGCGAGCCGCAAAACACTGATCCGCAAAAAATATGGATGAAGTCCTTTTGGCATCCGTATTGCACCCTTTTTTTTGCGGATCCATTGTAACAATGCCTATCCCTGTCCGCAAAACGGACAAGAATAGGACATGTTCTATATTTTTTGCGGGGCTACACAACGGACATACGGATGCAGACAGCACAATCCGCAAAAAAACGGAACATACACGGAAACAAAATACGGTTGTGTGAATGTAGCCTAACATAGAGAAAAGACTTTGAAGAACAACTCCGTTCTCTATCTAGTAGTCATGCTGCAGCTCAGCTCCCATTTACTTGAATCAGATCTTTGGGTTGCCATGTGTCAAACCCCAAACTGATCTGATATTGATGACCTAACCTAAGGATAGGTCATCAATATTTATAACCCGGAAACTCCTTTAATTTTAATTTTGTGTTAGTTCCAGTGCTGGCAGCTGCTGAGAGCAGCTGAATGGTGTTAGTGACCCCTACTGATCTGAAATTGATGACCTCTCCTAAGCATAAGTCATCAACATCTAAAACCTCTTTAATAGATATTAAAATGGTAGGTGCAAAACCATGACACCTACTGTAATGGTGGCGATCCATGCCCACCTCTGCTCCGCTCCTGCCAGTGAGCATATATTGCTCACTTGCTCCACTGTTCCAGGTCTTTGGTTGTCCAGTCCAGACCCGCCAGCATCCCTCTTCTCCTGCCTGGGATGACCCGCTGGAATAGCATGGATCTCCTTCTCACACAAGCTGAGGCCAGCTTTGGTTTTTCTTGATCCCTCAGTGTTTCACACCGATGTCTCTTGACCCCTGTGGGTCAGCAGTCACTTGAACAGAGACTTCTCCAAGAGGTTCGTTGGTTTCCTGCATAGATGTTTAGCTGAAAGTACTAGCTTCAAGTACTACATTAAGTACTAGTAAAGAGATATTGCAGCAGACTGAAGAGATTCAAGAGATACTGCAAGAGATTGGCTTAGAGTCTCCAACTGGCTCATCTGTGTTGTTTTTGCTGATCATTGATTGAGAAGAGGTAAGGAATTCGGTCAGCTGTTTGCTATTGTGCGTTTGCTAATGAGCCTAGCTCACTAAGGTGTTACATTTGTTGCTGGGGGAGGAGTTTGGGAAGGAGTGTGTGTATATATAGAGACAGACTCATTAGCTGGCCTAATTCATTAGCTGAAAGTACTAGCTTCAAGTACTACATTAAGTACTAGTAAAGAGATATTGCAGCAGACTGAAGAGATTCAAGAGATACTGCAAGAGATTGGCTTAGAGTCTCCAACTGGCTCATCTGTGTTGTTTTTGCTGATCATTGATTGAGAAGAGGTAAGGAATTCGGTCAGCTGTTTGCTATTGTGCGTTTGCTAATGAGCCTAGCTCACTAAGGTGTTACATTTGTTGCTGGGGGAGGAGTTTGGGAAGGAGTGTGTGTATATATAGAGACAGACTCATTAGCTGGCCTAAATCATTAGCTGAAAGTACTACATTAAGTACTAGTAAAGAGATATTGCAGGAGATAGTCAGGAGGTAGGCTGGAAGGTGGAAACAATACAAAAAAAAAAAGGTAAGATTTGTTTGATTTAAAGTTACAAATTTATTTTTTTATTTTTTTCTCCTCTTTAAAATGGCAGACTTGGTTCAGTGCAGGAATTGTTGTGCATTTATTTCATGTTCCACTCTTTGGAGATTCGGATGCTGTCAGATCTGTAGACAGTTCTCCTTACTGCAGCAGGAAATTGCATTTTTGAAAGCTGAAATATTTAAATTATCTGTTAAACAAACTCCAGCTAGGACTGCTGCAATGCCACTGCCACAGAGGACCCCCAGAAATGGCAGATGGGTTAATGTAGGTTCTGGAAGTCTTAGAGTGGTGGATAGAAGACATGTCCCACAGTCGGTGGTTCTCCATAATTCATTTGCAGCACTCTCAGAATGTAAGGACAACATGGATATGGACTCAAGCACAGAGGGTGAGAAACCATCGACTTCTATGTCTAATGTATGCAACAAAAAAGATAAAGTGAAGTCTCATAGGATGCAGCTGTTGCTGGGTGATTCAATCATAAGAAGTGTGGAGCTTAAAGAAAATGGTTTTGTGAGATGTCTCCCTGGGGCTACTGCTAGAAGAGATAGAAGACGTATTATTAATATTGTTAAGCAAGCAAAGCAGGAAAGGGACGTGGATGTTCTTGTCCATCTAGGGACAAATGACCTGGCTTGCAATGAAGTGTCAGAGGTGAAAAAATCTTTTATCACACTTGGTAATGACGTACAGGATTTTGCATCCACCATTTCATTTTCTGAAGTTCTGCCTGTGCATAATGTTCAGAATGATAGGCAGAGGCGCATAAAGGAGTTCAACATATGGCTTGGTAAATGGTGTCAAGAGCAAGGATTTGGCTTTGTTTCTCATGATAGCTCTACTTGGAATAGAAAGGAACTGTACAAAAAAGATGGTTTGCATCTTTCTCTCAAAGGAACAAATGTACTTAGTGAACAACTCCAAGAATTTGCGAAAGAGTATTTAAACTAGGAAGGGGGGGCAAAAGAGTGAAAATAAAAGAGTCCAATTGCCCCCCGAAACAATGCCAGAACAGGCCAGAAGCACTGAGGTTAAGAAATGATAAGCTCAGAGTCCTGTCTACAAATGCTCGCAGTTTAGGTAAAAAAATCAATGAACTTGGGTCAATAATGGCATCTGAGAATGTAGATTTAGTGGCTGTTACGGAGACATGGTTTAATGAAAGAAATGACTGGGACATAACCATACCAGGGTACTCTTTATACAGAAGAGACAGAGAAGGCAAGAAAGGAGGAGGAGTGGCCCTGTATGTGAAAGATAGCATTAAATCTAACCTAATACAAGTTGGTGAGGCCAACATAGAGTCAGTTTGGGTTACGTTGCAGTTTGCTAACCATGCAGTAACTCGTGTAGGTGTGATATATAGACCACCTGGTCAAGTTAAAGAACTAGATGATCTACTAGTTGAAGAAATAGCTAAAATGACAATGAAAGGAGAAGTTATCATTATGGGAGATTTCAATCTTCCAGATATAAACTGGAAAACCAAAATAGCAAGTTCTACCAGGAGTACAGATATTCTAAATTCCCTACTGGGGTTATCTCTACAACAAGTGGTTGAGGAGCCAACCCGGAGGGAGGCCATTTTGGATTTGGTATTCACAAACGGGGATTCGGTATATGATGTCATTGTAGGCGAAACCTTGGGATCTAGTGATCACCAGTCAGTGTGGTTTAATATAAGAACTGTGAAAGAGTCCCACCACACAAAAACAAAAGTTTTAGATTTTAGAAAAACAGACTTTTCAAAAATGAAATTAGTCATAAATGAGTCCTTATCAGACTGGAACGGATTACATGGAGTCCAGGAGAAATGGGACTACTTAAAAGGTGCATTATTGAAGGCAACAGAAAATTGCATTAGACTCGTCAGTAAAAGCAAAAAAAGGAGGAGACCAATGTGGTACTCAGCAGAAGTGGCCCAAATCATTAAAAATAAAAAGCTAGCATTTTGTAATTATAAAAAAAAACCAGAGCAATGAAGATAAGGAAATCTACAAGATTAGGCAGAGAGAGGCCAAGCAAGTTATAAGAACTTCTAAAGCGCAGGCAGAAGAAAAACTAGCTCAGTCTATGAAAAAAGGGGATAAGACATTCTTCAGATATATAAATGAAAAAAGGAAATTAAAACAAGGAATAACTAAATTAAAAACAAAGGACGGAAGGTATGTAGAAGAGAATAAAGGGCTAGCCGACTGCCTTAATGAATACTTCTGTTCAGTTTTTACAAAAGAAAAAGGAGAAGGACCTCCACTAGAAAGAATGACTATTAAATCGTTTGATGCATGTATCTTTACAGAGGAAGATGTTCTAAGTTTGCTGTCTAAGGTGAAGACAGATAAGTCACAGGGGCCTGATGAGATACACCCAAAATTATTAAAAGAGCTTAGTGGTGAGCTGGCAAAACCGTTAACAGATTTATTTAACCAATCATTAGTAACAGGAGTCGTCCCGGAAGATTGGAAATTGGCAAATGTCGTGCCCATTCACAAGAAAGGTAGTAGGGAGGAATCGAGCAACTATAGACCAGTGAGTCTGACATCAATAGTAGGCAAATTAATGGAAACCCTATTAAAGGATAGGATTGTGGAACATCTAAAATCCCATGGATTGCAAGATGAAAAACAACATGGGTTTACTTCAGGGAGATCATGTCAAACAAATCTTATAGATTTTTTTGACTGGGTGAATAAAATAATAGACGGTGGAGGTGCAGTAGACATCGCATATCTAGATTTTAGTAAGGCTTTTGACACTGTCCCACATAGAAGACTTATCAATAAACTGCAGTCATTGAGCATGGACTCCCATATTGTTGAGTGGATTAGGCAGTGGCTGAGTGACAGACAACAGAGGGTTGTAGTCAATGGAGAACATTCAAAACAAGGTAATGTTACCAGTGGGGTTCCACAGGGATCTGTACTGGGACCGATTTTGTTTAATATCTTCATAAGTGATATTGCAAAAGGCCTCGCTGGTAAGGTTTGTCTTTTTGCTGATGACACAAAGATATGTAACAGGGTTGATGTTCCTGGAGGGAAACGCCAAATGGAAAAGGATTTAGGAAAACTAGAAGAATGGTCAGAACTCTGGAAACTGAAATTTAATGTGGATAAGTGCAAGATAATGCACCTGGGGCGTAAAAACCCAAGGGCAGAATATAGAATATTTGACACAGTCCTGACCTCAGTATCTGAGGAAAGGGATTTAGGAGTAATTATTTCAGAAGACTTAAAGGTGGGAAGACAATGTAATAGAGCAGCACGAAATGCCAGCAGAATGCTTGGATGTATAGGGAGAGGTATAAGCAGTAGAAAGAGTGAAGTGCTTATGCCGCTGTACAGAACACTGGTGAGACCTCACTTGGAGTATTGTGCGCAGTACTGGAGGCCATATCTCCAGAAGGATATAGATACTCTAGAGAGAGTTCAGAGAAGAGCTACTAAACTAGTACATGGATTGCAGGATAAAACTTACCAGGAAAGGTTAAAGGACCTTAATATGTATAGCTTGGAAGAAAGAAGAGACAGAGGGGATATGATAGAAACTTTTAAATACATAAAGGGAATCAACTGGG
Source organism: Bufo bufo (assembly GCF_905171765.1). Classification (NCBI taxonomy): domain Eukaryota; kingdom Metazoa; phylum Chordata; class Amphibia; order Anura; family Bufonidae; genus Bufo; species Bufo bufo. The sequence continues at coordinate 781,320,212 of NC_053389.1, read as the reverse complement.
TAAAGGAAGAGAGCATATTTAAAAGAAGAAAAACTACCACAAGAGGACACAGTTTTAAATTAGAGGGGCAAAGGTTTAAAAGTAATATAAGGAAGTATTACTTTACTGAGAGAGTAGTGGATGCATGGAATAGCCTTCCTGCAGAAGTGGTAGCTGCAAATACAGTGAAGGGGCTTAAGCATGCATGGGATAGGCATAAGGCCATCCTTCATATAAGATAGGGCCGGGGGCTATCCATAGTATTCAGTATATTGGGCAGACTAGATGGGCCAAATGGTTCTTATTTGCCGACACATTCTATGTTTCTATGTTTCTATCCCTGTACAGGAGTTATAGGATGAAGACCAGGGGAGCTAATTGGATGACGCCCTAAGGAGTAGCCCCAAGTCAAGTCTATTCAAGTGAAACAGCTCTTTTAGGTTATTACACAACACAACAGTAAAAGTTCACATAGCTTGTCTGCAGTCATGAACACAAAGTTGAATAAAGCTGTGAGACATAAGGTCAGCTCCTCATGGCAATCTCTTTCTAACAAAGCTAGAACCAGCCCTGTACCTTACATGGATCCAGAGATCTCCACATTCATTGTTCTGCTAGATTTATATCAAGCTGAGAACTCAAAGGGAGTGTCTTTTCTGCTGCAGCTCAGGAGTTGTGTCTCAGCTCTCCCTATCACAGCTCAGGGGGCGTGTCTCAGCTCTCCCTATCACAGCTCAGGGGGCGTGTCTCAGCTCTCCCTATCACAGCTCAGGAGGCGTGTCTCAGCTCTCCCTATCACAGCTCAGGGGGCGTTGAAGGATGGAACTGAGCATGTGCGGCCATCTCAGTGAGCAGGTCAAAGAAATAAGAATAAAAATAAAAAAAACAGCAGGTGGCGCCATACTGATACATTTTATTGAATAACTCAGTGGCTATGCTAAATTTTTAATTGCATGCAATTACAAAAGTATTCAGATCCAGGTGCTGGTTCGAAAACTGTAGAATATTTTTCGTGGGACAACCCCTTTAAGGTGGCTGTTTCTTGACTCATGTGGGGTAACCAGCTTATAGTTACAACATATGTAGTGTCCCACTAGGTAAAGGTGGGCACTGCACAAAAGGGGTTAATGTGTTTTGATTGCATTTAATGTTATGTGTATGCATTTCCCTGTGTTAGCTGGTGTCAGGCCTGTCAGGGTGTAGTTTAGCCTCCCAGACGTTAGAGGGAGCTAGAGAGCCCTAGATATAAATAGGAAGGCCCAGACAGGGGAGTGGTAGTTCATTCCAGGGGACTAGAGGAGTTACTTCGTCCACCTGAAGCTCCTGAGGCTTGGATTAGCTCAGTAGAGACACCCCAGTTGCAGGACAGCACCTCCTGGGAGAAACCCACAGTCAGGATCTTACCAGCAAAGATAAGTAACACTGATGGGCAGATGCTATATAGGAAGCAAAGCAAGGATTTAATACGAGAGGAAGAAATATATATACCAAGGATTTAAGCCACCATTTAGGCATCCGGGCCTTGGGATTGAAACCAGACAGGAGTTCTAGAAAAGGACATTGTACGCTATTTCTGAGGAAAGGTACAACCTGATTCTGAGTGCATTGTGGATTTACCCTCTGAGTATCTTGCATAATTAATACCTGCCATCTTGTGGAGTAAGCCTGCTTGTAAAGCTGTGATCTATAGGACTGTGTTACCGTCTGTATGTACAAAGTTGGACTATTAAGTAAAGCAACGTTTGGTTCACTAGACCACCTGTGTACCTCAATTATTCCAACTATAAATCGGTGTGCCACCGTTACAGGCACTGGCGTCACGAATCCAACAGGGACCTTGCCCCAGGCACTCAAAATACCTGTAACATCCAGGGCACCTCATCCACCATCAGGCCTGGTCCCTACATACCGAGTGTGCCCCAGAGGAACTGTGTCTACCTCTCCTTCACTGCCGCATGCCTGCCCAGGGTTCTCCAATACAGTGAGCAACCCTTGATTGCCCATAACCGTGACCTCGCTTCGCTATACCCTGCAGGTCTGGAGTGCTGCATAAATTGGCGTCACGAACAGGATAACGGACATTCCTGTGCCATTGCGGATATACAACTGTGTGCTAAAAAGTGCCTTAAAGTGACCAAGCCCTATTGTTTTATTCAAAATTGCTGGGCCAAAGAACTGAAAAGAATTAGCGGTGTGAAGATAGTGTTTTCTGGACTATTTGCTGCTTATTTGAGTCACCGCTTGCTGTCAGTGAATAGACAGCCATTTTGCCACTTAAACCTGAGGTGGATTGCGAGTGCGCCCGGTGAACTGTTTGGCGCGGAAAAAAGGACTTTGGCACGAAAAGAACCAGGCGGAGTCATTACCCAGCCGGCGAGGAGGAAGAACGCCGCCCTGTCTGGAGGAAAAGGTGCCGCCTACCTGAGTCCCGGTGCTACGAGAGGCCGCGCCCACCTGCTGACGCTGTACGCAGGACGTCCGACGCCCGTAGCCACACATCTCGCGAGACTTGGAGCGAGCACCATCGGAGTGAGTACCGACTTAAAACTTTTGCTGGCTCCCCCGACCACCTTACCGGAATCTTCCCGACTGCTGCCAGGGTACTGGAGGGACTCCCGTTAGTAGCCAAAGACTTTTCTGGAAAAAAAAAAGTTATTACCATTGCCGCTCAGGTCCGCTCCGCTACATTTAAAGGGCCATACCCACCTAGCAACACCATGTCTACACCAGAGGAAATCGGACAGGTGGCCCCAGTCGTGCCTTCTGGAGTATCCCCAGCCGACCCTAGGGCCCCTGCCGCCGCGGCACCGCCAAGCCTGATGCCGCTAACTATGCCGTATTATTTTGGGGCCCCCTGGTTCCCACGTTATTCAGGGGAAGCCCACAAGTTAAAGGACTTTAGGGAGCAGATACTGGCATTGTTCCGGCTTTATCCCATAAATGCCGAACAGCAAATGGAGATCCTCCTAGCTCAGTTGGAAGGGGCCGCCCGCAGGGAAGTCATGTCGTGGCCCCGCTCTGAGAAAGGAACAGATCTTTGATCGCTTGGGCGCCACGTTTGAGGCCAGAACGGTGTCAGAAGTTAAAATGCGTTTCTTCAGCAGAAAGCAGAAGCCTGAAGAGTCGCTCCGCGATTTTGCCCTGTCCTTACAAGAGACACTGAGAGCGGTAGTCCAAGTGGATCCTAAAGAAGCTGAAGACCAGGACCGGACTCTTAGAGAGCAATTCATTGCGGGCGTAAGTAATGAGCATTTAAAGGGCCAGCTACGCATGTTGTCAGCTCAACACCCTCACTGTGCATTTCTGGACTTTAAGGAATTGGCCATCAGTATATTAGGCCAGAACCCTGCTCCAGGGCCAGCAGCCTCCTATGAACCCCAGGCTTGTCAGCCAAAGACTGTTAATGTGGGGTCTGCAGGGGTCAGTCAGGCCACCCAAGCTCCAGTCACAGATGTAGTGGCAGCCCTCATGGAGCAAGTGAACCATCTTACTCTAAGTCTGGAGAAGGTGTGTAAAAAGATAGAGGAATGGGAGAGACCATTGTTACTAGAAGATGAAGGTCCTTTTCCTCCAAGGCTCCCACCTGCATATGGAGACGTATACCCAAAAGAGCCTGATGGGCGACCGAGGTACAGGCCCAGAAGTAGAAAACAGCCTGTCTGCCACCACTGCAAGAAATATGGACATACTGAATCAATGTGCTGGCAGTTAAACGGGCAACCCCTGAGGCAGAGGACCGCCCCTCGGGAGGTAGAACAGTAGGTCCAAAGGATCCAAGCTGGATGCCTAAGTATGTAGGATCCCGTCCAAAAGTCAATATATGTATCAACGGGATACCCTTTGAAGCCCTGTTGGACACTGGGTCACAGGTCACCACCATTCAACGGCCTGCCTTTGACAAGTTCTGGGATCCAAGTCTCCTCACCCAGCCACCAGAGTCCTGGCTAGATATCATTGCCAGCAACGGTAAGCCAGTGAAAGTGCATGGGTATTGGGAACCTACCCTTCAGGTGGGAGAAGCCACCCTGCCACAGCAAGGCGTGATTGTGGTACAAGCGGGAGATAAAGGAGGACACCCTGTGATCTTAGGGACTAACGTTCTGAAAAATTGTTACTCTGAAGTGCTTGACGCATTAAATCAAACTATATCTTCAGCCTCACCTGCTTCCAGAAGAGTTATCCAAAAGACTATTAGTGTGCTGAGTGCTCAACAAAAGTTTGCCAACAAGAAAGGAGAAATTTGCACTGTCCGGATCCGGGATAACCGGCCGGTAATTCTGCCTCCTAATTCCCAGATCATCCTGTGGTGCCGTGCGGTGTTAGGGATCCAGGGCCAGGACTATCAAGCCCTAGTGGAACCTATTCCCTTTGAAAATCATCCCTTCGTACGGACAGCCAAGAGCATGGTGACTGTGTCTCAAGGTAAAGTGCCTGTCCGCTTAATTAACTTTGGTGATCATCCCGTTACTCTCCTTAAACATTGCCCCGTTGGGCAGCTTTTCCAGGTGTCTTTCCAGGATGTAATCCGTCTGCCTGCCACGGAGGCGTTCCAGACCACACAGAGCTGCAGCACCCTTTCAACATCCTGGTGGGAGGAACTACATGTGGGGGACGAATCTACCCCAAAGGAGCAGATAGAGGGAGTCCTGAAGCTGGTGAAGGAGCACCACCAGGCTTTCAGCAAGCACTCCACGGACTACGGAGAGGTCAGTGTAATCAAACACACCATACCCACCGGCTCTCATCCTCCTATTAAGGAGAGGCACAGACCCATACCACCTACTACCTATCAGTCTGTGAAAGAGATGATAAAAGAGATGAAAGACTCTAATATAATCCGGGACAGCCATAGTCCCTGGGCTGCGCCCCTAGTTCTTGTCTGAAAAAAAGATGGCAGCATAAGGTTCTGCGTGGATTACCGAAAAAATAATCAAATCACCCACAAAGATGCATATCCATTGCCACGCATTGAAGAGTCCTTGACTGCTCTGGGGTCGTCAGCCTATTTCTCTACCTTGGACTTAACCAGTGGGTACTGGCAAGTACCCATGGCCCCAGAAGATCGAGAAAAGGCTGCTTTCACTACACCTATGGGCCTGTTTGAATTCAATTATATGCCGTTTGGACTGTGTAACGCTCCAGGAACGTTCCAGAGGCTGATGGAACGTTGTCTAGGCCATAGGAATTTTGAGACTGTACTCTTATATCTGGATGACGTCATTGTATACTCCAAGACATATGAGGACCATTTAAAGCACCTGGGTGAGGTGTTTCAAATTCTTGCTAAATATGGCCTCAAAATCAAGCCATCCAAGTGCCACCTACTGAAACCAGCGGTCAAATACCTTGGGCACGTTGTCAGTGCCGAAGGAATACAGCCTGATCCTGATAAACTTGCTGCTGTCCGCAACTGGCCTACTCCAACGACCGTGAAAGAGGTGAGAAGCTTTCTCAGTTTTGCAGGGTACTACAGGCGTTTCATCCCGCATTTCGCACAAATTGCGGATCCCATCCAGGAACTGTTGAGGGGGCATCCAAAGAAGAGCCCGAAAACCCCTATTCCTGTTGAATGGAACCAAGAACGAGAAATTGCCTTTCAACTCCTAAAGAAGAAGTTGACTGAACCCCCTGTTCTGGGTTACCCAGATTATCAGAAGCCGTTCCTCCTCTACACGGATGCCAGTAAAAGAGGCCTGGGGGCCGTGTTGGCTCAAGTGCAAGACAACAAAGAAAGGGTCATTGCCTACGCCAGCAGATCCCTGAAGGGAGCTGAAAAGAATGACCAGAATTACAGTTCTTTCAAGCTGGAGTTTCTTGCCTTAGTGTGGGCTGTGACTGAAAAGTTCAAAGACTATCTCGCTGCCACACCATTTGTTGCCTTCACGGACAATAATCCCCTGGTGCATCTGAACACGGCCAAGTTAGGGGCACTGGAGCAAAGATGGGCCTCCCACCTTGCCAACTATGACTTTACTGTGAAGTACCGGGCAGGCCGCTCCAATGATAATGCTGATGCCCTGTCGCGGCTTCCCACTACAGAGGCCCCAGATGAGCTAAAAGATGCCTGGGAAGAAGTGGAAATGCCCGCGTTCTACAATAAATTCGCCCAGCAGGATAATATCCGTACTGAAAATCTCCCTGCTGCTGATCCTCCCTCATCAGATGATCCTGAATCCAGAGGCGATCAAGAAAGATGGATTAAGCTCCAGTCCGAAAGTAGAGTCCTCGGTGAACTGCTCGACTTCCTTACCAGTGGGAAAATCCCTGAGAGAATCCGCAGGAAGAGTGCAGACCCAGAACTAGTGAGACTGTGGAGACATCGCCACCAACTATTCCTTCAAAGAGGCCTGTTGCTCAGAAGGAGTCTGGATCCAGTGTCCTGTGATAGAGTTTACCAAATTCTCCTGCCACGTCGGGATGCCAGCCTGGTACTGGACATGTACCACAACCAGTCCGGACACTTTGGTGTGCAAAAGACTGAGGCCACCATACGGAGAAGATTCTATTGGATTGGGATGAGAGAGGATATCGAAAAATGGTGCCGAGAATGCACTGTGGGGCGGACTGAACGCCATGACCAGAGGGCGCCTCTCCATCCTATTGTAAGTACAGCTCCTTTAGAACTTGTCGCGATTGATCATGTGAAGTTGGAGCCAAGTCGCTCTGGGTATACTTATGCCATGACTATAATTGATCACTTCACCAAGTTTGTTGTAGCAGTGCCTGTGAAAGACCTGACAGCCAAGACCACAGCGGAGGCGTTCTGGAAGCATTTCCTGTTGCCCTACGGCTGCCCAGAGAGGATCCTCACGGACCAAGGGTCTGCGTTTGAGTCACAGCTGTTCCAGGAGATGTGTCTGCTGCACAACTGCCAGAAAGTCCGGACCACCGCCTATCATCCGCAAGGTAACGGACTCTGCGAAAAAATGAATAAGACTCTCATTGAAATGTTGAGAGCAGTACCCCCTGAGACGAGGGGTGATTGGCCTACTCTGTTGCCGCAGCTCATGTACACTTACAACAACACCATCCATTGTTCCACCGGTTACACCCCGTTCTATTTGATGTTTGGCCGACAAGGGAGATTGCCTGCGGATCACTCCCTGGGTGTCCAGGTACCGGATGTAATCAACCCACTGCCCAGGACCGATTGGGTAGTGGAGCATCAAAGGCGTCTCCTCAATGCTAAGGAGATTGTCCAAGAACGGATGGAGATTGTTCGTGAGAGGCAGCAGAAGGACTATGACCAGACTGCCCATGCGGGACCCCTGGCTCTGGGAGACAAGGTATGGTTGAGAAACAACCACCGGACCAGCAAGTTGGACAGCAAGTGGGAAAGGATTCCCTACCTTATTACTGCCATACCCTATGCTGCAGCCCACATTTACCAGGTCTCCAGAGAAGGAAAAGGTCCCCAAGTCGTTCACAGGAACCGTCTCAAGTCCTGTATAGAAGGAGAACCAGCGGCGGAGGAGATGGAGCCTGAGCCTTCTGAGGAAGAATTGCCGGCTCCACCTATGGACCCTATGCAGGCTGTGGAGAACTTGATCCACGATAAAGAGCCACTCCACTGGGCCCTCACGCCTTGGCTGAATTTGCTGGTTCCTGCTCCTGTTCCTGTTGGTCTCCCGTCTCAGGAGACTTCACCTCCGAGAGCTCCTGAAGAAGTTCCAGAGGTGGTGAGCTCCCTTGACCTTCCTGAGTCCACCCACCTGTGAGGTTTGAGGACTACATCATGGGCCCAGGTAGCCCCTCACGGGAAACCCCTGTTTAACCTTTGCAAGCCTGGGTACGGACTCATGTGATCCTTTGAGCCTCCAAGGACTTATGTTTCTTTGCATTTTTATGGACTATCCTGGTTTATTGATACGCTGCACCAGGTCAGCGCCCCTGTTCCCTTCCATTATCCTGAGAGAAGAGAACGACGCCCCTTTTCACCATTCCCTGCAGTTATATTGGTTGTCAATGTTTGTATTGTTGCTGTGATATTTGCCATGTATGCCGGTTCTCATTTTGTCTTTCAGGCTGCAGTATCCAGCCGGGCAGGGTCCCTCCATGTTGCGCCGAGGACGGGCAACGTTATAGCGTGGTGGTATGTAGTGTCCCACTAGGTAAAGGTGGGCACTGCACAAAAGGGGTTAATGTGTTTTGATTGCATTTAATGTTATGTGTATGCATTTCCCTGTGTTAGCTGGTGTCAGGCCTGTCAGGGTGTAGTTTAGCCTCCCAGACGTTAGAGGGAGCTAGAGAGCCCTAGATATAAATAGGAAGGCCCAGACAGGGGAGTGGTAGTTCATTCCAGGGGACTAGAGGAGTTACTTCGTCCACCTGAAGCTCCTGAGGCTAGGATTAGCTCAGTAGAGACACCCCAGTTGCAGGACAGCACCTCCTGGGAGAAACCCACAGTCAGGATCTTACCAGCAAAGATAAGTAACACTGATGGGCAGATGCTATATAGGAAGCAAAGCAAGGATTTAATACGAGAGGAAGAAATATATATACCAAGGATTTAAGCCACCATTTAGGCATTCGGGCCTTGGGATTGAAACCAGACAGGAGTTCTAGAAAAGGACAGTGTACGCTATTTCTGAGGAAAGGTACAACCTGATTCTGAGTGCATTGTGGATTTACCCTCTGAGTATCATGCATAATTAATACCTGCCATCTTGTGGAGTAAGCCTGCTTGTAAAGCTGTGATCTAAAGGACTGTGTTACCGTCTGTATGTACAAAGTTGGACTATTAAGTAAAGCAACGTTTGGTTCACTAGACCACCTGTGTACCTCAATTATTCCAACTATAAATCGGTGTGCCAAATCCAGGGCACCTCATCCACCATCAGGCCTGGTCCCTACATACCGAGTGTGCCCCAGAGGAACTGTGTCTACCTCTCCTTCACTGCCGCATGCCTGCCCAGGGTTCTCCAATACAGTGAGCAACCCTCGATTGCCCATAACCGTGACCTCGCTTCGCTATACCCTGCAGGTCTGGCGTGCTGCACATTCTTTGACAGGCTACTGAATAATTTGGTTGCTGTCTCTTTGAGTAGCAGGAGACAAATATGACACTGTCCAACTCACTCTCGCTCTGGCTTGCTTTGCACCCAACTCTTGGTCGTTGACATTCTGGCTCTGATATCCTTCCAGTGGCAGTAATGTAAATGGCTGAACTTGCACAGTCTCTAACAGGTTCTCCCAGGTTGCAGGATGTCTTCACAGCCACTGCACTCTCGCACTCTGATCCGTTATGGTATCTGTCTCTGTATCTTTTACAGGCCTTGGCTGATCCCATGGTGTATGGACTAGGTGGCTTCTTTCGACCCCTCAGCTCTGGCTCCAACTCCCCTGTGGTAGTCAGATTCTGTTTCACTAGCTAGTCTCTGAGGTGACATACTCTTCTTTCCAGCACCAATCACCTCTACTAGTTCTCGCAGGAATAAATACTGGATTTGGCTCATTACTTCATTTCCTGCCTGCTACTGATCATGAGATGTGCAAAGCACTCCGATTTACTATTCACTACATACTCAAGGACCTTCCCGTAGGTGGTCTCCAAAAATTCTTCACAGACCAGGACCTTATGCTGATTAGGTTAGCTGATCAAAAAGATATCTGGACCCATGTATTATTCAACTGAGATAATACAATTGTTCTAAACACGGATGCTTTCAATGCACACATTCATATCGCCATACAGTGCAGTATATATAAATATATCTTCCGTACAATCTTATCAAATCCAACCCAAGGTATATGACTCTTTAAGAGGGTCAGTACACATTCTCAGTCTGCCCATGTCTGTCATCACTATACATGACTGTTATGACCAATTTGGTCCAAATCAAAAGTGCCCCAATAGCCCTAAAACTTCTTGTATGAGATCTCCTTACACTGTAATCAACCCCTTTCAAGCTCTTACCCCATAAAGCCGTACATCTACAGCGATATGCGCCCACAAATTTATGGGATGGGCCTCTGCAGTGAGCCCGCTCAATACGCAGCGGGTGTCGGCTGTTTCATACAGCAGCCACCCGACGCACTGACAGAGCGGCGATCACGCCACCACGTCATTTATTCCTTCAGGTGCCGCAACCAGCACCGATCGCAGCACCTATGAGTAAAGCCAGAGGGATGCAGTTCCCTCTGCCTTCTGATCAGAGCCCCCGCAGTGAAATCGCGGGGCTCCGATCGGTTGCCATGGCAGCCTGGATGCTGCAGAATAAGAAGGTCATGTCATTTTTAGTGCATAGTGAACGATGTGAAGTCAAAATCCAAAAAACTTGGCGGAATTCTGTTTTTATTTTCAATTTTGTCACACAAAGATATATTTTTTCCAATACAAGACATGGTAAACTAAATGGTGACATTAAAAATGAATCTTGTCCCACAAAAAAATAAGCCTCATATGGCTATATGAATGGAAAAATAAAAAGGTTATAGCTATTGGAACATGGGGAGGAAAAATCCAAAATGAAAAAATGAAAATAGTCCCAATCTTTAAGGGGTTAATGGTTTATGGCTATGGGCAAACAGATGGTAGCGGATGGTAACAAACTGCCTGTTTAAAGGCACACTGCACCTATCAAAATTGAGCTTATCTGTACAACCAATATAAAAACTGATGTTTTTTTTGGTGGCAGATGTCTCCTGGTGTTAATATACAAAACGTGGTATCAGAAGATGGCTTTTTAACAAGCGATCCAAAAATCACTGCAACAGGTTCGGTGTCATATAAAGAAAAAATACCCACCACTTTCACCACCATGACTACATGTGCCAGTGACAGTATGTCCGATTGCCCTGGAAAGTGAAGAAGCAATGGCTGGTTACAAGAGACATGAAAAACATATCCTTTATAGAAGCAGTTTCAGGTTTGTTGTATTTACCCTGTGTAGGGTAGGATTCCCACCAGCATCAGTACAGGATGGAACATGATGGACAAGACAGTAGATGTTTGGCTATGTAGGGGTAGTAGTAGTGGCAATAGTGGTAAAATTACAGTATGCGACATGATGGACCATGCAGGTGATGTGTGGCAGTGTAGGGGTATAAGTAGCAGCAGGGGTAGTAGTAGCTGCAGCAGAAACAGTACGGTATGGAACTGTCACGGTCCCTCTTGTGACAAAGGTGTGAAGATCGGATAGACTTGCTGCACGTGAGGCTATCTCACAGGTCTCTCTGTTTTCCTCTTTGCATGTTTTGGTTTGGCAGGATCTCACCTCTCCACAGGTGCTGCTTGTTATCAGTGATGAGGCTCTATTTAGGTCCGCCTCACATTGCTGACCATGCGGTTGATATTTCCTCTTAGAGTTGCTTGAGCTTGTTTGTCTTGGATCTCTTGCTTCTCCATACATCTCTAAGCTAAGTACTAGTTGCCTTTTGTGTTTGTTGTTCTCTGGTGTGTTTTGGTTCTAGGCCTCAGGGAGACGCGGGTTTCTTCATCTGGGAAGGAACCAGCTTTCTCGTTTCCTGCTACCTATCCTAGGGCTAGTCAGTTTTAGCAGGGCATAGGTATCCGGCGTATGAGCATTTCCACCATCAGGATCTGCTCATACTGGCAGGAGATAGGGAAAGGCCTAGGGATTACTAGGAGGTCACCATCCCTCTTCCTTAGCTTTTGAGGCCTAGACTGTTGTCTATTTCATTTGTGTGTACCTGGTGTTTTCCCCTTCCCCTTTACACATGACATTATCAACTGCGGAAAAAAATATTATCCTTTGTGTTTTTCAGTGCAGCCATGGATACTGTTTCTGCACTGATCGATCGTATTCAGGTAGCTGACCTCCGTACGGCCGTTGCACAATTTCAGAGACCACAGGAGGTGGGTTCAGGCAGCGGGAACCAAGTCTGCCCTGAACTTAAGGTCGCTATACCGGATAGGTTTTCATGGGCAGTGACAACTTTGTTCGGTTTAGGGAGTCATGCAAAATATATTTTAGACTACGTCCTAAAGGCTCTTTCACACCTGCGTTCTTGTCTTCCGGCATAGAGTTCCGTCGTCGGGGCTCTATGCCGGAAGAATCCTGATCAGGATTATCCCCATGCATTCTGAATGGAGAGAAATCCGTTCAGGATGCATCAGGATGTCTTCAGTTCCGGAACGGAACGTTTTTTGGCCGGAGAAAATACCGCAGCATGCTGCGCTTTTTGCTCCGGCCAAAAATCCGGAACACTTGCCGCAATGCCGGATCCGGAATTAATGCCCATTGAAAGGCATTGATCCGGATCCGGCCTTAAGCTAAACGTCGTTTCGGCGCATTGCCGGAGCCGACATTTAGCTTTTTCTGAATGGTTACCATGGCTGCCGGGACGCTAAAGTCCTGGCAGCCATGGTAAAGTGTAGCGGGGAGCGGGGGAGCAGCATACTTACCGTCCATGCGGCTCCCCGGGCGCTCCAGAGTGACATCAGGGCGCCCCAAGCGCATGGATCATGTGATCGCATTGGACATGTCATCCATGCGCATGGGGCGCTCTGACGTCATTCTGGAGCGCCCCGGGAGCCGCACGGACTGTAAGTATACCGCTCCCCCGCTCCCCGCTCCTACTATGGCAACCAGGACTTTAATAGCGTCCTGGGTGCCATAGTAACACTGAAAGCATTTTAAAGACGGTTCCGTCTTCAAATGCTTTCAGTACACTTGCGTTTTTCCGGATCCGGAGTGTAATTCCGGCAAGTGGAGTACATGCCGGATCCGGACAACGCAAGTGTGAAAGAGGCCTAACTCTTCTGGAGATGAGAGTCAAAGAGTGGGGATTATTATTTCCATTTTTCTGCTCCATTATAGGGAGATGTAATGGGCAATAAACAGCTATTTTGCCTTTATTTTGAATGCAATGTTAGGGGATAAACAAGGTGATCATTTTATTGTGCAGGGCGTAACAATTATGTATAGTTTTCTTTTTTATATTTTTCTGGGTAGGCAAAGGATTATATTTTTCCACTCCCTGGCTCCATCTACACATGGTCCATTTTGGATCCAGATTCTAAGGTTCCCAGCTGCCTCGTTAGCGCAGTAGGTAGCGCGTCAGTCTCATAATCTGAAGGTCGTGAGTTCGATCCTCACATGGGGCATGTGTGTGTTTTTGTTTTTTTTCTACCAATTAAGGGCTACTTTTAAAACAAGTACTCCATACATTGAATTACATTTATTTAAAGGGGGAGGCGGACCCCTCCAAAACCTTCCTGTGCCACTAGGGTGCCTTGTTGCTTCCTGTTGTCATTCTCACACCCCACAACTATGGCATCTACTACTAGTTAGTCTCCGTCAACAGTAATCTGCCACTAGAGGACGCTAGTGGAGGCGATTTTTATTTTTATTTTTTAAATTTATTTTTTAAAGGGGAAAAAATGTTAATTTTTTTATCTTTGAGCTTTTCTTGCATTAATAAATGAAAAACTCCAAAGACATACTAATAGGGACCTTAGATTGTGAGCCCCATAGGGGACAGCCAGATGCTAATGTCTGTAAAGCGCTGCGGAATATAGTAGCGCTATATAAGTGCATAAAATAAAATAAATAAAAACAATAAGAAATGTGATAAAGCTGGTTATGGCCATTAACAAACCCGCTTCCACTTTCGAAACTGGCACAAAAACATCAAATTTCACTTGCAATTGATTCGGGCACATTTCCATATATGGCAGTTTTGCTGGGATTGATACTTCTGTCCTATGTACATTTTAGACAACAAAAAATATAAAAAAATAAAAATGCCGTGACCCAGATTCGAACCGGGGTTGCTGCGGCCACAACACAGAGTACTAACCACTATACGATCACGGCAGACAATGGGAGTGGGAAGATTAAAGACCTTCTTCAGTCTTCTCTGTGACCTCATACTATAACCCACTACAGTCCCAGACAGTCCCTTTAACCCCTTAGTGACCTGCCTGTTTTGGGCCCTAGTGACAAAGCAATTTATTTTTTATTTTTATTTTGACATTGAAGTAGCTGTCGGAGGACTGGTTATAGTTTTTAATGGAGCCATTTTAGGGTACACATAACTTGCTGATTATCTTTTGTGAACTCTTTCTGGAAAAAATAGCAATATCTGCACTGAGTTTTTATGTTATAAATTTTGTGACTTTCATTTTTTAGCATAAATAACATGGTAACTGTACTCTCTGGGTCAGTAGGATTACAGCGATACCAAATACATATAGTTCATTTTAAAGTTTTACTACAATAAAACACGTTTAAAAAAAAAAATAAGAAAATGTTTTTGCATCGCCGCATTACAAAATCCATAACGTTTTAATTTTCTGTTCTATGGAGCTGTGTGAGGGTTTTCTTTTCGCAGAATGACTTGTATCTTTTATTGGTAACATTTTGGGGTAAATAACACTTTTTGATCTCTCTTTATTTTGTTTGTTTTTTGGCAGCAAATAAGCAAAAAGCAGCAATTCTGGCATTTTTATTTTTAAGGATAAAATACAGGATAAATTACATAAGTGCATAGTGCGTAGTCTATTATGGACGCAACAATATCAAATATGTAGACGCAATTTAATTTTTTTAATGAAAAGTGTATTTTTTTTATCTTGGAGCATTACTTTTAATTTTTTTTATTTTAATAAATACTTTATTTAAAATTATATCAACATTTTTGACATCAATATATAATTTTACCCTTGCAATCCCATACCCCACCGCACCTCCCGGGCCATCATAAACCCACAGCCCCCCCACCCATCTCCTGAAGACCATTGAGGAGGAAAAAAGAAACAGAAAAAAAAAAGACCCTCTTTAGGTCCTTTCAGAACAGCTTTGATTCCACACAAAAAAAACAGTTTTTTTGTAATTATATATATTTTCCATTAAATGTTTTCACTAGATTTTTTATTTATTTAACTTTTTAAACTTTATTTAACTTTTTGCTAGCCCAGCAAGAAGGCTGTAAAAGGTGATCTTTTGATATAATGCATGATACAGTTTAAGGGGCTTTCACAACAGAGCCATGTATTTGCATTCTTCTGCTTGGTTATAGGAGCAGAGGGATGAAAATAATGGAAGTTCCGGATTCGGCACATAACTTAGGCACACAGAGCCTAACAGACCACATTGACAATAAAAAAAAAAAAAAAAAAACATTGACTATACACTGCGTGCAGAATTATTAGGCAAATGAGTATTTTGACCACATCATCCTCTTTATGCATGTTGTCTTACTCCAAGCTGTATAGGCTCGACAGCCTACTACCAATTAAGCATATTAGGTGATGTGCATCTCTGTAATGAGAAGGGGTGCGGTCTAATGACATCAACACCCTATATTAGGTGTGCATAATTATTAGGCAACTAGAAGAAGGACTTGACAAGAAGGACTTGACAGGCTCAGAAAAGTAAAAAATAGTGAGATATCTTGCAGAGGGATGCAGCACTCTTAAAATTGCAAAGCTTCTGAAGCGTGATCATCGAACAATCAAGCGTTTCATTCAAAATAGTCAACAGGGTCGCAAGAAGCGTGTGGAAAAACCAAGGCGCAAAATAACTGCCCATGAACTGAGAAAAGTCAAGCGTGCAGCTGCCAAGATGCCACTTGCCACCAGTTTGGCCATATTTCAGAGCTGCAACATCACTGGAGTGCCCAAAAGCACAAGGTGTGCAATACTCAGAGACATGGCCAAGGTAAGAAAGGCTGAAAGACGACCACCACTGAACAAGACACACAAGCTGAAACGTCAAGACTGGGCCAAGAAATATCTCAAGACTGATTTTTCTAAGGTTTTATGGACTGATGAAATGAGAGTGAGTCTTGATGGGCCAGATGGATGGGCCCGTGGCTGGATTGGTAAAGGGCAGAGAGCTCCAGTCCGACTCAGACGCCAGCAAGGTGGAGGTGGAGGACTGGTTTGGGCTGGTATCATCAAAGATGAGCTTGTGGGGCCTTTTCGGGTTGAGGATGGAGTCAAGCTCAACTCCCAGTCCTACTGCCAGTTTCTGGAAGACACCTTCTTCAAGCAGTGGTACAGGAAGAAGTCTGCATCCTTCAAGAAAAACATGATTTTCATGCAGGACAATGCTCCATCACACGCGTCCAAGTACTCCACAGCGTGGCTGGCAAGAAAGGGTATAAAAGAAGAAAATCTAATGACATGGCCTCCTTGTTCACCTGATCTGAACCCCATTGAGAACCTGTGGTCCATCATCAAATGTGAGATTTACAAGGAGGGAAAACAGTACACCTCTCTGAACAGTGTCTGGGAGGCTGTGGTTGCTGCTGCACACAATGTTGATGGTGAACAGATCAAAACACTGACAGAATCCATGGATGGCAGGCTTTTGAGTGTCCTTGCAAAGAAAGGTGGCTATATTGGTCACTGATTTGTTTTTGTTTTGTTTTTGAATGTCAGAAATGTATATTTGTGAATGTTGAGATGTTATATTGGTTTCACTGGTAAAAATAAATAATTGAAATGGGTATATATTTGTTTTTTGTTAAGTTGCCTAATAATTATGCACAGTAATAGTCACCTGCACACACAGATATCCCCCTAAAATAGCTAAAACTAAAAACAAACTAAAAACTACTTCCAAAAATATTCAGCTTTGATATTAATGAGTTTTTTGGGTTCATTGAGAACATGGTTGTTGTTCAATAATAAAATTAATCCTCAAAAATACAACTTGCCTAATAATTCTGCACTCCCTGTAGTAGGATCTGTTTCCATTTAGGAGATCAGCTATTTTTGATGGATTCTTAAAAACGGAAGCCCCAAACTGAGTTCCTGACAAGTGTTGATCGAGCACCAAAGTGCTCGGGTGCTCGAATAGAACACTTTGGGATGCTCCGGTGCTCTACAGAGCACCAGAGCACAATGGAAGTCAATAGGAGAGCCAGAGCATTAAACCAGGCACCCCCTGCTCTGAAGAGAGGAGGGTATCTGGTTCATAAGAAAAGGTCAATAATTGATGGAAACACCACTGAAATTGTTCGGGAACAGCTTGGGGAGGATGTCTGGATGCATCTTGGACTCCCAGGTCGCTACAGACTGACAATAATACGCACTAAACCAAAGATAAAATCGATTTTAGAGGAAAAATTGTTAGGCCCCTTTCACAAGGGTGAGAATTCCATGTGGGTGCAATGCGTGAGGTGAACGCATTGCACCCGCACTGAATCTGGACCTATTCACTTCAATGGGGCTGTGCAGATGAGCGGTCATTTTCACGTATCACTTGTGTGTTGTGTGAAAATCGTAGCATGTTCTATATTCTGCGTTTTTTACGCAAAGCAGGCCCTATAGAAATGAATGGGTCTGCGTGAAAAAAGCAAGTGCGGATGCGGTGCGATTTTTATGCATGGTTGCTAGGAGATGATAGGGATGAAAGCAACCCGGACCCCATTAAAGTGTATTCACTGTATTATTTTCTCTTATAACATGGTTATAAGGGAAAACAATAGCATCCTTAATACAGAATGCTTACTAAAATGTAGATTGAGGGGTTAAAAAAATAAAAAATATTAACTCACCTCATCCAATTGATCGCGCTGCTGGCATCGTCTTCTTGCTTCTTCTTTCAGGACCTGCAAAAGGAGCTGCACTGACGTGGTGAGCGCGGTGACGTCAGTGCAGGTCCTGCTTAACCACTTGCCGCCGCGCTAACGCCGAAAGGCGTCATCGCGGCGGCTCTCCCAGGTCACACTAACGCCGATTGGCGTCATCTCGCGTGAGCCGAGATTTCCTGTGAACGCGCGCACACAGGCGCGCGCGTTCACAGGATCGGAAGGTAAGAGAGTGGATCTCCAGCCTGCCAGCGGCGATCGTTCGCTGGCAGGCTGGAGATGCGATTTTTTTAACCCCTAACAGGTATATTAGACGCTGTTTTGATAACAGCATCTAATATACCTGCTACCTGGTCCTCTGGTGGTCCCTTTTGTTTGGATCGACCACCAGAGGACACAGGCAGCTCAACAATATGTAGCACCAAGCACCACACTACACTACACCCCCCCCCCCGTCACTTATTAACCCCTTATTAGCCCCTGATCACCCCTGATCACCCGATATAGACTGCCTGATCACCCCCCTGTCATTGATTACCCCCCTGTCATTGATCACCCCCCTGTAAAGCTCCATTCAGACGTCCGCATGATTTTTACGGATCCACTGATAGATGGATCGGATCCGCAAAACGCATATGGACGTCTGAATGGAGCCTTACAGGGGCGTGATCAATGACGGGGGTGATCACCCCATATAGACTCCCTGATCACCCCCCTGTCATTGATCACCCCCCTGTCATTGATCACCCCCCTGTAAGGCTGCATTCAGATGTCTGTATGATTTTTACGGATCCACTGATACATGGATTGGATCCGCAAAACACATACGGACGTCTGAATGGAGCCTTACAGGGGAGTGATCAATGACGGGGGTGATCACCCCATATAGACTCCCTGATCACCCCCCTGTCATTGATCACCCCCCTGTAAGGCTGCATTCAGATGTCCGTATGATTTTTACGGATCCACTGATACATGGATTGGATCCGCAAAACACATACAGACGTCTGAATGGAGCCTTACAGGGGGGTGATCACTTCATATAGACTCCCTGATCACCCCCCTGTCATTGATCACCCCCCTGTCATTGATCACCCCCCTGTCATTGATCACCCCCCTGTAAATGCTGCATTCAGATGTCCGTATGATTTTTACGGATCCACGGATACATGGATCGGATCCGCAAAACACATACGGACATCTGAATGGAGCCTTATAGGGGGGTGATCAATTACAGGGGGGTGATCACCCCATATAGACTCCCTGATCACCCCCCTGTCATTGATCACCCCCCTGTCATTGATCACCCCCCCTGTCATTGATCACCCCCCTGTAAGGCTGCATTCAGATGTCCGTATGATTTTTACGGATCCACGGATACATGGATCGGATCCGCAAAACACATACGGACATCTGAATGGAGCCTTATAGGGGGGTGATCAATGACAGGGGGGTGATCACCCCATATAGACTCCCTGATCACCCCCCTGTCATTGATCACCCCCCTGTCATTGATCACCTCCCTGTAAGGCTGCATTCAGATGTCCGTATGATTTTTACGGATCCACGGATGCATGGACCGGATCCGCAAAACACATACGGACATCTGAATGGAGCCTTATAGGGGGGTGATCAATGACAGGGGGGTGATCACCCCATATAGACTCCCTGATCACCCCCCTGTCATTGATCACCCCCCTGTCATTGATCACCCCCCTGTAAGGCTCCATTCAGACATTTTTTTGGCCCAAGTTAGCGGAAATTTTTATTTTTTTCTTACAAAGTCTCATATTACACTAACTTGTGTCAAAAAATAAAATCTCACATGAACTCACCATACCCCTCACGGAATCCAAATGCGTAAATTTTTTTAGACATTTATATTCCAGACTTCTTCTCACGCTTTAGGGCCCCTAGAATGCCAGGGCAGTATAAATACCCCACATGTGACCCCATTTCGGAAAGAAGACACCCCAAGGTATTCGCTGAGGGGCATATTGAGTCCATGAAAGATTGAAATTTTGGTCCTAAGTTAGCGGAAAGGGAGACTTTGTGAGAAAAAAAATAAAAATCAATTTCCGCTAACTTGTGCCAAAAAAAAAAATAATTCTATGAACTCGCCATGCCCCTCATTGAATACCTTGGGGTGTCTTCTTTCCAAAATGGGGTCACATGTGGGGTATTTATACTGCCCTGGCATTTTAGGGGCCCTAAAGCGTGAGAAGAAGTCTGGCATCCAAATGTCTGAAAATGCCCTAATAAAAGGAATGTGGGCCCCTTTGCGCATCTAGGCTGCAAAAAAGTGTCACACATCTGGTATCGCCGTACTCAGGAGAAGTTGGGCAATGTGTTTTGGGGTGTCATTTTACATATACCCATGCTGGGTGAGATAAATATTTTGGTCAAATGCCAACTTTGTATAAAAAATGGGGAAAGTTGTCTTTTGCCAAGATATTTCTCTCACCCAGCATGGGTATATGTAAAAAGACACCCCAAAACACATTGCCCAACTTCTCCTGAATACGGCGATACCACATGTGTGACACTTTTTTGCAGCCTAGATGGGCAAAGGGGCCCACATTCCAAAGGGCACCTTTCGGATTTCACAGGTCATTTACCTACTTACCACACATTAGGGCCCCTAGAATGCCAGGGCAGTATAACTACCCCACAAGTGACCCCATTTTAGAAAGAAGACACCCCAAGGTATTCCGTGAGGGGCATGGCGAGTTCCTAGAATTTTTTATTTTTTGTCACAAGTTAGCGGAAAATGATGATTTTTTTTTTTTTTTTTTTCTTACAAAGTCTCATATTCCACTAACTTGTGACAAAAAATAAAAACTTCCATGAACTCACTATGCCCATCATGAAATACCTTAGGGTGTCTTCTTTCCAAAATGGGGTCACTTGTGGGGTAGTTATACTGCCCTGGCATTTTAGGGGCCCAAATGCGTGCAAAGTAGTTTGAAATCAAAATCTGTAAAAAAAATGGCCGGTGAAATCCGAAAGGTGCTCTTTGGAATGTGGGCCCCTTTGCCCACCTAGGCTGCAAAAAAGTGTCACACATCTGGTATCTCCGTACTCAGGAGAAGTTGGGCAATGTGTTTTGGGGTGTCATTTTACATATACCCATGCTGGGTGAGCTAAATATCTTGGTCAAATGCCAACTTTGTATAAAAAAAATGGGAAAAGTTGTCTTTTGCCAAGATATTTCTCTCACCCAGCATGGGTATATGTAAAAAGACACCCCAAAACACATTGCCCAACTTCTCCTGAGTACGGGTATACCAGATGTGTGACACTTTTTTGCAGCCTAGGTGGGCAAAAGGGCCCACATTCCAAAGAGCACCTTTCGGATTTCACAGGTCATTTACCTACTTACCACACATTAGGGCCCCTATAGAATGCCAGGGCAGTATAACTACCCCACAAGTGACCCCATTTTGGAAAGAAGACACCCCAAGGTATTCCGTGAGGGGCATGGCGAGTTCCTAGAATTTTTTATTTTTTGTCACAAGTTAGCGTAAAATTATGATTTTTAATTTTTTTTTTTTCTTACAAAGTCTCATATTCCACTAACTTGTGACAAAAAATAAAAACTTCCATGAACTCACTATGCCCATCACGAAATACCTTGGGGTGTCTTCTTTCCAAAATGGGGTCACTTGTGGGGTAGTTATACTGCCCTGGCATTTTAGGGGCCGAATGCGTGCGAAGTGGTTTGAAATCAAAATCTGTAAAAAAATGGCCGGTGAAATCTGAAAGGTGCTCTTTGGAATGTGGGCCCCTTTGCCCACCTAGGCTGCAAAAAAGTGTTACACATCTGGTATCCCCGTACTCAGGAGAAGTTGGGCAATGTGTTTTGGGGTGTCTTTTTACATATACCCATGCTGGGTGAGAGAAATATCTTGGCAAAAGACAACTTTTCCCATTTATTTATACAAAGTTGGCATTTGACCAAGATATTTAGCTCACCCAGCATGGGTATATGTAAAATGACACCCCAAAACACATTGCCCAACTTCTCCTGAGTACGGAGATACCACATGTGTGACACTTTTTTGCAGTCTAGGTGGGCAAAGGGGCCCACATTCCAAAGAGCACCTTTCGGATTTCACCGGCCATCTTTTACAGATTTTGATTTCAAACTACTTCGCACGCATTTGGGCCCCTAAAATGCCAGGGCAGTATAACTACCCCACAAGTGACCCCATTTTGGAAAGAAGACACCCCAAGGTATTTCATGATGGGCATAGTGAGTTCATGGAAGTTTTTATTTTTTGTCACAAGTTAGTGGAATATGAGACTTTGTAAGAAAAAAATAATAATAAAAAAAATCATCATTTTCCGCTAACTTGTGACAAAAAATAAAAAGTTCGATGAACTCACTATGCCCATCAGCGAATACCTTAGGGTGTCTACTTTCCGAAATGGGGTCATTTGTGGGGGTTTTCTACTGTCTGGGCATTGTAGAACCTCAGGAAACATGACAGGTGCTCAGAAAGTCAGAGCTGCTTCAAAAAGTGGAAATTCACATTTTTGTACCATAGTTTGTAAACGCTATAACTTTTACCCAAACCATTTTTTTTTACCCAAACATTTTTTTTTTATCAAAGACATGTAGAACAATAAATTTTGAGAAAAATTTATATATAGATGTCGTTTTTTTTGCAAAATTTTACAACTGAAAGTGAAAAATGTCATTTTTTTGCAAAAAAAAATCGTTAAATTTCGATTAATAACAAAAAAAGTAAAAATGACAGCAGCAATGAAATACCACCAAATGAAAGCTCTATTAGTGCGAAGAAAAGGAGGTAAAATTCATTTGGGTGGTAAGTTGCATGACCGAGCAATAAACCGCTAAAGTTGTGGAGTGCCGATTTGTAAAAAAAGGGCCTGGTCTTTAGGGGGGTATAAACCTGTGGTCATTAAGTGGTTAATGAAGATAGAAGATTAATTTTTAAGTTCATTTTTATTTTTTGTTGGGCAGGATCCCACCCCCTCACAGGTTCTGCTCAGTAGTTTGTTAGTGATGCTATTTATACCTGCATCTCACTACAGCCCTCGCGGTTTATAGTTTCTACTAGAGTGGGCTGCTGGTGTTTTGTGGATCTCCTGCTCCCAGTTCATCTTCAGATAAGTCCTCCTTCCTTCCCTTCTGTTGTTTGTACGGGCTAGGCCTTAGGTAGACACCTGCTCCCTAGCTGAGGGTTTGTATCAGTTGAAGCAGGGCTTAGGTTCTAGTGCATTAACACTTCTATTATCAAGATTTGTTCATGTTCGTAGCAGCCAGGGAAAGGCTCAGGGACTATCAGGTGGTGACCTTTCCCTGTTCCCTAGCTGTGGGGGCCTAGCCTGCTGTTTTGTGTAATTTTGTTGTGTTTTGTTTGCTTCCCTTCCCTCACCTTCCGTGACATGATCTGACCATCTAAAACATTAGGGGCGAGGGCCTGCTGGTGACCCTCTAAAACATTAGGGGTAAGGGACTGCTGCTGAGCTGACCCTCTAAAAGATTAGGAGCGAGGGCAGCCTAATAAGCATGTTGATATGATGGAGGAGGAGGATGAGAAAAAGAAGATTGAACCATATACCCTTTTTTGTGGTGGAAGGGGTGCATGGAAATAGTTTATTCAATCTCTTATATATACAGTCAGGTCCATAAATATTGGGACATTGACACAATTTTAAAATTTTTGACTCTATACACCACCACAATGGATTTGAAATGAAACTAACAAGATGTGCTTTAACTGCAGACTGTCAGCTTTAATTTGAGGGTATTTACATCCAAATCAAGTGAACCCTGTAGGAATTACAACAGTTTGCATATGTGCCTCCCACTTGTTAAGGAACCAAAAGTAATGGGACAATTGGCTTCTCAGCTGTTCCATGGCCAGGTGTGTGTTATTCCCTCAGTATCCCAATTACAATGAGCAGATAAAAGATCCAGAGTCCATTTCAAGTGTGCTATTTGCATTTGGAATCTGTTGCGGTCAACTCTCAAGATGAGATCCAAAGAGCTGTCACTATCAGTGAAGCAAGCCATCATTAGGCTGAAAAAAAAAAAAAAACATCAGAGAGATAGCAAAAACAACTATTTGGAACATTCTTAAAAAGAAGGAACGCACCGGTGAGCTCAGCAAGAGCTGAAGACCACGGAAAACAACTGTGGTGGATGACGAAGAATTCTTTCCCTGGTGAAGAAAACACCCTTCACAACAGTAGGCCAGATCAAGAACACTCTCCAGGAGGTAGGTGTATGTGTGTCAAAGCCAACAATCAAGAGAAGACTTTACCAGAGTGAATACAGAGGGTTCACCACAAGATGTAAACCATTGGTGAGCCTCAAAAACAGGAAGGCCAGATTAGAGTTTGCCAAACGACATCTAAAAAAGCCTTCACAGTTCTGGAACAACATCCTATGGACAGATGAGACCAAAATCAACTTGTACCAGAGTGATGAGAAGAGTATGGAGAAGGAAAGGAACTGCTCATGATCCTAAGCATACCACCTCATCAGTGAAGCATGGTGGTGGTAGTGTCATCATGGCGTGGGCATGTATGGCTGCCAATGGAACTGGTTCTCTTGTAAGATGTGACTGCTGACAAAAGCAGGAGGATGACAGGTTTTAGCAGTTTGCAGGTCCTTAAATATTCAGGTCAGATGACGTATGACGGCACAACTACAATGCTATAT
The DNA here is from genome assembly GCF_905171765.1 of Bufo bufo. Classification (NCBI taxonomy): domain Eukaryota; kingdom Metazoa; phylum Chordata; class Amphibia; order Anura; family Bufonidae; genus Bufo; species Bufo bufo. Next base: position 781,296,031 of record NC_053389.1, on the reverse strand, counting down.
GTATGGGGGCAGGGGCCACTATTAAACGGACGGCCGCTGTGGAGTTCACTGTTAAAGGGGCGGCACTGTGAAAGTCACTGTTAAAGGGACAGGCACTGTGGAGGTCACTGTTAAAGGGGTGGCCACTATGGAGGTCATTGTTAAAGGGGCGATTACTGTAGAGGTCACTATTATGGGGGAAACTGTTAATATCTTTTTTACGACACACGGAAACATAAAATGAAATAGATTAAATATACCCGTGCGAAGCTGGGTCCTTCTGCTAGTACACCATAAAAGCAACATTTAAAGTGCCTTTATGTTCAGCCGCTTTCTTTTAGTGGAGTAGAGAAGTCAGGGGCAATCCACGCCTTGTTCATTTTGATAAGAGTCAACCTGTCAGCATTTTCAGTTGACAGGCGGATGCGCTTATCAGTTATTATGCCCCCAGCAGCACTAAATACCCGCTATGACAAAACGCTGGTGGCAGGCCAGCACCTCCAAGGCGTAAAAAACCAGTTCGTGCCACGTGCCCAACTTGGACACCCAGTAGTTTTAAGGCACAGAGGGATCATTGAGGATGCTGACACGGTCTGCTACGTACTCCTTCACCATCTTCCAAAATGTTTCCCTCCCTCCGCGCATCAGGGTTAGGGGGCTGGCGGGGTGTCATGAAACTGTCCCAGGCTTTGGAGAGTATTGCCCTGACTCTGTTGGAACTGCTATGTGTTCCCCTCATCTCCCCTTGGTTGCCCAAGGAACTACATACTCTGCCGCCAGCGTTGTCAGCTGTAAATTTTTGGAGCAATTTTTCCACAAGGACCTTCTGGTTTTGCATCATTTTGCTCGTCCTCTCCACCACAGGAATGAAAGATGAGAGAAGTTCTCTTTGTAGCAGAGGTAAAAGGGTGAACAACCAGTAATCGGTGTTGTCCAAAATGCGTAAAACGAGTGGGTCACGGGAAAGGCAGCCTAACATGAAGTCAGCCATGTGTGCCAGAGTCCTAACAGGCAAGAATTCACTCAGAAGGATGACTCTCAATCTCCTCATCCTCTTCCTCCTCTTCTGCCTATCCACGCTGAACAGATGGCATTAAACTTATATGGGTACTTCCCTCTGTAGCGGAGGCAACCGTCTCCTGATCCTCATCATCATCATCATCCAATTTGCGCTGAGAAGATGAATTGAAGGTGGTCTGGCTATCACCCTGTGTAATGTCTTCCCCAATTTCCACCTCTTCCACATGCAAAGCGCTGGCCTACATTGTGAGCAGCGAATGTTTGAGTAGACACAGAAGTGGGATGGTGACGCTGATAATAGCTTTATTGCTGCTCACAATCTGTGATTCCTCAAAGTTTCCTAAAACTTCACAGAGGTCAGACATCCATGCACACTCCTTGCTTGTGAATGGCAGAAGCTGACTGGAAAGGTGAAGACCATGTTGCAGCTGGTATTTCACTACTGCCCTCTGCTGCTCACAAAGCCTGGCCAACATGTGGAATGTCGAGTTCCAGCGCGTGCTCACATCACACAACAGTCGGTGAGCTGGCAATTCTAATCGCAGCTGCAGCATTGACAGATCGGTGGAAGCTATTGATAACTTGAGGAAATGGGCACACATGCGGCGCACCTTCACCAGTAGCTCAGGCAAATTCGGGTAGGTTTTGAGAAACCACTGAACCAGTAAGTTTAAGACTTGGGCTAGGCATGGGATGTGTGTGAGCTTGCCGAGCTCCAAAGCCGCCACCAAGTTACGGCCATTATCAGACACAACCATGCCTGGTTCTAGGCTGAGTGGCGAGAGCCACAGCTCAGTCTGGTCTCTTATCCCCTGCCACAGCTCTGCGGTGGTGTGCTGTCACCTAAGCAGATCAGCTTAAGCACGGCCTGTTGACGCTTCCCCACTGCAGTGCTACACTGCTTCCAGCTACCAACTGATGACTGACTGGTGCAGCAAGAGGATAATTCTGAGGTAAAGGAGGAGGCGGAGGAGGAGAAGTGGGGGTTGGAGACACTAATGTAGGTGGTGGCGGAAACCCTGATGGAATTAGGGCCAGCAATCCTTGTCGTCGGTAACACCTGTGCCATCAAAGGGTACGACTCGCTTCCGGCCTCCACAACGTTCACCCAGTGTGCTGTCAGGTAAATGTAGCATCCCTGGCCAAAAGCACTTGTCCATATGTCAGTGGTTAAGTGGACCTTCCCAGTAACTGCATTGGTCATGGCACGGTTGATGTTACGGGACATATGCTGGTGTAAGGCGGGCACAGCATACCATGAAAAATAGTGGCGGCTGGTGACTGCATAACGAGGGACGACAGCCGACATCAGGCTGCGGAAGGCCTCAGTGTCCACAAGCCTAAATGGCAACATTTCCTGGGCCTTGATTTGGAAAGTTGCGCATTTAGTGCTATGGCCTGTGGGTGGGTGGCTGGGTATTTGCGCTTGCGTTCAAATGCCTGGGGTAAGGACATTTGTACGCTGCGCTGGGACACAAAAGTGGATGTGGTTGCTGATGGTGCTTGCGAAGGTCCAGGTACAGGGCGGGAGGCATCTGGGCCTGTGTCTTCGAAAGGGGATTGGCCAGCCAGGAGAAGAGGAGGCTGTGGTGTGACCCGCAGACACAGATTGTAGACCCAGGTGTTCGGCCCACCTATTAGGGTGCTTTGATGCCATGTGGCAGATCATGCAGCTAATATAAAATTACAGGGAATGTCACAGGTATTTGGGATTTAAAAACGTTACACAGGAGATATACCCCAAGTAATGTCACTGTCCGCAGCGGACACCGTCTACGGAAAAACTACACTGGATGTCACTGATATTTATTGAATGCGCACACGTTACACAGGAGATGTAGCACAGCTAATGTCTCTGTCTGCAGCGGCATAACTATTGCACGCTATTTAGCGCAGGATGCGCTAAAAATAGATATTGCTGCCGCACACTATAGTCCTTAAAAGGACTTTTGGGTCTCTGACACGTTTTTCAACTGAAAAAAAGAAAATTTCACTCCCTAAACTATCTTTCCCTTCTTCAACACAGCTCTCCCTGACTAACACTGAGCCGAACACGTCATCGGGTGCTATATAGAACCTGATGAAGCGTTCCAGCCAGTCAATCACTGTAATACCAGTAATCAACATGGCTACGGCATTACAGTGAAGGGTTGTACTTACCTGCACGTTTATTGGCTGCGTAGCATTACGCTCGAGCGTGCTCGATCAACACTAATCTTTACTACTTTTGTAAGCTGTTCCAACAGGAAGCAGCCTGCTGGAATTGTCTGGATTGGGCACTGCCAGATGCTACCCGACACCTGACAGCCCAATTAAATGTAATGGGGACCGGCGGAGATCCGGTCGGGACTCGGCAAATATGCAGAGAATTGGCCGGATGAAAACTACTGCACGAAGCAGTTTTTGTCCAGCCGATTCTCGACATGTTTGCCGGGTTGCCTGTCCCCATTACAGTGTATACTGTCGTTTCCAGGTAGCATCTGGCAGTGCCCAATCCAGACAACTCCGGCAGGCTGCTCCCAGGGTTGTCTTAGTCTAAAAAAAAGTCTAAAAAAAGTTGCCATTGTTGTCCTTCCTTGTTTTTTTAACAGTTTGAAGGTATGGCATTACTTTGCTCCGGCAAGTGGCAGGGCAGGAGTGCTACCAGGCTCTTAAAGAGACTGCACCGTGCTCAGTGCCCATCGGAGCGTATCGTGGTGGAAAGGCGCTAATTAGGTAGATTCTGCTCCCTCACCTTACACATAAAAAATCCTTTACAAAGCTTTAACTATTTCCTATACCCCTCCCACTCTGATGACATGGAGATCCTGAAGTAAACAGCATGCCTATGCACCAAATACCTTATATACGTTAAGTACATCTCTGGGGTAGGGTTGCCACCTTTTCTTCAAGCCAAACCCGAACAGAAGGGAGGGGGGGCCCCCTTCCAGGGCCCACCCATGTCCCGCCTCCAGCCACGCCCATGTCCCACCTCCACTCCTGGTCGCTGTCGCACCGCGATCGTTACGCCCCTGAAGAGGCTCATTAGCATATTATAAGTCTTTATTTTAAGAGAACGGCGGCAGGCAGGGAGTTCTAAAGCTTTATGTTCTGCTGACATCAGCCCATCGCTAATGTCAGTCAGCTACATAACATAACGTTTTTTTCTGATGATTGACAGATTCAGAAACCTGTTTAAACACTGTTACATTTACACACCTCAAATGTTTTATATACCTTTTTAGAAGTGACTATCTTGGTCACACACAGGTTGAAAAACCACTCTGCAGGCAGGGCACAGTGGGCACTGGGCTGGGCACTACTTGGGCAGGCTGCTGGAGCTGGACTGGAGAAGAAGAATGATTTCTCCCACGGAGCTCCCTGCCTCTCTCTCTGATGTCACTTCCTGTGGACCTGACTTCCTTATCAGAGAGAAGGAGGGAGGGACTGGGAGGCAGGGGAGGAGCGAGGAGGAGCGAGGAGGAGCGAGGAGGAGCGAGGAGGAGCGAGGGAGACTGGAGACTGAACACAGCGCTCTCCTCTGACTCTGACTCTGAGGCTGCGCTGCCTAGCATCACTGTAGAGGAGTGAGGGACAGCTGATCACCCGGCCGCCGCAGTGACAGCTTATGCGATCGGATCATCGGAGTCTCGGTCGGACGTCCACACTGCAGTTTGAATGAATCCTGTGCCCGGGTCTAAGAAAAGCTTGTACCCGGGCACAGGATTACAAACCCGGACTATCCGGGTCAATCCCGTATGGGTGGCAACCCTACTCTGGGGTACAGCTGCTCAGAGCCCTAAAGCTTCTTTCAACCTGGCGTTAGGATTGTCCAGCAGGGGAACAGCCTGCCGGATCCCTACTAACGTTTTCACATGTGTGTTGCCGGAAGTCTGCCTCTACCCCACTCACTATAAAGCCTCATGCACACGTCAGTGATTTCTATCAGTGATTTTGAGCCAAAAGCAGGTGCGGCTCTAAACACAGAACAGGTGCAGATCTTTCCCTTATACCTTATGTCTGTGGAGACTCCAATCCTGGGTTTGGCTCACAGTCACTGATCAAACCACTGACGTGTGAATGAGGCTTAGGCCGGAGAAGCCGGACAATCCTAACATCAGTGTGAAAAAAGCCTTCCAGTGCTCTGTTAAACTTCCTTACACAGTTAAAAGTGGTGAAAGAAGCAGGAGTTATCAGGCGTTGGTGGTATAGTGGTGAGCATAGCTGCCTTCCAAGCAGTTGACCCGGGTTCGATTCCCGGCCAACGCAGCAATGTTTTTCCACTTTTGACTTGTGTAAAATGTATTTTTATCACTAATTATTATTTCCGTATTTAGTTTTTCTAATATTATTTGTATTTTTATCAGCATAACAATATTTCCCTGCTTACACTAGCGATTCTAAGCCCTGCAGTAGCACAGACAGGCATTAGGGGGCAGTCCTGATTCCCATTTAGGGTAATTATATATATATTGGTGCCCATGTAGTTCCCTAAGATAGAAGTTAGGTATCTGCTGTATAATGATAGGTTTCTATACACTGCCCTGTATGGAGCAGGTTTTACTACAGTATTTCTGGCTTAGAAGCAGTTTAATATAAAATATTAAAGGGGTTCTCCGACATTGAAACCTCCACCCTGCGTCTAAATTGGTTATAATAATAAGAGTTCCTTTACTCACCGCTTCCGCTCTCGCTGTTCCAGCGCAGCCTCTCTGGTTGTCATCTACAATCTGTATTTACAGGCAGGAACAGTGACATAGTTCTATACAGCACGTGACTGCTGCAGCCAATCACCGACCTCAGCGGTATACAGCACAAGATCACTGAGGCCAGCGATTGGCTGCAGCAGTCATGTGACATATACAGCTACGTTAAGCACAGACAGTGGAGAAATGGTTTAGGAGTGGAGCAGCAGCGCTGGAATGGCGGGGGATTCATTGGCGAGTGTACCGTTTTTTAACACATTTAGGAGCTCATGACAACCCCTTTAATGCATGAAAAGCAATTCCTGAATAGGTGAAGCTGTTTTGAACTGAAGATGCGAGCGTTTCCCAGACCTGTGGTGGCGTCACTTCGCTCATCACATGGTCCATCACATGGTCCATCACCCTGGTGATGGATCATGTGACGGACCATGTCATGAGTGCAGTGACGTCACCACAGGTCCTTTTCCTCCTGGTCATCAAAGAATAAGACAGAAGAGAAGCCGGGCTGCGCGAACAAGTGGATCAGGTGAGTTAAATTAGTCCAGGTTCGGGTCTGGAATACCAAACATGCCGATTTTTCTCATGCGCGTGAAAAACGCATTAAAACGCTTTGCACTTGCTCGGAAAAATGCCTTCTCAAACAGCTGATCGGTCGACCCCCACGATCAGATACTGATGACCTATTCTGGGGATAGGTCTTCAGTTATAAAGTCTTGGAAAACCCTTTTAACGCCTTTTCTCACTGCCTCCAAGAGATTACTATTGGACATTACAGAGGGAGATATAAGATGAGAGAACTACAACTCCCAGCATATCTGGGCTGTTATTATATGATAGAGAACATTACAGGAGAAGGTATGACAGAACTACAACTTCCAGCATGTCCAGGACGTTATTATGTGATATTAGAGGACATTATAGGGATGAGGTATGAGGAGAGAACTACAACTCTCACCATGTCCAGGCTATTATTATGTCAAATCAGAGGACATTACAGGGAGGAGGAATAAGATGAGAGGACTACAACTCCCAGCATTTCCAGGCTGTTATTATGTGATATCAGAGGACATTACAGGGAGGAGGTATGAGGAGATAACTACAACTCCCAGCATGTCCAGGATGTTATTATGTGATAGAGGACATTACAGGAAGGAGGTATGAGGAGAGAACTACAACTCCCAGCATGTCCAGGACTTAATTATGTGATAGCAGAGGATGTTACAGGGGGAGGAATAATGGGAGAGAACTAAAACTCCCAGCATGCCCAGGCTGTTGTTATATCAGAGGTCCTTACAGGGAGGACCTATAAGAGGAGAGGACTACAACTCCCAGCATGTCTACGCTGTTATGTCAAATCAGAGGACATTACAGGGAGGAGGAATAAGATGAGTGGACTACAACTCCCAGCATGTCAAGAATGCATTTATGTGATATCAGAGGATATTATAGGAGGAGGTATAAGAGGAGAGACCTACAACTCCCAGCATGTCCAGGCTGTTAATATGTGATATCAGAGGACATTATAGGGAGGAGCTATATGAGAAGACTACAACTCTCACCATGTCCAGGCTATTATTATGTCAACTCAGAAAACATTATAGGGAGGAGGAATAGGATGAGTGGACTACAACTCCCAGCATTTCCACAAAGTAGTTATGTGAAATCAGAGGACATTACAAGAGGAGAGAACTACAACTCTCAGCATGCCCCAGCTGCTATTATGTGAAATCAGAGGACATTACAGGAGGAGGAATGAGGAGAGAACTCCAACTCCCAATATGTCCAGGCAATTATTATGTTATATCAGAGCACATTACAGGTAGGAGGTATAACAGGAGAGGATTACAACTCCCAGCATGTCCAGACTATTTCATGTGAAATCAGGGGACATTACTAGAGGAGGAGATATAAAAGGAGACAACTACAACTCCCAGCATCTCCAGACATTATGTCATATCAGAGGCAGTGGCAGATCCGGAGCCTGGTCTCGGGAGGGGCACTTCTAGATTATTTTCTGTCCTCCGCCACAAGACTACACAGTGTAGGGGTATACTGTATATTGTGTGGCACAGTGTATGCTATATGCAGGGCCGGACTGGCCATAGGGCAGACCGGGCATTTGCCCGGTGGGCCGGGCCGCCTGGTGGGCTGGGCCGAACACAATCAATTTTTTTTTTATTAATGTGGCAGCAGCCGGGCAGGAGTGGAGATGAGCGCTTCCATTGTGGAAGCGCTCATCTCCATATTCATCTGTATCGCCGTCCTCAGGACAGCGATACAGATGAATGGAGCAGGGGAGAGGCGTCTCCCTTGCCCATTCCTCTGATAGGCTACAGGCCTAGTGCCTGTAGCCTATCAGAGGCCGGGGCAGGCAGAACGATGATGTCATCGCGCTCGCCGCCCGAGCCGTACAGTGCGGGACACAGGCCGGAAGAGGCCTGCATCGCATTGCTGACAGCAGCATGGAGGTAAGTATATGAGTTTATTGTTTTTATTATTCAATTTTATACTATACTGTGGCAATAAGGGGGGTGGGGGCCCTATATACTGGCACAATATAGGGGGGGTCGGCACTATGGAGAAGAGGGGAAGCACTATGGGGCCATATATACTGGCACAATATGGGGGGGCACTATGGGGCCCTATATACTGGCATAATATGGGGGGGACACTATGCAGAAGAGGGGAAGCACTATGGGGCCCTATATACTGGCACAATATGGGGGGGGCCGGCACTATGGAGAAGAGGGGAAGCATTATGGGGCCATATATACTGGCACAATATGGGGGCCTATATACTGGCACAACATGGGGGGGCACTATGGAGAAGAGGGGAAGCACTATGGGGCCCTATATACTGGCACAATATGGGGGGGACACTATTCAGAATAGGGGAAGCACTATGGGGCCCTATAAACTGGCACAATATGGGGGGGGGATCGGCACTATGGAGAAGAGGGGAAGCACTATGGGGCCATATATACTGGCACAATATGGGGGGCCTATATACTGGCACAATACGGGGGCACTATGGAGAAGAGGGGAAGCACTATGGGGGCCCTATATACTGGCACATTAAGTGGGGGCACTATGGAGAAGAGGGGAAGGAGCACTATGGGGCCCTATATACTGGCACAATATGGGGGGGCACTATGGGGCCCTATATACTGGCACAATATGGGGGGGGACACTATGCAGAATAGGGGAAGCACTATAGGGCCCTATATACTGGCACAATATGGGGGGGGGTCGGCACTATGGAGAAGAGGGGAAGCACTATGGGGGCCCTATATACTGGCACATTAAGTGGGGGCACTATGGAGAAGAGGGGAAGGAGCACTATGGGGGCATCTACTGGGGGCCCTATATACTGGCACGCGTTATAGGTGGGCACTATGGAGAAGTGGGGGACAAGAGCACTATGAGGGCATTATATAGGGGCATTTAATACTGTCACCCATTTTGATGCCACTATGGGGAAGGGAGGAAAGGAGCATTATGGGGGTATCTATGTGGGGCAGTCTATAGGGGCATTTTATAGTGCCACATTATGGAGGGCACTAGGGAGACGGGGAAGGAGCACTATGGGGGCATCTTCTGGGGGGACTATATAGGAGTATTTTATACTGGCACAAATTATAAGGTCACTATGGGCACCTAAGCTCAACTGGTGGCACTAAGTGTTTTTTGTAGTGGCACACAGTACGGGTCATTGGAACACATGAGGGCACTCTGGGGACATTGGCTCTACTGGGGGCACTAAGAGGAGGTATTTCTTTTTTTACTGCCACACAACGGGGCATTTTTTGTACTGGTGCACATTATAAGGGAGGGGGGGTTCTACTGTCACACATTATAAAGAGAATTATTACTATCAGGGCATTATGGTGGGCTTTATTACAACTGGGGGACTATGGGAGCATTATTACTTGTGGGACACAATTACTGTTGGGGGCACTGTAGGAGCACTATTACTACTAAATGCACTCTGGCAAAGAAAGAATTACTATTGTTGGGACTTTGGGAGCACCATTACTTTGGGGGCACCCTGGCACAGCATCAGCTTAGCACAGTTCTTTTTGAGGGTAAAGCAGTGGACAGCCAGAGCTGTGTGTTTATTGTTCTTATATAACATTGTTACAAACTAGTACCACCCACAGGGTTTTGTAAAAACAACCAACAAACACGTACAATACAGTAAAACACTCCCACACAAAATCCTCCCCTCTGCCTGTGATACAATTACCTTACACAATGGGTTGATGTAATTATCACAGGCAGGAGAATACACAATGTCTTCTGTCCTGGAAACAACCGAGGAGTAATTCAATTATCTCTCAGGACAAAGGGAAATCGCCAATACACACGTGGAGACAATAGGACAGACATCACTACTCAAATATACAATGTCCCAACCATTACAGTAAACATATAAATTTAACATATCCCCAGATGGCTTGGATCTGAGCGCTCAATATATCCAAACAGCGCTCAGATGCCACAAACACAGTCAAATCGCCATGGGGTTTAAGTTTAGTATGGGCTGATGAGAGGGCCCATAATCCTGGGGCAAGAGGCTGGCAACCAGGCTTCTCCACCACCCAGTGGCGAGGTTGGTTTCGCCACATTTCTCCCCCAGACTAACAGGGTATCTGACCTTCTGCCGGTCAGTGCCCTTGTTAGTCCAGCAGCCCACCCACAAAATAGAAACAGCAGTACAGCCCACCCACAATAAATGGTTACTACACCTGAGCAAGGGATAAACTTGTCCATGTCCATGTGCCTCACTACGGCTGTGTGGGGGACTGGTAGACTGCCTTGGTGGGTTGCTGAGTGGGCAGAGACAGCGGTACTTTGCCCCCAGCCTTGACCAGGAGAAGGCCTTTAACTGAGTGTCTCATGAATTCATGGGCAGGGCTTTGCGCAAGCTGGGTCTAGGCAGGAGTTTCTGTTCGTTTGTTGACCTGATGTATTTTGACATTTGCAGCACGGTGTTGGTGAACGGCTGGAAGACTGACCCCTTTTCAGTCCACTGCGGGGTCAGACAAGGCTGCCCTCTTTCACCTCTCCTTTTTGTTTGTGTTATAGAATCCTTCGCGGAGTCTGTCCGGCAGAATGGAGAGATCAGAGGGATCACCGCACCAGGACCTGGACACTACGAGGTCAAGTGCTCGCTGTACATGGACGACGTGACCGTCTTCTGCGCTGACCGGCGTTCGGTGACTGCACTCGTCCAGACCTGCGAGGAGTTCGGACAAGCTTCAGGGGCCAAAGTCAACTGCGGCAAGTCAGAAGCCATGCTCTTCGGGGACTGGCAACTGGCCTCTTCTGCCCCCTTCCCATTTACCATCAAATCGGGCTTCATCAAAATTCTGGGAGTCTGGTTCAGGAAGGAAGGCGCAGCCCTCAAGTCTTGGGAAGAACGCTTGGCCAAAATCAATCAAAGAATCTGTGGAGCCTCAGACACCTCACGATTGAAGGCAAAGCACTCGTCCTGCGAAATGAAGTTTTGCCTGTGCTCCAATACACCACACAGGCATGGCCCCCTCTTGCCACCGTTTCCAGGGCCATCACCAGGACAGTGTTTCGCTTCATCTGGGGATCTAAGATGGACAGAGTGAAGCGAGCCATCATGTACAAAGAGCCCCGCAAGGGCGGAAAGGGCATACCGGACCTGCCCACCTTACTGCGGATTGCCTTTGTTTGTGACAGTGTTCGCCGGACTCTGAGATCTGCCAACGGCTCTGCGGGCAAGGCTATGTATCACTTTTTCCTCCTGCCCCTCTGGAGGGGTCTGGGCTGGGACAAGTGGGACAGCTCCATCCCTTACAACTGGCACGCTCCCTGGTTCTACGGGGGACGTTGTCAGGTTTGTGAGGGAACATCAGCTGGAGGGCCTCAAACCCGATTTGTGGAAGCCAAAAACTATCCACAAACTCATCAGAGCAAAGGATGTGGTGGAGTCAATTCCATGGATCCACGACGACACCGCAGAGACAGTTTGGACGAATGTGTCGTCAGACAGGTTAAACAACGGGCATAAGGACTTGTCATGGATAGCCATACAGGAAGGACTGCCAATTCGGTCATTCATGCACGCCCGCAACCTGTGCAAAACACAGTACTGCCCCAGGTGCCCCTTCATGGAGGAAACATCATACCACCTGTTTTGGGAGTGCCGCTTTGCGCAGGGCCTGTTGGATGCCCTGGAACATGAACTCAAAGACTCTGTGCCCAGGAACAGCCTGCAATAAACTTCGGTGCTGTATGGACTATTTCCTGGGACTCATACTGTTGGAGCCATCCAGGAGGCCTGGCGCCTTATGAACTGTTTTATGGACGCTATTCGGTTTTCTAGGAACCGGCTCATTCTTAGGAGGAAGAACAAGTCCGTCCTGGACTGCCGCAGACTTATCCATAGTCTGCTGCAGGATTACAACATCTTGGACGTCGACGAAGAAGAGGACTAAAACCCCTCTCCTTCCCCCTCTCCCCCCGTTTGTTTTTGTCTTCTCAATAAAGCTAAGGGCATGTGATCCCACCTCCCCTTCCCTCATCACTGTCTAAATGCTTTGTTGGAAGGTTTTGTGATTGAATAGGTATGCTAGTGTAGCATTCATTGCGATGTATAGTGTAGGTTAGCCTATGCGTTACATAACAATGCCATGCTCGTAAATACGATTGTAAGTAATTTATGAAGTGCTGATTTGTGGCCTGTGCTGCGTCACAGTATTAAAGTATGTATGTATGACGACTGATTGTAATAAAGGTGTTTCAATCAAAAAATGGGCTGAGAGGGCCCATAATCCTGGGGCAAGAGGCTGGCAACCAGGCTTCTCCACCACCCAGTGGCGAGGTTGGTTTCGCCACATTTCTCCCCTTTTTCAAACAGACTAACAGGGTATCTGACCTTCTGCCGGTCAGTGCCCTTGTTAGTCCAGCAGCCCACCCACAAAATAGAAACAGCAGTACAGCCCACCCACAATAAATGGTTACTACACCTGAGCAAGGGATAAACTTGTCCATGTCCATGTGCCTCACTATGGCTGTGTGGGGGACTGGTAGACTGCCATGGTGGGTTGCTGAGTGGGCAGAGACAGCGGTACTTTGCCCTGGTGCCAGCGCTACCACAGAAGAAGCCTGGTTGTAGCCTGTCTCCCCTTTAGATAAACCACCATGCTGCTGTGGGGGGAGACCGACTGTCTCCCCTTTGGCTAAACAGCCCTGTTGCTGGGGGACAGAACCGACTGTCCCTACCCCCTGTACTGTGAGTGCAGAGACCACGGTCCCATCTGCACGGTTGTGGGGCTTACTGTCTCCCCCTGGTACGTTAAGCTGCCGCTGGGGAATGGAGACTGGGCTCCCAATTCCCAACAAATCCTTCTGTTGCTGTGGGATGGAGACTGGGCTCCCAATTCCCAATAGATCACATTGCCGCTGGGGAACAGGACCGACTGTCTCTGCCCCCTGCAACTCAGCCTGCCGCTGGGGAATGGAGACTGGGCTCCCAATTCCCAATAAATCACATTGCCGCTGGGGGACAGGACCGACTGTCTCTGCCCCCTGTAACTCAGCCTGCCACTGGGGAATGGAGACTGGGCTCCCAATTCCCAATAAATCACATTGCCGCTGGGGAAAGGGGGTAGCAAGCTCCTCTCCCATACATACTTCCAGCCTCTGGGAAGGGAGACCGACTGTCTCCGCTCCCAATACAGTGTCCTGTTGCTGGGGAAAGGAGACTGGGCTCCTATTCCCTGTAGGACACTCTGCTGCTGGGGGACAGGACCGACTGTCTCTGCCCCCTGTAACTCAGCCTGCCGCTGGGGAATGGAGACTGGGCTCCCAATTCCCAATAAATCACATTGCCGCAAGGGGACAGGACCGACTGTCTCTGCCCCCTGTAACTCAGCCTGCCACTGGGGAATGGAGACTGGGCTCCCAATTCCCAATAAATCACATTGCCGCTGGGGAAAGGGGGTAGCAAGCTCCTCTCCCATACATACTTCCAGCCTCTGGGGAGGGAGACCGACTGTCTCCGCTCCCAATACAGTGTCCTGTTGCTGGGGAAAGGAGACTGGGCTCCTATTCCCTGTAGGACACTCTGCTGCTGGGGGACAGGACCGACTGTCTCTGCCCCCTGTAACTCAGCCTGCCGCTGGGGAATGGAGACTGGGCTCCCACCCCACCGGCCACCTGAGGTTCTTCCAGGTAAATCTCCACAATATCTGCCCAGCAGAAGGGGTCTGGATCCGGGTCTGTCATCTTGCTATCCTGCTGAGCCTTCCCAATGGAGTGGAAGAGATCTCGGTAGTCCTGCTCCAGTTCCCACTCCAGGGTTGCAAGGTGAGCCAGGTCTTTCTCTACCTCATGGGGGTCATCCCAATCCTGCCTAGCCTCCCTCTCATAGAAAATGTCCTGAAGTCTGGACTGTGAAGGGCTCCCGAAGTCAGGCTCTGCAAAGGACTCCCATAACAAGCCAGGACTATCAAACTCCTCTCCCTCTGGCTTGTCATGCTCAGCTGTCCAGGGTATATACTGTGCCATATACCACCAGAGTGCCTGGTAGGCATCCTCCAGCCATAGCTCCTGCCATACCCGGTGCTCTAGTTCCTTCACCCATTCCTCCAGGGTTGGTTTCGCCATACATTATTTATATATATACACACACACACAGTATACTGTCCTCTGTAGTATATATATATACACACACAGTATACTGTCCTCTGTAGTATATATATATATATATATATACACAGTACACTGTCCTCTGTTGTGTATATATATATATATATATATATATATATATATATACAGTACAGACCAAAAGTTTGGACACCCCTTCTCATTCAAAGAGTTTTCTTTATTTTCATGACTATGAAAATTGTAGATTCACACTGAAGGCATCAAAACTATGAATTAACACATGTGGAATTATATACATAACAAACAAGTGTGAAACAACTGAAAATATGTCATATTCTAGGTTCTTCAAAGTAGCCACATTTTGCTTTGATTACTGCTTTGCACACTCTTGGCATTCTCTTGATGAGCTTCAAGAGGTAGTCCCCTGAAATGGTTTTCACTTCATAGGTGTTCCCTGTCAGGTTTAATAAGTGGGATTTCTTGCCTTATAAATGGGGTTGGGACCATCAGTTGCGTTGAGGAGAAGTCAGGTGGATACACAGCTGATAGTCCTACTGAATAGACTGTTAGAATTTGTATTATGGCAAGAAAAAAGCAGCTAAGTAAAGAAAAACGAGTGGCCATTATTACTTTAAGAAATAAAGGTCAGTCAGTCAGCCGAAAAATTGGGAAAACTTTGAAAGTAAGGGCTATTCTACCATGAAGGAGAGTGATGGGGTGCTGTGCCAGATGACCTGGCCTCCACAGTCACCGGACCTGAACCCAATCGAGAAGGTTTGGGGTGAGCTGGACCGCAGAGTGAAGGCAAAAGGGCCAACAAGTGCTAAGCATCTCTGGGAACTCCTTCAAGACTGTTGGAAGACCATTTCAGGGGACTACCTCTTGAAGCTCATCAAGAGAATGCAAAGAGTGTGCAAAGCAGTAATCAAAGCAAAAGGTGGCTACTTTGAAGAACCTAGAATATGACATATTTTCAGTTGTTTCACACTTGTTTGTTATGTATATAATTCCACATGTGTTAATTCATAGTTTTGATGCCTTCATAGTCATGAAAATAAAGAAAACTCTTTGAATGAGAAGGTGTGTCCAAACTTTTGGTCTGTACTGTATATATATACGGTATACTGTCATCTGTGGTGTATATATATATATATATATATACACTCACCTAAAGAATTATTAGGAACACCTGTTCTATTTCTCATTAATGCAATTATCTAGTCAACCAATCACATGGCAGTTGCTTCAATGCATTTAGGGGTGTGGTCCTGGTCAAGACAATCTCCTGAACTCCAAACTGAATGTCAGAATGGGAAGAAAGGTTATTTAAGCAATTTTGAGCGTGGCATGGTTGTTGGTGCCAGACGGGCCGGTCTGAGTATTTCACAATCTGCTCAGTTACTGGGATTTTCACGCACAACCATTTCTAGGGTTTACAAAGAATGGTGTGAAAAGGGAAAAACATCCAGTGTGCGGCAGTCCTGTGGGCAAAAATCCCTTGTGGATGCTAGAGGTCAGAGGAGAATGGGCCGACTGATTCAAGCTGATAGAAGAGCAACGTTGACTGAAATAACCACTCGTTACAACCGAGGTATGCAGCAAAGCATTTGTGAAGCCACAACACGCACAACCTTGAGGCGGATGGGCTACAGCAGCAGAAGACCCCACCGGGTACCATTCATCTCCACTACAAATAGGAAAAAGAGGCTACAATTTGCATGAGCTCACCAAAATTGGACTGTTGAAGACTGGAAAAATGTTGCCTGGTCTGATGAGTCTCGATTTCTGTTGAGACATTCAAATGGTAGAGTCCGAATTTGGCGTAAACAGAATGAGAACATGTATCCATCCTCTGATGGCTACTTCCAGCAGGATAATGCACCATGTCACAAAGCTCGAATCATTTCAAATTGGTTTCTTGAACATGACAATGAGTTCACTGTATTAAAATGACCCCCACAGTTACCAGATCTCAACCCAATAGAGCATCTTTGTGATGTGGTGGAACGGGAACTTCGTGCCCTGGATGTGCATCCCTCAAATCTCCATCAACTGCAAGATGCTATCCTATCAATATGGGCCAACATTTCTAAAGAATGCTATCAGCACCTTGTTGAATCAATGCCACATAGAATTAAGACAGTTCTGAAGGCAAAAGGGGGTCCAACACCGTATTAGTATGGTGTTCCTAATAATTCTTTAGGTGAGTGTATATATATATATACACACACAGTATACTGTCCTCTGTAGTATATTTATACACAGTACACTGTCCTTTGTAGTATATATATATATATATATATATATATATATACACTCACCTAAAGAATTATTAGGAACACCATACTAATACGGTGTTGGACCCCCTTTTGCCTTCAGAACTGCCTTAATTCTACGTGGCATTGATTCAACAAGGTGCTGATAGCATTCTTTAGAAATGTTGGCCCATATTGATAGGATAGCATCTTGCAGTTGATGGAGATTTGAGGGATGCACATCCAGGGCACGAAGCTCCCGTTCCACCACATCCCAAAGATGCTCTATTGGGTTGAGATCTGGTGACTGTGGGGGCCATTTTAGTACAGTGAACTCATTGTCATGTTCAAGAAACCAATTTGAAATGATTCGAGCTTTGTGACATGGTGCATTATCCTGCTGGAAGTAGCCATCAGAGGATGGATACATGTTCTCATTCTGTTTACGCCAAATTCGGACTCTACCATTTGAATGTCTCAACAGAAATCGAGACTTATGAGACCAGGCAACATTTTTCCAGTCTTCAACAGTCCAATTTTGGTGAGCTCGTGCAAATTGTAGCCTCTTTTTCCTATTTGTAGTGGAGATGAGTGGTACCCGGTGGGGTCTTCTGCTGTTGTAGCCCATCCGCCTCAAGGTTGTGCGTGTTGTAGCTTCACAAATGCTTTGCTGCATACCTTGTTTGTAACGAGTGGTTATTTCAGTCAACGTTGCTCTTCTATCAGCTTGAATCAGTCGGCCCATTCTCCTCTGACCTCTAGTGCAAAAAAGGGAGGGGGTTGTCCTTATGTGGGTGAGACGGTGCAGGTCGCACCTCTCCCCAAGGTACTGCTAGAAAGCGTAATAAGAAAATCAAAGGGGCAGTAACAATTAAAACGAGGTGTTTATTGGTATAACTAAAACATATATGTATTATCCCCTTATAAACAAACAATAGACAGAAAAACACAGTCGGGACCTGTGTACTGGAGAGCCGCAATTGCGGGTCGCGGCACACTGAGTCCCTAGGGCAGACCCTAAGTAAGAGCTGTGTGGACCCCAAGGGTCAAGAGGAGCCACAAACAATACTGAGAACCGTCCCGGCGTGGGCGTCCTGACTCCCAGGTGGGAACAGGATGCCTGGTCAGGGTAAATAAGGATAGATCTTACCGGTGTGAGGTCAGACCGAACAAGTGTCCAGCGGACACAGATGACACCCGGACAAAGGATCTTTTCTCAGTACGTTGAATAAGGTGTTCAGATTGCGGGGGAGGGAATCTTCATAGAGATGGTCAATCTAGGTTAGGGTCCGCAGGGAGAGTGAACTGTCCCTGTTGTACCCTGCTTGACCTGCTATGTCCCTGATACCCTAACACGGGATCCGTGCCCCGCAAGGGGTGGTCCCGTCCGGAACCTGACCCTGGTATAAGGTCCCTGAGAGACCCTGCCAGGGTAGTGTGTGGAACACCTAATCTAGTGAGACTAGAATCAAGGATGGAACCGTGGATAAGGAGGGGTATGTTCCTATGTTACTGCCCCTTTGATTTCCTCTGACCTCTAGCATCCACAAGGGATTTTTGCCCACAGGACTGCCGCATACTGGATGTTTTTCCCTTTTCACACCATTCTTTGTAAACCCTAGAAATGGTTGTGCGTGAAAATCCCAGTAACTGAGCAGATTGTGAAATACTCAGACCGGCCCGTCTGGCACCAACAACCATGCCACGCTCAAAATTGCTTAAAGGGATTCTGTCACCTCGTATAACACAAATTCAGATTTTAAACCAGTCATGCTCCACAGCTTACCTTGAATCGGCTGTGCTGTTTTTTATTGTAATCCGTCCAGCAGTTTTGCAGAAAAACGACTTTTATAAAACCCTGAAGGTGCCCAGAGGGGCGTTATGTTCCCCTTTGTGTGCCCAGTAATGCCCCTCTTAGGCTACTTTCACACTAGCGTTCGGGGCTCCGCTTGTGAGTTCCGTTTGAAGGCTCTCACAAGCGGCCCCGAACGGATCCGTACTGCCCCAATGCATTCTGAGTGGATGCGGATCCGCTCAGAAGGCATCAGTTTGGCACCGTTTGGCCTCCGCTCCGCTCAGCAGGCGGACACCCGAACGCAGCTTGCAGCGTTTTCGTGTCCGCCTGGCCGTGCAGAGCCAAACGGATCCGTCCAGACTTACAATGCAAGTCAATGGGGACGGATCCGTTTGACATTGACACAATATGGTGCAATTTCAAACGGATCCGTCCCCCATTGACTTTCAATGTAAAGTCAGGATTATACCATCAGATCAGAGTTTTCTCCAATCCGATGGTATATTTTAACTTGAAGCGTCCCCATCACCATGGGAACGCCTCTATGTTAGAATATACCATCGGATTTGAGTTACATCGTGAAAGTCAAATCCGACAGTATATTCTAACACAGAGGCGTTCCCATGGTGACCCCCCCCCCCCCTCCTGTATTTAACTTATTGGTGGCAGCGGAGAGTACCGATCGGAGTCCCAGTTTAAATCGCTGGGGCTCCGATCGGTTACCATGGCAGCCAAGACGCTATTGCAGTCTTGGCTGCCATGGTTACTTAGCAACAAATAGCAGCATTATACTTACCTGAAGAGCTGCGATCTATGTGACCGGCCGGGAGCTCCTCCTACTGGTAAGTGACAGGTCTATAGGCAATGCGCCGCACAGACCTTTCACTTACCAGTAGGAGGAGCTCCCGGCCAGTCACAGACATCGCAGCTCTTCAGGTAAGTATAATGATTCTATTTGTTGCTAAGTAACCATGGCAGCCAAGACTGCAATAGCGTCTTGGCTGCCATGGTAACCGATCGGAGCCCCAGCGATTTAAACTGGGACTCCGATCGGTACTCTCCGCTGCCACCAATGATGGGGGGGGGGGGGGAGAGGCCGCACTGATCACAATACTTTGAATCCGCACTGGCCACCAATGAATAGAGGGAGGGGGAGGCCGCACTGCTCATATTTAATACTGGGGAGGGAGGGAGGGGGAGACCGCACTGCTCATATTTAATACTGGGGACGGAGGGGGAGACCGCACTGCTCATATTTAATACTGGGGAGGGAGGGAGGGGGAGACCGCACTGCTCATATTTAATATCTGCACTGGCCACCGATGAATATAGAGGGAGGGGGGCCGCACTGGTTACAATTAATACTGGGGAGGGAGGGGGGGCCGCACTGGCCACCAATAAGTTAAATACAGGAGGGGGGGGGGGTCTGCCCCCTGCTGCCTGGCAGCAGGGGGCAGTCATGTACACAGTTCTCAGTATATTCTAACTTGAAGCGTCCCCATCACCATGGGAACGCTTCTGTGTTTAGAATATACTGTCGGATCTGAGTTTTCCGAAGTGAAAAATCAGATCTGAAATAAACTGTTATGCAAACGGATCCGTTCTGAACGGATGCAAGTGTTTGCATTATAGGGGCGCATCCGTCTGATGAAACATCAGACGGACCCGCTCCGAACGCTAGTGTGAAAGTAGCCTTACAGTGCCCAAAACGCCTTCCTCCAGAATCCCTAACCGCCCACAGCGTCTCATCCCTCTCCTCCCCCTCCCTGACGGCCGAGCGAAGTCTCGCGCAGACGCAGTACCCACTGAGGGCTGCGCCAGTGCGATTTGCTGGAGACTGAGGGCAGGAGCTTCATCGTCGTCACTGGGCATGCGCCGAGCCCAGTGACGTCCGATGCTCGCGCGAGACTTCGCTCGGCCGTCAGGGAGGAGAGGGATGAGACGCTGTGGGCGGTTAGGGATTCTGGAGGAAGGCGTTTTGGGCACTGTAAGAGGGGCGTTACTGGGCACACAAAGGGGAACATAACGCCCCTCTGGGCACCTTCAGGGTTTTATAAAAGTCGTTTTTCTGCAAAACTGCTGGACGTATTACAATAAAAAAACAGCACAGCCGATTCAAGGTAAGCTGTGGAGCATGACTGGTTTAAAATCTGAATTTGTGTTATACGAGGTGACAGAATCCCTTTAAATCACCTTTCTTTCCCATTCTGACATTCAGTTTGGAGTTCAGGAGATTGTCTTGACCAGGAGCACCCCCCTAAATGCATTAAAGCAACTGCCATGTGATTGGTTGACTAGATAATGGCATTAATGAGAAATAGAACAGGTGTTCCTAATAATTCTTTAGGTGAGTGTGTGTGTATATATATATATATATATATATATATATATATATATATACAGTACACTGTCCTCTGTAGTGTATATATATTGTAGGGATTTCCCAAATGGTAGCCTTCAGATAAATACACAGTAGCCTTTTAGTGGTGGAAATCAAAGTAATAAATGTCTTTTTATTGTTGGCACACCACAATTCAACAGGCGCTAGTGATCAGCTTACTTCAGCTGACACTAAAAACAATTCAGTCTTGAATCTGAACAATCACATAGGAAGTTTTAGGGCACAGTACTGTACTCTCCACGGAGTGGATGGGAACCTTGCTTTGTCCTTTGTCTCTCGGCAGAGACCCTCTGGTTTTCACTCGGCTCCAAAAACACACAGGTACACAAAGCTCCACCATCAGCCAGGTAATCACACCACTGACGCTGCTGGCTGACTTTTTGTAAGCCCGTCAAAACCCGGCCTGGACCATGGGGAACAGCCACATACCCTGCACTTTGGCTGCTCCCAGTAAGAGCCGGCCCGGATTAGCTTTTCACAGCTATGCTAACTATCAAAGTGTCCATCAGCAACTGCTGCGAACATATGCACTACTGGCTCCTACTTCACCGAGGCCAGGAATCTCGTGCCTTTCTACGATATATACAGTATACTGTCATCTGTGGTACAAACCGGATTCCAAAAAAGTTGGGACACTATACAAATCGTGAATAAAAACTGAATGCAATGATGTGGAGGTGCCAACTTCTAATATTTTATTCAGAATAGAACATAAATCACGGAACAAAAGTTTAAACTGAGAAAATGTACCATTTTAAGGGAAAAATATGTTGAATCAGAATTTCATGGTGTCAACAAATCCCCAAAAAGTTGGGACAAGGCCATTTTCACCACTGTGTGGCATCTCCCCTTCTTCTTACAACACTCAACAGACGTCTGGGGACCGAGGAGACCAGTTTCTCAAGTTTAGAAATAGGAATGCTCTCCCATTCTTGTCTAATACAGGCCTCTAACTGTTCAATCGTCTTGGGCCTTCTTTGTTGCACCTTCCTCTTTATGATGCGCCAAATGTTCTCTATAGGTGAAAAATCTGGACTGCAGACTGGCCATTTCAGTACCCGGATCCTTCTCCTACGCAGCCATGATGTTGTGATTGATGCAGAATGTGGTCTGGCATTATCTTGTTGAAAAATGCAGGGTCTTCCCTGAAAAGAGATGACGTCTGGATGGGAGCATATGTTGTTCTAGAACCTAAATATATTTTTCTGCATTGATGGTGCTTTTCCAGACATGCAAGCTGCCTATGCCACACGCACTCATGCAACCCCATACCATCAGAGATGCAGGCTTCTGAACTGAGCGTTGATAACAACTTGGGTTGTCCTTGTCCTCTTTGGTCCGGATGACATGGCGTCCCAGATTTCCAAAAATAACTTCGAATCGTGACTCGTCTGACCACAGAACAGTCTTCCATTTTGCCACACTCCATTTTAAATGATCCCTGGCCCAGTGAAAACGCCTGAGCTTGTGGATCTTGCTTAGAAATGGCTTCTTCTTTGCACTGTAGAGTTTCAGTTGGCAACGGCGGATGGCACGGTGGATTGTGTTGACTGACAATGGTTTCTGGAAGTATTCCTGAGAACATTCTGTGATTTCCTTTACAGTAGCATTCCTGTTTGTGGTGCAGTGTCGTTTAAGGGCCCGGAGATCACGGGCATCCAGTATGGTTTTACGGCCTTGACCCTTACGCACAGAGATTGTTCCAGATTCTCTGAATCTTCGGATGATGTTATGTACAGTTGATGATGATAGATGCAAAGTCTTTGCAATTTTTCGCTGGGTAACACCTTTCTGATATTGCTCCACTATCTTTCTGCGCAACATTGTGGGAATTGGTGATCCTCTACCCATCTTGGCTTCTGAGAGACACTGCCACTCTGAGAAGCTCTTTTTATACCCAATCATGTTGCCAATTGACCTAATTAGTGTTAATTGGTCTTCCAGCTCTTCGGTATGCTCAAATTTACTTTTTCCAGCCTCTTATTGCTACTTGTCCCAACTTTTTTGGGATTTGTTGACACCGTGAAATTTTGGATCAACGTATTTTTCCTTTAAAATGATACATTTACTCGGATTAAGCGTTTGATCTGTCATCTACGTTCTATTACAAATAAAATATTGACATTTGCCATCTCCACATCATTGCATTCAGTTTTTATTCACAATTTGTTTAGTGTCCCAACTTTTTTGGAATCCGGTTTGTATATATATATATGAAACTGGCTCAAGTTATCGCGAGACTACGCGATTCCTGCTAAGTGCTTCCAGGTGATACGCAACAGCACCACGTGGAACGCCGAAACCAAGCAGCAAATACAAAGTATCGGATCTCATACTGAGAGATACAAAGGATTCAGCAATCAGCAAAGCAGCAACTACACAAGCGAGGGGCATTCTGAAGGCAAGGTAAGAGGGTTGATAAAGAGGGGGACGCCCCATTTACAAAACCTGAGTTCCTTAATATATGCCTTACTGAAGCCTGAGTGTGGACTTTATAAGCTGGTTGTCCTGTCATAGCAGCGTTATATGCTATTGGACACAGCTTTCTGCAAGATAATTTACAGCCACATTAACGCTATACTGTATGGATACAATATCCTTATAAGAAGAAACTATACTTCTGCAAGTTTTTTCACTTCTGCAAGTTTTTTCTCAAACTTTTCTTCACAGAATATTCCACAGAAATATTTAAGTAGAATTATTCCACAGGACAATATATATAATTTTTTCACTGGATATATTTTTTCACAGGACATTTGTTCACTTATTTTATTACAAAAAAAAATTCTCAAAAAAATAAATAAAAAATTTTTCAAAATTTTTTCAAAAAGGTTTTTCAATTTTTTTTTTTTTTCGATACTACTGTATATGCACAGACTTGTTTGAAGTATATTGTTATCCTGCAACATATCTCATGTGATAGCTATCTGCACTCAGATCATCAATCCTAGTGCACATGTTTTTATGATACATTGTGTTTTATACTCATTATTTTATGGGATTTTACTATTATTAAATAATCTACTATAGACATACCAGTTGGTGAGTGCCTGTTTTTATCTTTTTCATATATATATATATAGTATACTGTCCTCTGTAGTATATATACATTATACTGTCCTCTGTAATATATATACAGTACACTGTCCTCTGTAGTGTATATACATAGTATACTTTCCTCTGTAGTATATATACAGTATACTGCCCTCTGTAGTATATATACACAGTATACTGTCCTCTGTATGTAGTAATAGATAAAGAATAGAAGGCGGCACTCACCACTGTTGCAGTTACGTTCGTTTATTCTTCTATATACAAACAAGTATAAAAGATAGGGCTGGGGCGGACCTGTTCTCACATAGAACGCTGAATGGCGACGGCTGTTTCACGCTGCTCGGGCCACTGACCTCAGGGCGCAAATCTGCGCCTCCTTTTAGCGTCATTACGTGTGGTTGTCATTTGTAATAACAAGCGGTGGCTATCACCACCCTGTGGCATGTTCGGGACCAGCTCAATACCTGCAAAGGTTAGACTATTCGGGTCGCCTCCATGGGTCTCGCGTACGTGGTTGATAAGTCTGGGACATCCCTTTCCTGTTCTCACAGAATTTACATGTTCTCTGAACCTTTCATATAGGGGTCTTATTGTTTTGCCTATATAAAAGGCACCACAGCAGCATAACACTAGATACCCTACATAATTTGCTCTACACGTAATGAATTCAGTTACTTTATGGTATATACCTCCAAACAAGGATGATTTCTTCTGACAATTGTGTCTACAAAATGAACAGTTACGACATTTGTAATTACTTATCGGTTTCCTGCTTTTAGCCAGTTAATTGTTTTGTTATCACTATAGCGGCTCCTCACTAACCTATCTTTTAGGCCTTTTGCACACAACCGTAGGTCTTTTTCAGTATTTTGCGGTCCGCAAAAAACGGATCTGAAAAAATATGGTTGACATCCGTGTGCATTCCGTTTTTTTACGGAACGGAACATCTGGCCCCTGATAAAACAGTATTATCCTTGTCCGTTATGCGGACAATAATAGGACATGTTTTATCTTTGAATGGAACAGAAATACGGAAACGGAAGGCATACATAGTACCTTCCTTTTTTTTGCAGATCCATTGAAATGAATGGTTCCGTATACGGTCCGTATACGGAACGCAAAAAACGGAAAGGAAACGCAAAAAACGTTCGTGTGACATCTCCTAAAGGTTACTAGCGATTTGTTTTCCACAAATTCCCTCAGGCTCTTCTCGTTTCTTAGGGTCAATTCACACATCCACAAAATGGGTCTGCATCCATTCCGCAATTTTGTGGAACAGGTGCGGATCCATTCATTTTCAATGGACCAGAATGTGCTGTCCGCATCCGCATTTGCGGATCCGCCCTTCCGTATCCGCAAAAAAATAGAACATGTCCTATTCTTGTCCGCAACTGCAGACAAGAAAAGGCAATTTCTATGAGAGTGCCGGCAATTTGCGGTCTATAAAATGCGGAACGAACATTGCCGTTGTCAGTGTTTTGCGGACCTGCAGTTTGCAGATCCGCAAAACACATACGGACGTGTGAATGGACCCTTAATATGTCCCAGTTGCTCTGGATAACCTGTCTAATTAATTCCGCTGCGGGGCTAAACTTAAAAGTGAACGCAAACCTCCCCTTGTTGTTTTCATTGCGTCTCTTTTTTTCGCTATTTTATAACAGTTTTTTTTTTGCGTATACAGAATTACTTTATTCATAGCTGCCTCTATGTTCTTTTCTGGATAACCTCTCCTAAGCAACCTCTCTTTTAAATCCACGGCCTGTTTGACATACCCCTCTTTCGGGTTGTTAATTCTTTTCAACCTAATGAATTGTCCATAAGGGACAGATTTCTTCACGCTTGGCGGATGAAAGCTATCATGGTGCATTAGCGAATTAGTAGCAGTAGGTCTCCCAGTGCAGAGAATTTCATCTTCAACAATAACCAAAACATCAAGGAACTCCAAAGATGTACCACCATAATTTAGTGTAAATCTAATATTCATATCGTTGGTTGCATTAAGGAAGGATACAAATTCTCTGCGCTGGGATTCAGTGCCTGACCACGCCATGAATACATCATCCACATAGCATAGAAAAAGCTGCGTGTAGCAAAGATAATTTTTTTTTGTGTGGAGAAGATATACTTGTCCTCAAATGTAGCTAAGTACAAATTGGCAAAGGTGCATGATACCGGTGTACCCATCGCCGTTCCGTATATTTGTTTGAACCACTGTTCGCTAAATTTGAATTTATTGTTAGTAAGAACAAAATTCATAGTTTCTTCAATGAACTGGCAATAAAGATCACTCTTGCCAGTATTGCCCAGAACATCTATAACTGCCCTGACACCCGCCCTATGCGGTAGTCGGGTTGTGGGGATTCGTTCTGGTAGACAGGATAAGAGGACGCAGTATAGAGGCACCAACCAGTTCTTAAATCAAACAGTTCAGTGTTTATTCACACTTTTGGAAAGTTCATAAACAAAAAGTCACATTCAACACAAGAAGTCACCTTTTGGTTTTGGTGTTAGTTTACACCCAGCTGGCAGTTCTGCCTCAAAGAGTCCATGAACAGACTTTAGGCAGCCTGCTTCCCCTCACACTGGTCTCAGACCTCCAAGCCCAGCACCAGCCTCAGATCCCATCACTAATTTTCGTCCCCTCAAGAGTTCTGTCAAAGGTGAGGCTAGAGTAGCAAAGTGGGGGACAAACCTCATGTAGTAGCCCACCATTCCTAGGAATGACTTTACTTGCCTAGTGGTATCACGGTCGGCGTGACTATCACATACGTGATACAGAGAGAGGGAACAAGGAAGGCCCTGCCCAAGTGAGAGGGAAGGTGGTGACCCCTGACTCACCTAGCGGCTGGCACCTGGCTGCCCTGACGTCCCTAGACGGGTTCCTCACCCGTACGCCGATCACGTGCCTAAAGCCCTGGCTTTCCCTAAGCTGAGCCCTAGATAGTGAACAGGGCGGTGGGAACACTAGTCCGCACCACTAGCTCTAAAGGAAAACACCAAGGGAAGGACAGACAATACAAACTCAACATATAATCCCAGGTGGGCGACAACAGGAGACAACAAGAAGCCCAACAGGGATCCGGAGGGTAGCACTCTGGAACGACAACCAGGATTCACAACTCCAGTGGGTCAGTATAGATGTCCAGGCAGGAAGCTCTATAACTGGCAACTAGAGAAGTGTGAGGGAAGAATATAAGGAGGTTGGGAGTGGCAGACAAGAAACAGCTGAGGAGGAGAAGCTACGGATCCCTGATAGAGACAAAAAGGATAGCAAGGCAAACACAGAAAACAATCACTAAGAAACAACGTGATCTTTAGATATAGAGCGCGCAGCCACCCGCTGCGACCTCCTGACCCCGGGTATAACGGAGTCAGACGTGGCTCTTGATACCCTCGTGACAGTACCCCCCCCTTTCACGAGGGGCCTCCGGACACTCAGGACCAGGTCTCTCCGGATGAGAGGCATGGAAAGCCTGAATTAACCTGTTGGCGTTTACCTCTGACGCTGGAACCCACATTCTTTCCTCGGGACCGTAACCCCTCCAATGCACCAGATACTGAAGAGAGCGGCAGACCCGACGAGAATCAACAATTCTGGCTATTTGAAACTCCAGATTACCATCCACAATAACAGGAGGAGGTGGCAGCGGTGATGGTTCTAGAGGTGGAACATACTTCTTGAGTAACGATTTATGGAAGACGTTATGGATCTTAAAAGTCTGAGGTAGCTCCAGGCGAAAAGCCACAGGGTTAATGACGGCTACTATTTTATAAGGACCAATGAACCTAGGGCCCAGTTTCCAAGAGGGAACCTTCAACTTAATATTCCTAGTAGACAACCACACATAGTCATTCACCCCTAGGTCCGGACCTGGCGACCGTTTCTTATCGGCCATGCATTTATATTTACCACTCATCTTTTTCAAGTTAACTTGCACCTTCTGCCATACCGAAGAAAGAGATGAAGAAAACCTTTCCTCTTCGGGAACCCCAGAAGACCCCCCCTCTTTGAAAGTACAAAATTGGGGATGAAAACCGTATGCACCAAGGAATGGTGACTTGCCAGTGGACTCCTGATAATGATTATTTATGGCAAACTCAGCTAACGGTAAATATGATGACCACAACTCTTGGTTTTCAGACACAAAACACCTTAAATATGTTTCTAGGTTTTGGTTGGTACGCTCAGTCTGTCCATTCGACTGAGGATGGAAAGCTGAGGAAAAGGACAAGTGTACCCCCAAACGGGAACAAAAAGCTTTCCAAAACTTAGAAATAAACTGGGTTCCCCGATCCGAAACCACATCTGAAGGGACCCCGTGAAGCTTCACGATTTCACTGACAAACACCTGAGCAAGAGTTTTAGCATTAGGAAGTGCGGGTAGCGCAATAAAGTGTACCATTTTGCTAAACCTGTCTACTACTACCAAAATAACTGTTTTACCCGCAGACAACGGTAAGTCAGTGATGAAATCCATTGACAGATGTGTCCATGGCCTATTGGGGATAAAAAGAGGCAATAAAGACCCAGCTGGACGTGTATGAGAGACTTTCGCGCGTGCACAAGTAGAGCAAGTAGACACGAAATCCATAACATCCTGACGCAACCTTGGCCACCAAAAACGACGAGATAATAGCTCCAAGGTTGCTTTACTACCCGGGTGCCCAGCAAGTGCCGAATTATGATGTTCTTTTAATAATTCAAGACGCAGGTTTAACGGTACAAACAATTTCTCTGTGGGGAAAGAGGCCGGGGCGTCCCCCTGGGCCTCTAACACCTTTCCCTCTAGAACAGAGTGTATAGCAGAGACAACCACTCCTCTTTGTAAAATAGGTACCGGATCACTAACATTACCCCCTCCAGGGAAACTACGAGATAACGCGTCTGCCTTGGTATTTTTTGCCCCAGGACGATAGGTGATTACAAAGTTAAATCTGGTAAAGAATAGCGACCACCTAGCTTGTCTAGGGGTGAGACGCTTAGCCGATTCCAGGTACAGAAGGTTTTTGTGATCCGTAATCACGTGACGGGGTGGATTGCTCCCTCTAAGAAGTGACGCCACTCTTCAAGCGCCAGTTTAATCGCCAACAGTTCCCTATTTCCAACATCATAGTTCTTCTCTGCAGAAGATAATTTTTTGGAAAAGAAAGCGCAAGGGCGCCATTTGCCAGGAGACGGACCCTGAGACAATACAGCCCCCACTCCCACCTCTGACGCATCTACCTCAACAATACAAGGCTGGGAGACATCAGGTTGAATTAGAACAGGTGCCGAGGTAAACCTCTCTTTTAGAGAGGAAAATGCATCTTTAGCTGCGTCAGACCATTTGGAAAAATCAGTCCCCTTCCTAGTCATGTCGGTAAGGGGTTTAACGATCACTGAATAATTTTTTATGAACTTTCTATAGAAATTTGCGAAACCCAAAAACCGTTGTAGGGCTTTAAGGTTCTCAGGAAGATCCCAATCTAAAATTGCCTGGACCTTCCCAGGATCCATACGGAAACCTGAAGCAGATAATAGATATCCCAGGAACTGTATTTCCTGAACGGCGAAGACACATTTTTCAATTTTCGCATATAATTTATTCGTCCGTAGGACCTGCAGTACTTGCCTGACATGCACCTCATGTGTTTTCAGATCAGCCGAATAAATTAAGATATCATCTAGGTATATGACTACAAACCTGCCGATGAGATGACTAAAAATATCATTAACGAAATGTTGGAAGACAGCGGGGGCATTGGTCAGACCGAAAGGCATAACTAGATTTTCATAATGCCCCTCAGGGGTGTTAAAAGCTGTCTTCCACTCATCCCCTTCCCTGATACGAATCAGATTGTAGGCCCCCCTAAGATCAAGTTTGGAGAACCACCTAGCACCCGCAATCTGATTAAAAAGGTCAGGAATGAGAGGAAGAGGGTATGGGTCTCGGATGGTTATCTGGTTTAGCTCACGGAAATCTAGGCAAGGACGCAGGCCCCCATCTTTCTTTTTAACAAAGAAAAACCCTGCAGCCACGGGTGAAGAAGAGGGTCTGATGTGTCCCTTAGCCAGACTCTCGGAGATATAATCTTTCATGGCTTGTCTCTCGGGACCCGAAAGATTATACAACCTGGACTTGGGTAATTTTGCACCGGGAATCAGGTTAACCGGGCAATCATAAGGACGATGAGGTGGTAGCTTCTGACAACCCTTTTCAGAAAAAACGTCCTCAAAGTCCGAAATAAATGTAGGTAGGGAAGCTATGGAGGCGATTAAGCAATTGTTATTTAAGCAATTCTCTCTGCAATGCTCACTCCACTCCAATATCTCCCTGGCCTGCCAATCCACCACTGGATTGTGCGCTACCAACCAGGGAAGACCCAATACCACAGGAGAGGGAAGGCCCTCCAGAACGTAACATGAAAGACACTCATTATGGTGGTCCCCTACCCGAAGGTGTAAATTATGAACAATGTGGGTGAGGTTTCTCTGAGACAGAGGAGCCGAATCTATAGCGAATACGGGAATAGGTCTCTGCAGCGTACAGAGAGACAAACCCATAGTGCGGGCAAAATGGGCATCTATCAAATTTACCCCTGCTCCACTGTCTAGAAAAAAAGAAATAGACTCCGTCTTAACACCAAAAACAATAACCGCTGGTAACACAAATTGAGATGTTCGTATGGAGGAAACGTATACCCCCCGGCTGACATCCTCCGCACAGCCTGGGGTTAGTAGTTTTCCGACGGTCTTTTGTTTTTGAGAAAGGAGGGACAGACATTAATGAAATGACCCTTCCCCCCACAGAAAAAACAAGCCCCCCCCCTACGGCGAACCTCAGGAGGACGGACCTGACGAGAAGTTCCGCCTAGCTGCATAGGCTCATCTAAGTCAGTACAGACTAATTGTTGCTTGGGAGAGGTAACCAATTGCTCAGGAATTTTCGATCTCTCCCTAAGACGCCTATCTATTCTGATAGAGAGGGACATAACAGCATCAAGGGAAAGGGGGGTCTCATACAGCGCCAGTGCATCCTTAACCCTTTCAGATAACCCAGAGCAGAACTGACTCCTGAGAGCCGGGTCGTTCCACTGAGTATCCGTAGCCCACCTACGGAACTCTGAGCAATATTCCTCTGCTGACCGATCTCCCTGTAGGAGTCTCCGTAACTTCGACTCAGCCAGGGCGACTCGGTCAGGGTCATCATATATGAGACCCAAAGCCCCAAAAAATCCCTCCACTGACCGGAGAGCCTGGGAACCAGGGGGTAACGAGAACGCCCAGGATTGTGGGTCCCCCTGAAGCAGGGAAATGACAATCCCTACCCGCTGTTCTTCATTACCTGAGGAGTAAGGGCGCAACTTAAAGTATAATTTGCAGGCCTCACGGAACGTCGCAAATTTGTCCCTTCCCCCAGAAAATCTGTCAGGAAGAACAACCTTGGGTTCTGTAACAACCTGGTTACCCATAGCAACCGCTGGGGGTGCGGTCTGCTGCATTTGCTGCTGTTGTTGGAGGACAGACGCCTTCAATCCTGCCACCTCCAAAGACAGGCCTTGAAGCTGTTTTGCCAAGGCAGCAATAGGATCCATATTGGATTCTAAGTAGAGAAAAAAAAACAACAAAAAGAAAAAAAATTTATTTCTTTTTTTCTCAAAAAGTAAGGGCCAGTTATAATATCACGGTCGGCGTGACTATCACATACGTGATACAGAGAGAGGGAACAAGGAAGGCCCTGCCCAAGTGAGAGGGAAGGTGGTGACCCCTGACTCACCTAGCGGCTGGCACCTGGCTGCCCTGACGTCCCTAGACGGGTTCCTCACCCGTACGCCGATCACGTGCCTAAAGCCCTGGCTTTCCCTAAGCTGAGCCCTAGATAGTGAACAGGGCGGTGGGAACACTAGTCCGCACCACTAGCTCTAAAGGAAAACACCAAGGGAAGGACAGACAATACAAACTCAACATATAATCCCAGGTGGGCGACAACAGGAGACAACAAGAAGCCCAACAGGGATCCGGAGGGTAGCACTCTGGAACGACAACCAGGATTCACAACTCCAGTGGGTCAGTATAGATGTCCAGGCAGGAAGCTCTATAACTGGCAACTAGAGAAGTGTGAGGGGAGAATATAAGGAGGTTGGGAGTGGCAGACAAGAAACAGCTGAGGAGGAGAAGCTACGGATCCCTGATAGAGACAAAAAGGATAGCAAGGCAAACACAGAAAACAATCACTAAGAAACAACGTGATCTTTAGATATAGAGCGCGCAGCCACCCGCTGCGACCTCCTGACCCCGGGTATAACGGAGTCAGACGTGGCTCTTGATACCCTCGTGACAAGTGGTGACAGGTCAGGCCTGGGAACCCGAGGCGTACCAATTAATAGGGGCGAAATACAATGTCCATTAATCGTTGAAACGTGGCAGGGGCGCCATGAAGGCCAAAGGGTAACACCTTATACTGATACAGCCCCTCAGGGGTGATGAAGGCAGTTTTTTATTTGGCAGCCTCGGTTAAGGGCACTTGCCAGTACCCTTTGGTGAGGTCCAAGACCGAGAAATACCTTGCCTGTCCTAACCGCTCAATTAGCTCATCCACCCGGATCATGGGATATGCATCAAATTTAGAAATCTCATTTAATTTATGAAAATCATTACAGAACCGCAATGTCCCGTCTGGCTTGGGTATTAATACTATCGGACTGGCCACTCACTTTTAGACTCCTCGATGACATCCAGCCTCAGCATTAGCTGCACTTCCTCCGAGATGGCTTTTCACCGAGCCTTGGGCACCCGGTACAGCTTTAACCGGATTTTTGACTAGGGCTTGGTGACAATATCATGCTGGGTTATGGAAGTGCATCCAGGGAGTTCCGAGAACACATCCGTGAACTCCCTGGCTTCCTGAGCCTGTTTAGAGGAGAGGCTGTCAGCAATTCTTATTGTGGCAACCGCTTCCTCTGCAACAGATAGAGGGGCCAAAACCTCTTCCCCTAGACAAACCAAACAGGGTCTGTCCTCAGCACAGGTCTCCCTATCCTTCCAAGGTTTTAGTAGATTAACATGGTAGACCTTCTCCGGATTTCAGCCCCTTGGCTGGTGTACCTTGTAATTTACATCTCCATTTTCTCTATTACCTCGTAGGACCCCTGCCACCTAGACAAGAACTTACTGTCCACTGTCGGTACCAGAACCAAGACCGAATAACCCGGGTTAAAGCTCCATATTTAAGTCTGACAGTTATAGAATTGACTCTGGGCTCGCTGAGCCACCTTCATATGTTCCCGAACCAGAAAAAACACGGTCTCTACCCGTTCTTGCATCTGCGCAACGTATTCAATAACACTTTTATACGGCGTGGGCTGTTGTTCCCATGCCTCCTTGGCTACATCCAACAGCCCGCGAGGATGTCTTCAATATAGCAGTTCGAAGGGCGAGAACACAGTAGAGGCCTGGGGCACCTCTCGCACTGCAAACATAAGATAGGGCAGGGGGAGGTCCCAGTCCCTTCCATCTTTGGACACCACTCTTTTTAACAAATTTTTTAAGGTTTGGTTAAACCTTTCCACCAGCCCGTCCGTGTGCGGATGGAAGATGGACTTCCGTAACTGTTTTATGCGCAGCAACTTGCACAATTCCCTCATGACATTGCACATGAACGGGGTCCCTTGGTCCATCAAAACCTCTTTGGGCAGTCCTTTGCAGGAAAACATCTTCATTAACTCTTTAGTAGTGTTGAGCAAACTTCTGTTTTAAGGTCAGCGTCTAAAGTTCGGCTTCCGGTTAGCGAAGAATCCCGATATGGATTGCGAATTCCGTTGTGGTCCGTGGTAGCGGAATCAATAATCGGCCATTATTGATTCCGCTACCACGGACCACAATGGAATTCGGAATCCATATCGGGATTCTTCGCTAACCGGAAGCCAAACTTTAGACGCCGAACTTAAAACAGAAGTTCGCTCAACACTACTCTTTAGCTATGAGTTTTGGCCGATGTATGCCGCAGTGGCACCGCCTCCGGGTACCGGGTAGCGTAGTCTAGGATGACTATAATGTGTTGGTGCTCTCTAGTGGACTTTGGTACTGGTCCTTTGAGATCCATAGCGATTCTTTCAAACGGGACCTCGATGATCGGGAGAAGTACTAAGGAACTACAGAAATGGGGCTGGGGGCTAGGTATCTGGCAGGTCAGGCAAGACTTACAAAACTCTTTCACCTCTCTAAACACACTGGGACAGTAAAACCGTTGTAGTATTCGGTCCTGTGTTTTCTGCAACTCCAGATGAACCCCGAGAACATGTTGGTGCGCTAGATCTAGTACCAGTTTGCAATAAGCCTTGGGCACCACCAACTGTTCCACATTCTCCCCCCGTAGTTGGTTGACCCGTTACCGCAAATAATAGAGAACCACAAAAAAAAAGCGGAAATATAGACTCGGCCCCGGTTTTTGTGGTTCATCATTAACACATTCTCCCAGGCTCGGGATAATGTCGGGTCCCTGTGTTGTGCTGTACCGAAATTATCACCGGAGACATTTAAGTCTGCCAATTCAGGGCCCGGCGGCAAGTCCTCCACCTCCCCAACCATCACAATCAACGGGGTTGTTCCCCCCTCATCCACCGAAGTGGCGGTCACCCCTACCACTGGCTCTTCGGCCTCGGGTTCCCAGGGTTCTGGCCGGACTCTTGGGGACCGGTAAGTCTCATAGCTGCCCGCAGTTGTGGGAAGCCCGGGAAGTCTCTTCCTATTTTTAGTTCATAGTGTAGATTTGTGGCGATGGCCACTTCATAAATCCTTCTGCCAGCAACCGCGGTTAAAGACACCAGAGCTGTGGGGTAGTCTTTTAACCATATATGCACATTACCTTGACTTTCCGTCCAGTAAACTCAGCGGGTCGCACCAGGGTAGCCCTTACCAGGGTCACCAGACTCCCCAAGTCCAGCAGAGCCATCGCTGGAGTGTCTCCCACTTCCATCTGGCACAGGTGATTATTATCTAGAGCAGGGGTACTCAACTAGTTTTATTAAAGGTCCACATACCAGGGTCTGCAGTCAGGTGAAGGTCCGAGCTGAACGCCAACAGTAAAGATGCCATGCGATCATGTGATCCATGCACGTGGGGCGCTCTGACGTTATAGTGGAGCGCCCCGGGTAAGTCCCAGAATTAGTAATGGCCACATTAGTGCCCCAGTAAGAATAATGTCCCCATTAGTGCCCCCAGTAAGAGTATTGCCCCCATTAGTGCCCCCCTTCTCTGCTTTTGCAAAAAAAAAAAAATATTAGCATTCACCTGGCTGCGGTGAACATTCGCTGCTGACTGCAATCTCAGGACCGGTGTTCCAACGTGATGGCGTCTTGTAGGTCCTGTCCTGAGCTTCTAGTCAGCAGGGAGTGTTCTCCACAGCGTGAGCAAATGGAGGTGGAGGTACCGTAATACAGTGTTTCCCAACCAGTGTGCCTCCAGCTGTTGCAAAACTACAACTCCCAGCATGCCCGCACAGCCAAAGGCTGTCCAGGCATTCTGGGAGTTGTAGTTTTGCAACAGCTGGAGGCACAATGGTTGGGAAACACTGCCGTAATATATATATTTTTTTACTAGCACAAGTAGCGGTGGAGGTAAAGGCTGTACTAATGGGCGTTCCATGATGGAAGCGCTCATTAGTAAGGGTACTTTCACACTTGCAGCAGAACGGATCCGACAGGCTGCTCACCCTGTCAGATCCATCTTGCCACTACTTCGCCGTGCCGCTGCTCTGTGCCCATCGACTATAATGGGGATGGTGGCAGAGTTACGGCGCAGCACGGTGAGAGGCTGCCAGACTAAAAGTACTACATGTCCGACTTTTTCGTCTGGCGGCCCCCTCAATATAATAAACATTGGTGGCGCAGTGCGCCCCCCCTCAAAATAATAAACATTGGTGGCGCAGTGCGCCCCCCCCTCAAAATAATAAACATTGGTGGCGCAGTGCGCCCCCCTCAAAATAATAAACATTAGTGGCGCAGTGCGCCCCCCCATCACCCCAGTATAATAAACATTGGTGGCGCAGTGCGCCCCCCCTCAATATAATAAACATTGGTGGCGCAGTGTGCCCCCCAATATAATAAACATTGGTGGCGCAGTGTGCCCCCCAATATAATAAACATTGGTGGCGCAGTGTGCCCCCCCAATATAATAAACATTGGTGGCGCAGTGCGCCCCCCTCAATATAATAAACATTGGTGGCGCAGTGTGCCCCCCAACATAATAAACATTGGTGGCGCAGTGTGCCCCCCAACATAATAAACATTGGTGGCGCAGTGTGCCCCCCAATATAATAAACATTGGTGGCGCAGTGTGCCCCCCAATATAATAAACATTGGTGGCGCAGTGCGCCCCCCCCTCAATATAATAAAAATTGGTGGCGCAGTGTGCCCCCCAATATAATAAACATTGGTGGCGCAGTGCGCCCCCCCTCAATATAATAAAAATTGGTGGCGCAGTGTGCCCCCCAATATAATAAACATTGGTGGCGCAGTGCGCCCCCCTCAATATAATAAACATTGGTGGCGCAGTGTGCCCCCCAACATAATAAACATTGGTGGCGCAGTGTGCCCCCCAATATAATAAACATTGGTGGCGCAGTGTGCCCCCCAATATAATAAACATTGGTGGCACAGTGTGCCCCCCCAATATAATTTACATTGGTGGCGCAGTGCGCCCCCCTCAATATAATAAACATTGGTGGCGCAGTGTGCCCCCCAACATAATAAACATTGGTGGCACAGTGTGCCCCCCAACATAATAAACATTGGTGGCGCAGTGTGCCCCCCAATATAATAAACATTGGTGGCGCAGTGTGCCCCCCAATATAATAAACATTGGTGGCGCAGTGTGCCCCCCAACATAATAAACATTGGTGGCGCAGTGCGCCCCCCCTCAAAATAATAAACATTGGTGGCGCAGTGCGCCCCCCAATATAATAAACATTGGTGGCGCAGTGGGCAGTGCCAATGAGGATTAAAAAATAATTTACTCACCTCCTCCAGTTGATCGATTAGCTGCCGGTCTCCAGTTCTTACTTCTTTCTTCAGGACCTGTGGTGACATCACTGAGCTCATCACATGATCCATCACCATGGTAATGGGCCATGTGATGAGCTCAGTGACGTCACCACAGGTCCTGAAG
Organism: Bufo bufo; assembly: GCF_905171765.1. Lineage (NCBI taxonomy): Eukaryota > Metazoa > Chordata > Amphibia > Anura > Bufonidae > Bufo > Bufo bufo. Next base: position 781,259,055 of record NC_053389.1, on the reverse strand, counting down.
AAAGAAGTAAGAACAGGAGACCGGCAGTTAAGCGATCAACTGGAGGAGGTGAGTTAATTTTCTTTTATTATTTTTAACCCTCATTGGCACTTCCCACTGAGCCACCAATGTTTCTTATAATGGGGAAGGGGGGGGGGGGGGGGCGCACTGCGCACCAATGTTTCTTATACTAGGGGGGGGGGCGCACTGCGCCACCAATGTTTCTTATACTGGGGTGTTGGGGGGGGGCGCACTGCGCCACCAATGTTTCTTATACTGGGGTGTTGGGGGGGGGGGGGCGCACTGTGCCACCAACGTTTCTTATACAAATACAGGAGGCGGGTGCTGGAATCAAATAGCCGGCACCCGACCTTTGTGACAGGGGGCTGCGATCAGCTACAATTAACCCCTCAGGTACCGCACCTGAAGGGTTAACTCAACTGCAGCTGATCGCAGCTCCCTGTCACAGAGGTCGGGTGCCGGCTATTTGATTCCAGCACCCGCCTCCTGTATTTGTATTACAGGTCGGTTTTCATCATTGGTGGTGCAGTGGCCACAGCCCCTCCCCTTCTCCTCCTGCCTCTTCTTATTGGCAGCGGCGGGGACAGCAGCAGCACAGGGGGGAGGGAGAGACTCCTCCTGTGCCCGCCGCTGTATTGAGCAGAGCTGCCAGAGTGTGCAGGAGGAGGAGCGCTACATGTGGAGGAAGCCCTGTCTCACTGCGATGTGGGACAGGTGGAAGTGCGCCGGTAAGCTCCTCCTCCTGCACGGTACAGTGTGCAGGAGAGGAGGAGCGCTCTGAACGATGGCCGGGGTCCGGACAACTGGCGGCCGCGGTCCGTATTTGGACCGCGGTCCGCCAGTTGAGTACCCCTGATCTAGAGACTCCCTGCTACCTGTTGCACACAGCTTCCTGGCATATAGTGACTGACGGTAGCCATAGTTAGTGTCCATGGGCTCAACCCTATGGGGACAGTCTGCCCTTACGTGACCAAGCTCATTACACCGCCAACAGATCACCGGAGTCAGGTCCGCAGTGGGTACCTCCTGGGCGGCCTTTTTCGGCTCCAGTCTCTGGGTCTGGGGTGGGAATTGTCGGGGTTTAACTGCCCCCTTCCCGAAAGAGCCCCTCTTTACTTTCCTGGTAGCCTCATATCGTTTAACCAGGTCCACCATTTCAAGAGCATTAACAGGAGATGCCTGGCCAATCCAATGCTGAAGAGGGTATGGCAACGCCCTCCAGAAAATATCAGCTAAAATATGGTCCAGCATAGCAGTGGGACTCAGTAAGTCCGGTTGTAACCATTTTTGCAAAAGGTGGAATAAAGCATAATACTGGGGTCTCAGCCGGGTTAAACTCCCACTGGTGCGCCCTCTGGGCCCGGACCAACACATTCACCCAAAGCATCGCCAGGATCTCTCCCTTGACTTTCTGGTAATCGTCCGCTTGCTCGTCTGGTAAGTCGAAATACACCTGCTGGGACTCGGATGCCTGATCTCGGGGTAGATTCTCCCTCACGGCCACTTTCTCGAATACTGCCAGGTAGGTTTTGACATCTTCCATGGGTGCCATCTTGGGGATCGCCGCACAAACCGCTTTTCAGGCATTGTGAATGCTCGGGAATGCTGCTACTGTCTGTAGAGCCATCACGTGTTGCAGCAGCAGTTGGTTTGTTTCTTGCTGCTGCTTATTAGCCTCCCGCTGTTGCAGGTTAGCCTTCAAGAGGGCCTATATTACAACTTCCATTTTTTCGAGTAACATGGGTTGAAATTTAGCTGGTTTAACTTTAATCCAGGACATACATCCTTTTATGCCAGCCTCACTGCGATTGACCGCATCCTCCACCAACTGTGGGGATTTGCTCTGGTAGACAGGATAAGCAGATGCAGTATAGAGGCACCAACCAGTTCTTAAATCAAACAGTTCAGTGTTTATTCACACTCTTGGCAAGTTCATAAACAAAAAGTCACATTCAACACAAAAAAGTCATCTTTTGGTTTTGGTGTTAGTTTACATGCAGCTGGCAGTTCTGCCTCAAATAGTCCATGAACAGACTTTAGGCGGCCTGTTTCCCTTCACACTGGTCTCAGACCTCCAAGCCCAGCACAAGCCTCAGATCCCATTACAGAGATCCTTTCTGCTGAACCCAGTTGTCTTTTAAAGGCAGCTAGGTGTTGTCAAAACCAGGTGAGGAATGCCAGAGGGGGATAATGTCTCCGTGTAGTAGGTATTGTGTCAACGGTGTCTCCTACCTTGGTACGGCTGGACTCCTGGATCCTGGCTCACTTGCAATAAAATGAGTGTTGTTAGTAGGAGTAATTGAGGGTTGTAGTCTAAGTAAATGAGATCCAGACTTGAGATATAATCCAACTTGTCTTTACTGAATGGCAGCTTGAATCCATACGAGTTACAGCATAGGTCTTGGGTCCCAGCAGGTATTGGCAATATGTGGCAGGAATCAATATATCTTCTGCTTCTATTCATATGCCTAGAGAATCTGGCAGGTATCTATCTTCTGCTCTGTCTGTCTTCTGCTTGGTGTGGGCCTGACTAGCTGAGGAGGTATTTGGTTTCTCCTGGACTCTGGATAAGTACTCACAGTTCTGCTCGCAGGGAATATTTTGTCCTGGAGGTCTGTAGATCTGGAGGTGCTGCTTGCTTTGTCACCAGCTGAGGTAGAAGACTCAGGCTGGGAAGAGTGATCCTTGGCCTCAGCCGAGGCTGGATCCTAGGTTGGGATCCCTGTTTCTGGGAGCTCCTACCAACACAGCCTACCCCTAGCAGGGGTAGCTGGAACACTCACTAGAACTTCCTCTCCTCCCCATGAGGTAGGATGTGGGAACATTCCACTCCTCCTCAAAGAGGGGGGAGCTAGCCTGGAATGGACTATTCCAGTCTAGACTTACTTACCTGGCTATGGTCTGCTGAACATATTGCTGCCACCTGCTGGTGTACATGGAAATTACAGCAAATACATTATACAGGCCTGGAAAATACATATAATGGAAAATGCATTGTTAGATCACACAAGATGACAATATACGTATACACCTGACATGCTGTAGCGGGGAGAAAGAGTTTAGTGACATACTCTGGGATGTTACATATGGAAGAATAAACTAACGTAACTGCAACAGTGGTGAGTGCCGCATTCTTTTCTTTATCTATTACTACGTGATTTAATGCATCTATATACATCGGGCTGAGCACCAACTATACTGTGCATTTGACAAGGTACGAAGGAAACCATTACCTGAAAGAGGGACATCTAGCAGAGCCGCCCCCATATATTTATTCTACTGTTCTATGTATGTATATATATATATATATGTATATATATACAGTGAGGAACATAAGTATTTGAACACCCTGCGATTTTGCAAGTTCTCCCACTTAGAAATCATGGAGGGGTCTGAAATTTACATTGTAGGTGCATTGCCACTCTGAGAGACAGAATAAAATAAAAAAATTCAGGAATTCACATTCTATGATTTTTAAAGATTTTTTTGTCTTGCACTGCTGAACATAAGTATTTGAACACCTGAGAAAATCAGTGTTAATATTTGGTACAGAAGCCTTTGTTTGCAATTACAGAGGTCAAACGTTTCCTGTAGTTCTTGATCAGGTTTGCACACACTGCAACAGGGATTTTGGCCCACTCCTCCACACAGATCTCCTCTAAAGATGTTCTATTGGATTTAGGTCTGGAGACTGGCTAGGCCACTCCAGAACCTTGATATGCTTCTTACGGAGCCACTCCTATGTTATCCTGGCTGTATGCTTCGGGTCATTGTCATGTTGGAAGACCCAGCCACGACCCATCTTCAATGCTCTGACTGAGGGAAGGAGGTTGTTGCTCAAAATCTCACAATAAATGGCCCCATTCATCCTCTCCTTAAAACAGTGCAGTCGTCCTGTCCCCTTCGCAGAAAAGCACCCCCAAAGCATGATGTTACCACCCCCATGCTTCACAGTAGGGATGGTGTTCTTGGGATGCAACTCATCCTTCTTTTTCCTCCAAACACAACGAGTGAAGTTTAGACCAAAAAAATCTACTTTGGTCTCATCGGAATTTGCCCGGTGGGCCGGGCCGCCTGGTGGGCCGGGACGAACACAATCAGCCAGGCCGCCTGCTGAGTTTTTTTTATTTTTTTATTAATGTGGCAGCAGCCTGGCAGGAGTGAGATGAGCGCTGTGGAAGCGCTCATCTCCATATTCATCTGTATCGCCGTCCTCAGGACAGCGATACAGATGAAAGGAGCAGGGGAGAGCCTATCAGAGGCCAGTGCAGGCGGAGCGATGACGTCATCGCGCGCACCGCCCGAGCCGTACAGCTCGTGACACAGGCCGAAGAGGCCTGCATCGCATCGGTGACAGCAGCATGGAGGTAAGTATATGAGTTTATTGTTTTTATTATTTAATTTTATACTATACTGTGGCAAGAAGGGGGTGGGGGCCCTATATACTGGCACAATATGGGGGGGCACTATAGGGCCCTATATACTGGCACAATATGGGGGGGAAACTATGCAGAAGAGGGGAAGCACTATGGGGCTCTATATACTGGCACAATATGGGGGGGTCGGCACTATGGAGAAGAGGGGAAGCACTATGGGGCCATATATACTGGCACAATATGGGGGGGGCCTATATACTGGCACAACATGGGGGGCACTATGGAGAAGAGGGGAAGCACTATGGGGCCCTATATACTGGCACAATATGGGGGGGAAACTATGCAGAAGAGGGGAAGCACTATGGGGCTCTATATACTGGCACAATATGGGGGGGTCGGCACTATGGAGAAGAGGGGAAGCACTATGGGGCCATATATACTGGCACAATATGGGGGGGGGGGCTATATACTGGCACAACATGGGGGCACTATGGAGAAGAGGGGAAGCACTATGGGGCCCTATATACTGGCACAATATGGGGGGGACACTATGGGGCAAAGAAATAATTACTATTGTTGGGACTTTGGGAGCACCATTACTTTGGGGGCACCCTGGCACAGCATCAGCTTAGCACAGTTCTTTTTGCAGTATAGTTTTGGGGAGCACAGCTTCTCAGTATTGGGGGTGCATGATGGGATGTTAATTGGAGGATGATGGAAAAGTAGGAAACTAAGATGTCTGTCAAACTCTGCAGAGACGTGAGATGGCTGAAAGAAATTATCACGGTGGTCTGGTCTGAATGGAGAAGATGAAGAAAGAGAACATCTACATCGTCACTGAGACATCACTGGATATAAGAGGTATGGGGCACTGTATGAGGCTACTTTCACATCTGCGTTAGTGATCCTGGCAGGCTGTTCCAGCTGAGAATTCACTGGATCCGGCACTGCTGGATGCAGACAGAATGCCCGCCAGCCCCATTAACTATAATGGGGTACAGCAGAGATCCGGCCACAATCTGGGAAAAATGCAGAGAATCAGCGGGACATAAACCGCTGCATGCTGTGCTTTGTGTCCAGTCGATTCCTTGCATTTTCTGCCGGATTAGGTGGCCGGATCGTACTAAGACCCCTAATGTCACCTGGGGACCCCCAAAGAAGCTTGTGTGTTGGCTGAAGCCTTCCTATCTTACTAGTGACTGGCCCTGCCTCTCAATTGTGCTTCCGGTTTTGGCTCCGCCCCTAGACTGCAAGAGGGTGGGGCCTGTTGGGGGTCATGTGATTGGGCTGCTCAGTCAAAAATGCCCGGGCCTATTTTTTGTCCCAGTCCGGCCCTGGCACCCCATGTATAGTCCTGTATATTATACTGCCCCCCATGTACAGTCCTGTATATTATACTGCACCCCATGTACAGTCCTGTATATTATACTTCACCCCATGTATAATCCTGTATATTATACTGCCCCTCATGTATAGTCCTGTATATTACACTGCACCCCATGTACAGTCCTGTATATTACACTGCACCCCGTGTACAGTCCTGTATATTACACTGCCCCTCATGTATAGTCCTGTATATTACACTGCCCCTCATGTATAGTCCTGTATATTACACTGCCCCTCATGTATAGTCCTGTATATTATACTGCAACCCATGAATAGTCCTGTATATTATACTGCACCCCATGTATAGTCCTGTATATTATACTGCCCCCATGTACAGTCCTGTATATTATACTGCACCCCATGTATAGTCCTGTATATTACACTGCACCTCATGTATAGTCCTGTATATTATACTGCACCCCATGTATAGTCCTGTATATTACGCTGCACCTCATGTATAGTCCTGTATATTATACTTCACCCCATGTATAGTCCTGTATATTAAACTGCAACTCATGTATAGTCCTGTATATTACACTGCACCCCATGTATAGTCCTGTATATTACACTGCACCTCATGTATAGTCCTGTATATTGTACTGCACCCCATGTACAGTCCTGTATATTACACTGCGCCTCATGTATAGTCCTGTATATTACACTGCACCCCATGTATAGTCCTGTATATTACACTGCACCCCATGTAAAGTCCTGTATATTATACTGCACCCCATGTATAGTCCTGTATATTATACTGCACCCCATGTATAGTCCTGTATATTACACTGCACCCCATGTAAAGTCCTGTATATTGTACTGCACCCCATGTATAGTCCTGTATATTACACTGCGCCTCATGTATAATACTGTATATTGTACTGCACCCCATGTACAGTCCTGTATATTACACTGCGCCTCATGTATAATCCTGTATATTACACTGCACCCCATGTATAGTCCTGTATATTATACTGCACCCCATGTATAGTCCTGTATATTACACTGCAACTCATGTGTAATCCTGTATATTACACTGCCCCCCATGTACAGTCCTGTATATTACACTGCACCCCATGTATAGTCCTGTATATTATACTGCCCCCCCATGTACAGTCCTGTATATTACACTGTCCCCCATGTACAGTAATGTATATTACACTGCACCCCATGTGTAGTCCTGTATATTATACTGCATCCCATGTATAGTCCTGTATATTATACTGCACCTCATGTATAGTCCTGTATATTATACTGCCCCCATGTACAGTCCTGTATATTACACTGCACCTCATGTATAGTCCTGTATATTACACTGCACCCCATGTACAGTCCTGTATATTACACTGCACCCCATGTAAAGTCCTGTATATTACACTGCACCCCATGTATAGTTCTGTATATATTATACTGCCCCCATGTACAGTCCTGTATATTACACTGCACCCCATGTATACTCCTGTATATTACACTGCACCCCATGTATAGTCCTGTATATTACACTGCACCCCATGTATAGTTCTGTATATTATACTGCACCCCATGTATAGTCCTGTATATTACACTGCACCCCATGTATAGTCCTGTATATTATACTGCACCCCATGTACAGTCCTGTATATATTATACTGCCCCATGTACAGTCCTGTATATTACACTGCACCTCATGTATAGTCCTGTATATTACACTCCCCCATTATGTATAGTCCTGTATATTATACTGCCCCCCATGTACAGTCCTGTATATTACACTGCACCTCATGTATAGTCCTGTATATTATACTGCACCCCATGTATAGTCCTGTATATTATACTGCACCCCATGTACAGTCCTGTATATTACACTGCACCCCATGTATAGTCCTGTATATTATACTGCACCCCATGTATAGTCCTGTATATTATGCTGCACCCCATGTATAGTCCTGTATATTACACTGCACCCCATGTATAGTCCTGTATATTACACTGCAACTCATGTGTAGTCCTGTATATTACACTGCACCCCATGTGTAGTCCTGTATATTACACTCCACCCCATGTGTAGTCCTGTATATTACACTGCACCCCATGTATAGTCCTGTATATTATACTGCACCCCATGTATAGTCCTGTATATTATGCTGCACCCCATGTATAGTCCTGTATATTACACTGCACCCCATGTATAGTCCTGTATATTACATTGCAACTCATGTGTAGTCCTGTATATTACACTGCACCCCATGTATAGTCCTGTATATTAAACTGCAACTCATGTATAGTCCTGTATATTACACTGCACCCCATGTATAGTCCTGTATATTACACTGCGCCTCATGTATAGTCCTGTATATTACACTGCACCCCATGTATAGTCCTGTATATTACACTGCACCCCATGTAAAGTCCTGTATATTATACTGCACCCCATGTATAGTCCTGTATATTATACTGCACCCCATGTATAGTCCTGTATATTACACTGCACCCCATGTAAAGTCCTGTATATTGTACTGCACCCCATGTATAGTCCTGTATATTACACTGCGCCTCATGTATAATACTGTATATTGTACTGCACCCCATGTACAGTCCTGTATATTACACTGCGCCTCATGTATAATCCTGTATATTACACTGCACCCCATGTATAGTCCTGTATATTATACTGCACCCCATGTATAGTCCTGTATATTACACTGCAACTCATGTGTAATCCTGTATATTACACTGCCCCCCATGTACAGTCCTGTATATTACACTGCACCCCATGTATAGTCCTGTATATTATACTGCCCCCCCATGTACAGTCCTGTATATTACACTGTCCCCCATGTACAGTAATGTATATTACACTGCACCCCATGTATAGTCCTGTATATTACACTGCACCCCATGTATAGTCCTGTATATTACACTGCAACTCATGTGTAGTCCTGTATATTACACTGCACCCCATGTGTAGTCCTGTATATTACACTCCACCCCATGTGTAGTCCTGTATATTACACTGCACCCCATGTATAGTCCTGTATATTATACTGCACCCCATGTATAGTCCTGTATATTACACTGCACCCCATATATAGTCCTGTATATTACACTGCACCTTATGTGTAGTTCTGTATACTGTATTACGCAATAATCCACTGTATATCTTTAAAATGTTTTATTGTAAAGATGTTACATTATAGTTAAATATCTGTAATCATCTCACACACAATGTATGTCACACCCATCATCTTGTATGTAATTTATCACTCCCACCATCTCACAATGTATCACTCCCGTAATCTATTTCTCATACACAATACAGGGTGGGCCATTTATATGGATACACCTTAATAAAATGGGAATGGTTGGTGATATTAACTTCCTGTTTGTGGCACATTAGTATATGTGAGGGGAGGAACTTTTCAAGATGGCTGGTGACCATGGCGGCCATTTTGAAGTCGGCCATTTTGAATCCAACTTTTGTTTTTTCAATAGTCCTGTATATTACACTGCACCGCATGTAAAGTCCTGTATATTGTACTGCACCCCATGTATAGTCCTGTATATTACACTGCGCCTCATGTATAATACTGTATATTGTACTGCACCCCATGTACAGTCCTGTATATTACACTGCGCCTCATGTATAATCCTGTATATTACACTGCACCCCATGTATAGTCCTGTATATTATACTGCACCCCATGTATAGTCCTGTATATTACATTGCAACTCATGTGTAATCCTGTATATTACACTGCCCCCCATGTACAGTCCTGTATATTACACTGCACCCCATGTATAGTCCTGTATATTATACTGCCCCCCCCATGTACAGTCCTGTATATTACACTGTCCCCCATGTACAGTAATGTATATTACACTGCACCCCATGTGTAGTCCTGTATATTATACTGCATCCCATGTATAGTCCTGTATATTATACTGCACCTCATGTATAGTCCTGTATATTATACTGCCCCCATGTACAGTCCTGTATATTACACTGCACCTCATGTATAGTCCTGTATATTACACTGCACCCCATGTACAGTCCTGTATATTACACTGCACCCCATGTAAAGTCCTGTATATTACACTGCACCCCATGTATAGTTCTGTATATTACACTGCACCCCATGTATAGTTCTGTATATTATACTGCCCCCATGTACAGTCCTGTATATTACACTGCACCCCATGTATACTCCTGTATATTACACTGCACCCCATGTATAGTCCTGTATATTACACTGCACCCCATGTATAATACTGTATATTGTACTGCACCCCATGTACAGTCCTGTATATTACACTGCGCCTCATGTATAATCCTGTATATTACACTGCACCCCATGTACAGTCCTGTATATATTATACTGCCCCATGTACAGTCCTGTATATTACACTGCACCTCATGTATAGTCCTGTATATTACACTCCCCCATTATGTATAGTCCTGTATATTATACTGCCCCCCATGTACAGTCCTGTATATTACACTGCACCTCATGTATAGTCCTGTATATTATACTGCACCCCATGTATAGTCCTGTATATTATACTGCACCCCATGTACAGTCCTGTATATTACACTGCACCCCATGTATAGTCCTGTATATTATACTGCACCCCATGTATAGTCCTGTATATTATGCTGCACCCCATGTATAGTCCTGTATATTACACTGCACCCCATGTATAGTCCTGTATATTACACTGCAACTCATGTGTAGTCCTGTATATTACACTGCACCCCATGTGTAGTCCTGTATATTACACTCCACCCCATGTGTAGTCCTGTATATTACACTGCACCCCATGTATAGACCTGTATATTATACTGCACCCCATGTATAGTCCTGTATATTACACTGCACCCCATATATAGTCCTGTATATTACACTGCACCTTATGTGTAGTTCTGTATACTGTATTACGCAATAATCCACTGTATATCTTTAAAATGTTTTATTGTAAAGATGTTACATTATAGTTAAATATCTGTAATCATCTCACACACAATGTATGTCACACCCATCATCTTGTATGTAATTTATCACTCCCACCATCTCACAATGTATCACTCCCGTAATCTATTTCTCATACACAATACAGGGTGGGCCATTTATATGGATACACCTTAATAAAATGGGAATGGTTGGTGATATTAACTTCCTGTTTGTGGCACATTAGTATATGTGAGGGGGGGAACTTTTCAAGATGGGTGGTGACCATGGCGGCCATTTTGAAGTCGGCCATTTTGAATCCAACTTTTGTTTTTTCAATAGGAAGAGGGTCATGTGACACATCAAACTTATTGGGAATTTCATAAGAAAAACAATGGTGTGCTTGGTTTTAACGTAACTTTATTCTTTCATGAGTTACAAGTTTCTGACCACTTATAAAATGTGTTCAATGCAACCCTCTTCTCCCACTCTTCACACACTGATAGCAACACCGCAGGAGAAATGCTAGCACAGGCTTCCAGTATCCGTAGTTTCAGGTGCTGCACATCTCGTATCTTCACAGCATAGACAATTGCCTTCAGATGACCCCAAAGATAAAAGTCTAAGGGGGTCAGATCGGGAGACCTTGGGGGCCATTCAACTGGCCCACGACGACCAATCCACTTTCCAGGAAACTGTTCATCTAGGAATGCTCGGACCTTACACCCATAATGTAGTGGTGCACCATCTTGCTGGAAAAACTCAGGGAACGTGCCAGCTTCAGTGCATAAAGAGGGAAACACATCATCATGTAGCAATTTCGCATATCCAGTGGCCTTGAGGTTTCCATTGATGAAGAATGGCCCCACTATCTTTGTACCCCATATATCACACCATACCATAATTCTTTTTGTTCCAACAGTCTTGGAGGGATCTATCCAATGTGAGTTAGTGTCAGACCAATAGCGGTGGTTTTGTTTGTTAACTTCACCATTCACATAAAAGTTTGCCTCATCACTGAACAAAATCTTCTGTGTAAACTGAGGGTCCTGTTCCAATTTTTGTTTTGCCCATTCTGCAAATTCAGTGCGGCGATCTGGGTCATCCTCGTTGAGATGCTGCAGTAGCTGAAGTTTGTAAGGGTGCCATTTGTGAGTAGCTAATATCTGCTGAAGGGATGTTGGACTAATGCCACTCTCCAGTGACATGCGGTGAGTGCTACGCTGTGGGCTCTTGCTGAATGAAGCTAGGACAGCCACTGATGTTTCTTCATTAGAGACAGATTTCATGCGTCCACATTTTGGCAAATCCAACACTGAACCAGTTTCACGAAACTTAGCAAGCAGTTTGCTAACTGTAGCATGGGAGATGGGTGGTCTCGTAGGGTGTCTTGCATTGAAATCTGCTGCAATGACCCGGTTACTGCGTTCCCCAGACATCAACACAATTTCTATCCGCTCCTCACGAGTTAACGTCGGCGACATGTCAATGGCTGTAAACAAAGAGAAACTTGTAAATAACTCATGAAAGAATAAAGTTACGTTAAAACCAAGCACACCATTGTTTTTCGTGTGAAATTCCCAATAAGTTTGATGTGTCACATGACCCTCTTCCTATTGAAAAAACAAAAGTTGGATTCAAAATGTCCGACTTCAAAATGGCCGCCATGGTCACCACCCATCTTGAAAAGTTTCCCCCATAAACATATACTAATGTGCCACAAACAGGAAGTTAATATCACCAACCATTCCCATTTTATTAAGGTGTATCCATATAAATGGCCCACCCTGTTGATCACTCCCATCATCTCACAATGTATTACTCCTATCATCTCACACAATCTATTACTCCCATCATCTCACAAATCGGGTCAGATTAACAGTAAAACAGTCCCTAGCAACCAATCACAGCGCTGCTTTTATTTGTCCAAAGCAATTTTATTAGTGAAAACTGAGAGGTTGAGAGATTTAGATGGAGATGGGACAGATGTGGTGAAATGGTCAATAAGAAAAACAGTTATTGTTGCCCATAGCGACCAATCACAGCGCAGCTTTTATTTTAAAAGAGCAGAATACAAAATGAAATCTGCACTGTGATTGGCTGCTACAGGGACCAAAGTCCTCTGGAGTCATATATCCCACCCCTCATCCCAAATTCTATGTGAAAAGAATGAAAAAACATGAAGAAAATTTTAGACAAGAACATGTATGTACATGATATGATATTAAAAAAGTGTGAGTCCAGTACATCCAATATGGCCGCTCTCATGCTAAGGCACTTCTTGTGATGTCATCAATAGATGCTTGTCCCCCTGGCCCCCCCTCCTCTGGCATGACCTTTTTACTTGTGATGTCATAATGGGGCATGACTCATTTACTTATGACATAATAATCAGGGGGTGTGGTCTAATCTCATAAATTGGGGTCACGCCCTGACAGCAGTGTCAGTATCTCTAGCTGTCTCTCACCATGGGGAAGACCTGGAAGAAGAGGAGGTTGGTGCCAAAGACGATTCCTGTGGTGAATGCTGTAGAGAAAATGGATGTCGGCCCTCGACAGTATCCCGATGATGTTTATATGAAGTCTGATCACGGTGATGATGAGAAAATGGATGTTGGCCCTCGCCAATATCCGGACGATGTGGAGATGGAGGACCTTCCGAGGAGTACCACCAATATCAGGGCCTTAAGTACCCGGAAGAGAAAGCGGCCAAGCTGTATCATCTGCCGCCGGCTATAACATCTGCCGATAGGCCCTTACTATACCATCTGCCCCTTGGCCACCATATAACATCTGCTGCTTGGCCCTACTTACCATCTGCCGCCTGGGGCCATTTATTATCTGCGGCTTGGGGCCATTTACCATCTGCAGCTTGGGGCCCACTTACCATCTACACCTTTGGGCCCACTTACCATCTACCCCTTGGGGCCCATTTACCATCTACCCCTTGGGGCCCACTTACCATCTACCCCTTGGGGCCCACTTACCATCTACCCCTTGGGGCCCACTTACCATCTAGCCCTTGGGGCCCACTTACCATCTATAGATGGTTTCTGCCATCCAAACCATCTGAAATTCCAGTGAAGACGAGCAGAGCACCACCAGGTCCGGTAAGTTTGGCCGCTTCCCTCCGTCTTCTCCTTGTGTTTTTGTAAACCGTTTTTTTATTTGGGTATTTTCTCTTCTAGGATCCGATTACAAAATAACATCAGGAACCTCTGGTGACAATATTCTGTCCCTGAAAATCTGCCAGAGGTGCGACCTCCGACCTCCTCTCTACAAGTTAGCGGACCTGAATCCAGCCAATGCTGAAGACGGAGCCAGAGCCGCAAAATAATAATTTAAAACCTAAAACCTTTTACAAATAATGTTTTTTTAAAAGAAAGAATTGTGTTTTATTTCTCTTAATTATCAAATTGCATATATCGTACTCAGCATCTATTTTCTATGGGTATCCTAAGGGTATATTAAGTAAGCTCAGAGCTGGATCCTGGTGAGCTACCAATATTTAAAAGCGTTATATTTAAAGTCACACATTTTTGCACACAATCTGCATGTGCTAAAGTTTGTGACTTTTATTATAGCCGGAAAACTAGTACAAGTCTCAAAATAACTGATCCCCCAGTTAATACTCCATCCACTAGTTGTATCTCCATTAATTAAGGGTATGTTAATAAAGTGTGAGCCCATTACATTCAAGATGGCCGCTCTGATGCTAAGCCATCCTTTGTGATGTCATCATTAGAATCCTGGCATGGTTACACTTTTTGTGATGTCACCATTAGAATCCTGGCACGATAACGCTTCTTTTTTTCCTTAGAAACACTATCTGTGATGTCATCGGCTAGAGAGTCTGAGTGTCATAATCAGTGGCATGACTGCGGGGCATAGATAGGGGGTCAGCACCCGTCACCTGAGTGGCCCCCAATCCAGATAATGCCGCATTATGACTACTAGTAATACAGCTAAATAGTGACTGAATATTACCACCGTACTGTTACTAACAGACCACTGTAGGAAGATCAGTATTACCCCCATACATTAATAACATAGTAATATAGTGTGTACGGCTAGGGCTACACTGCGACTTTTTGTAGCGCGACTGATTGATTTTAACTATTGAATGACAGCTGCAGTCCACAAGATTGCATTCAACTGAATGCATTCATTTGGATTGCAGCTGTAGTTCAATAGTTAAAATCAATTAGTCGCGCAACAAAAAGTCGCAGTGTAGCCACAGCCTAAGGCCTCATGCACACGGCCGTTCCATGCATTGGGGACCGCAATTTGAGGTCCCCAAGACATGGGCACTATCCGTGAGACTCCCAAGATGGATTCAGACCCATTCAACTTAATTGGGTCTGTGATCCGTCCACACCATAAAAACATAGAACAAGTTCTATTTTTATGCGGCGCAGAGGCACGGACAGAAAACCCATAGTGCTTCCATGGGGTTCCGTGCCTCCGTTCCGCACCACACCTTCCGGATTGTGGACCCATTCAAGTGAATGAGTCTGCATCCGTGATGCGGTGAGCACATGGCCGGTGCCCGCATATTGCGGACCTGCTGTTTGTCGGCCGCGATAAGGGGTCACGCCTGGCAATGGCCATGTGCTACATACGTCCATCTAGTTCAGCCTGTTATCCTGCAAGTTGATCCACAGAAATACTAAAAAAAACTACAAGGTGAAAGCCAATTTTAGGGGGGAAAATTCCTTCCAATCAGGCAATCAGAATAAGGCTAGATCTATTCGACGACAATTGTCGGGCGACATTTTGTTGCACTAATGTCGCGCAACAATTTTTATAATGGCAGTCTATGGTGTCGCACTGCAACATCCAACATGCTATGACTGCGACGCAACAGTCGCAGAAAAATCCATCTCAAATGGATTTTCTGCGACTTGCGTCGCAGTTGCAGCATGTTGAATGTTGCAGTGCGACACCATAGACTGCCATTATAAAAATTGTTGCGTGACATTAGTGCAACAAAATGTCGCGCGACAATTGTTGCGCCCTATCTGTCGCGCGACTTATTGTCGCGCGACAAATGTCGTCGTGTAGACCTAGCCTAACTCCCTGGATCAACGACCCCTCTCTAGTAGCTATAGCCTGTAATATTATTACACTCCAGAAACACATCCAGGCCCCTCTTGAATTCCTTTATTGTACTCACCATCACCACCTCCTCAGGCAGAGAGTTCCATAGTCTCACTGCTCTTACCGTAAAGAATCCTCTTCTATGTTTGTGTACAAACCTTCTTTCCTCCAAACGCAGAGGATGTCCCCTCATCAGTCACAGTCCTGGGGATAAATAGATGATGGAAGAGATCTCTGTACTGACCCCTGATATATTTATACATAGTTATTAGATCTCCCCTCAGTCATCTTTTTTTATACTGAATAGCGCTACTTTCACATTAGCATTTTTTGCGGATCCGTCATGGATCTGCAAAAACGCTTCCGTTACAATAATACAACCGCATGCATCCGTCATGAATGGATCCAGTTTAATATGTCTTCTATAGCCATGACTAGGGTTAAGCGAACCCGTGGAAGTTCGGGTTTGCCGGGTTCGGTCGAACTTCAGGTCAAATTTCGGGTTCGGGACCCGAACTTCACCCCAAACCAGGACCTTATTTAAGTCAATGGGGACCCGAACTTCACTTTATTATTTTCCCATGTTGAGCGCGGTGCATCACCGAAGGTCCTTCTATCTTCATTCAGCAGGACCTGCGGTGACGTCACCTGGCGAGCGCGGTGATGTCACCGCAGTTTTTTTTGCAGGTCCTGAAGAAAAGAAGATACCGGCTGCTTGATCAAGTGGATGAGGTGAGTTTTTTTTTTTTTTTAACCCCTCAGTAGACATTTTATTTAGCATTCTGTTTTAAAAATGCTATTATTTTCCGTTATAACTATGTTATAACGGAAAATAATAAAATCACCCGAACACCGAACCCGAACTTCCGTGAAAAAGTCCGGGTTCGGGTCTGGATACCCGAACTCGCAAAGTTCGGTACGAACCCGAACTTTGCAGTTCGGGTTCGCTCAACTCTAGCCATGAGGGATCCGTCTTGAACACCATTGAATGTCAATGGGGGATGGAACCGTTTTCTATTGTGTCAGAGAAAACGGATCCGTCCCCATTGACTTGCATTGTGTGTCATGATCCATCTCACTCCACACCACATGGCGGACAGAAAAACGCTGCAGGCAGTGTTTTGGTGTCCGCCTCTAGAGTGGAATGGTGACTGAACGGAGGCGAACTCATGCATTCTGAGCGGATCCTTTTCTATGCAGAATGCATTAGGATTAGGGCAAAAACTGATCCGATTTGGATCGCTTCTGAGAGCCCATGATGGAACTCAGAAACGGAAAGCTGTCCACTAAAATTCCTAAGTCCTTTTCCATGTCAGTGTTACCCAGTGTTTTACCATTTAGTATGTACGGGTGACTTGCATTATTCCTTCCCATGTGCATAACCTTACATTTGTCAGTGTTAAACCTCATCTGCCACTTATCTGCCCAATAGTCCAAACTATCCAGATCCATCTGTAGCAGTATACTGTCCTCTGTAGTATATATACAGTTTACTGTCCTATGTAGTATATATATACAGTATACCGTCCTCTGTGATATATTTACAGTATATACAGTTTACTGTCCTATGTAGTACATATATATACAGTATACTGTCCTCTGTAGTGTATAGATACAGTATACCGTCCTCTGTGATATATTTACAGTATACACAGTATACTGTCCTCTGTAGTATAGATATATATAAATATACAGTATACTGTCCTCTGTATTATGTATATAGTATACTGTCCTCTGTAGTATATATATATATATATATATATATATATATATATATATAAATATACTGTCCTCTGTAGTATATATGTAATGTCCCGGAGTGGGACTAGGCAGCTGAGGGCTAATTAGGGTGCACAAATTCCAGGGGTAGGTTCCTGCATTGGCTGATCGCGGGGGTCCGTGGTCGTGCCATCTAGGCCATTGTAGGGCCCTAGGGTATCATTAGGGTCAGCAATCCTAGCATCCCTATACCCTGTTTCACACGTCTGCCGTCATTAATTGGTGTGCACATCTATCAGCACTGGACGTGCAGTCGCGATTCCAAGGAGCTTCTCATCTAAGCGGTAGGACCACCGGGTTTATTTTGAGTGCCGCCGAGCACCGTTTTTTTTTGTATATGGGTTCTGGTTGTTTGCACCTGCTCTCCGTTGGTGTACCACCGCGCTGCTCCTTTTAAGTTTCTATAATTGTATCTTATTATCATGGGACCAAATTTTCTATATTTTGTGTATTAAACGTTAAGTTTTAAATCTGATCACTTATCCTATACTTTCAATGTCCCGGAGTGCCACTACCACTCCTTTGGACACCTTACTACTGTCTCCTATGTGCTAATACCTGTCATCTAATGTATTTTATGTCATCTCAGAATAATGTGCATATTTTTTCCATGTAACTGTTATAGTTCATGTAATGTGCCTGGTCTGCCAGCAGGTGGAAGCAAACACTTCGCAGAGCCTTAGCAGAGTCTGGAACTTTTCCTTCCAGTCTCTAACCCTCTCTGAGAGACAGGGGGAGTTTAGTGTTGGTGAGTCAGTCTAGCCTACCCCCTCCTGGGGAAAGGTTCTATGTTGGCTAGCAGAGCGCTGCCTGCTCTGCTAGGTCCAGAGGCCCTGCCTCTAAAGTGCATTTTGGTTGCTTGTCCCCTCCTGGGCTTGCATTGCCTTAAAGGGAACCTGTCACCTGGATTTTGGGTATAGAGCTGAGGACATGGGTCGCTAGATGGCCGCTAGCACATCTGCAATACCCAGTCCCCATAGCTCTGTGTGCTTTTATTGTGTGAAAAAAACGATTTGATACATATGCAAATTAACCTGAGATGAGTCAGAGCTTGAAATATGACTCTTCTCTGGTCACACAAGTAAGATATGACTCATCTCAGGTTAATTTACATATGTATCAAATCGGGTTTTTTACACAATAAAAGCACACAGAGCTATGGGGACTGGGTATTGTGGATGTGCTAGCGGCCATCTAGCAACCCATGTCCTCAGCTCTATACACAAAATCCCGGTGACAGGTTCCCTTTAACCCCTTAAGGACTCAGGGCGTACCGGTACGTCCTAAGTTTAAAACTAGATTGCGGCACTGCGGGCGGTGATAGAAACAGGATGTCCGCTGAAATCATTCAGAGGGCATCCTGTCACAACGCCGGAGGGGGGTCCCGTGACGCCGCTGTGTCGGCGATCGCCGCAAACCGCAGGTCAATTCAGACCTGCGGTTTGCGGCTTTTACCTTATGCGACGGCGGTGATCAGAGGTGCCATCGGGTCCCCATGCGGCTGTAGGGGGGACCCGATGGCATGGAAGGCAGCGCGATGCCTTCCTTATGCATCTGCGCTGCCTTTCGGTGACGAGCCTGTGAGATCCAGCCCCCTGGATCTCACAGTCCCCGGAAGCTGTATGAGTAATACACACAGTATTACTCATACAGACAATGCATTCCAATACAGAAGTATTGGAATGCATTGTAAAAGGGATTAGACCCCCAAAAGTTGAAGTCCCATAAAGTAAAAATAAAGTTGAAAAAATAAAGTTTTCCCCTCCAAAAATTAAAAGTTTCAAGTAAAAATAAACAAAAACTTCATTTTCCCCAAATAAAGTTAAAAAAAATAGTTAAAAAATAGGGGGGGGGGGGGGGGGGAGTAGGCATATTAGGTATCGCCGCATCCATATCGACCGGATCTATTAACATATCACATGAACTAACCCCTCAGATGAACACCATAAAAAATAACAAATAAAAACTGTGCTAAATAAAAAAAAATTGTCATCTTACATCACAAAAAGAACAACAGCAAGCGATAAAAAAGGCGTTTGCCCACATAAATAGTACCAATCTAACCGTCACCTCATTCTTCAAAAAATGAGCCCCTACCTGAGACAATCGCCCAAAAAATAAAAAAAACTATGGCTCAGAATATGGAGACACTAAAACATAATTTTTTTTGTTTCAAAAATGATATTATTGTGTAAAACTTACATAAATAAAAAAAAAGTATACATATTAGGTATCGCCGCATCCGTATCGACCGGCTCTATAAAAATATCACATGACCTAACCCCTCAGATAAACACCGTAAAAAAATAAAAATAAAAACGGTGCTAAATAAACCATTTTTTGTCACCTTACATCACAAAAAGTGTAATAGCAAGCGATCAAAAAGTCATAGGCACCCCAAAATAGTGCCAATCAAACAGTCATCCCGCAAAAAATTAGACCCTATCGCCCAAAAACTGAAAAAACTATGGCTCTCAGAATATGGAGACACTAAAACATCTTTTTTTTTTTATAGGTTATGTGTGTTCGGTGGCTCACCAATTGGGTACAATAAAATGGGTGCACACTTCACTGGACTCGCCCGTCCCAAGAGAAACTAAATTAAATTGGAATGTGGAAGGGCACTCACTAAATGGGAAAAATTATAAAATTTATAAAATTGCATTGAAATATCCACTTGAACAATAAGATAAAACAATGATGATGATAAAATAATATAATATAATGGCGCAACAATATCAAACACCAGACATGAAAACAAATGTATGCGCAATCTTAAATACGCTGCCTGATGATTGCACAAGCCTAATGATACACGATGGGCCAGGATGAACACAATCAGCCGGGCCGCCGGCTGAGGTTTTTTTTATTTTTTATTAATGTGGCAGCAGCCGGGCAGGAGTGAAGATGAGCGCTGTGGAAGCGCTCATCTCCATATTCATCTGTTTCGCCGTCCTCAGGACAGCGATACAGATGAATGGAGCAGGGGAGAGGCGTCTCCCTTGCCCATTCCTCTGATAGGCTACAGTCACTAGGCCTGTAGCCTATCAGAGGCCGGTGCAGGCGGAGTGATGACGTCATCGCGCACGCCGCCCGAGCCATACAGCGCGGGACACAGGCCGGAAGAGGCCTGCATCGCATCGCTAACAGCAGCATGGAGGTAAGTATATGAGTTTATTGTTTTTATTATTTAATTTTATACACTGCTCAAAAAAATAAAGGGAACACAAAAATAACACATCCTAGATCTGAATTAATTAAATATTCTTCTGAAATACTTTGTTCTTTACATAGTTGAATGTGCTGACAACAAAATCACACAAAAATTAAAAAATGGAAATCAAATTTTTCAACCCATGGAGGTCTGGATTTGGAGTCACACTCAAAATTAAAGTGGAAAAACACACTACAGGCTGATCCAACTTTGATGTAATGTCCTTAAAACAAGTCAAAATGAGGCTCAGTAGTGTGTGTGGCCTCCACGTGCCTGTATGACCTCCCTACAACGCCTGTGCATGCTCCTGATGAGGTGGCGGACGGTCTCCTGAAGGATCTCCTCCCAGCCCTGGACTAAAGCATCTGCCAACTCCTGGACAGTCTGTGGTGCAACGTGACGTTGGTGGATAGAGCGAGACATGATGTCCCAGATGTGCTCAATTGGATTCAGGTCTGGGGAACGGGCGGGCCAGTCCATTGCATCAATGCCTTCGTCTTGCAGGAACTGCTGACACACTCCAGCCACATGAGGTCTAGCATTGTCTTGCATTAGGAGGAACCCAGGGCCAACCGCACCAGCATATGGTCTCACAAGGGGTCTGAGGATCTCATCTCGGTACCTAATGGCAGTCAGGCTACCTCTGGCGAGCACATGGAGGGCTGTGCGGCCCTCCAAAGAAATGCCACCCCACACCATTACTGACCCAATGCCAAACCGGTCATGCTGGAGGATGTTGCAGGCAGCAGAACGTTCTCCACGGCGTCTCAAGACTTTGTCACGTCTGTCACATGTGCTCAGTGTGAACCTGCTTTCATCTGTGAAGAGCACAGGGCGCCAGTGGCGAATTTGTCAATCTTGGTGTTCTCTGGCAAATGCCAAACGTCCTGCACGGTGTTGGGCTGTAAGCACAACCCCCACCTGTGGACGTCGGGCCCTCATATCACCCTCATGGAGTCTGTTTCTGACCGTTTGAGCAGACACATGCACATTTGTGGCCTGCTGGAGGTGATTTTGCAGGGCTCTGGCAGTGCTCCTCCTGTTCCTCCTTGCACAAAGGCAGAGGTAGCGGTCCTGCTACTGGGTTGTTGCCCTCCTACGGCCTCCTCCACGTCTCCTGATGTACTGGCCTGTCTCCTGGTAGCGCCTCCATGCTCTGGACACTACGCTGACAGACACAGCAAACCTTCTTGCCACAGCTCGCATTGATGTGCCATCCTGGATAAGCTGCACTACCTGAGCCACTTGTGTGGGTTGTAGACTCCGTCTCATGCTACCACTAGAGAGAAAGCACCGCCAGCATTCAAAAGTGACCAAAACATCAGCCATAGGAACTGAGAAGTGGCCTGTGGTCACCACCTGCAGAACCACTCCTTTATTGGGGGTGTCTTGCTAATTGCCTATAATTTCCACCTGTTGTCTATCCCATTTGCACAACAGCATGTGAAATTGATTGTCACTCAGTGTTGCTTCCTAAGTGGACAGTTTGATTTCACAGAAGTGTGATTGACTTGGAGTTACATTGTGTTGTTTAAGTGTTCCCTTTATTTTTTTTAACAGTGTATATAATCCAAATAAATATCACGCAGCACTCCTTGGATAAAAAGTGAAAAAATACAATGTTTATTCAACACATGTTGATACAGGCAACGTTTCAACTCTCTCACAGAGCCATTATCAAGCCACTTGGCTTGATAATGGCTCAGTGAGAGAGCTGAAATGTTGCCTGTATCAACATGTGTTGAATAAACATCATATTTTTTCACTTTAATCCAAAGAGTGTTGCGTGATATTTATTTGGATTGTGTTTGGACCCCAGGACCAAGGGGAAAACGCTGGCACCTGAATCACTTGAAGCTGCGAGTGCTGCCCTGCCATTTTCTGGATATATATATATATATATATATTATACTGCCCTCTGTAGTATATATACAGTATACTGCCCTCTGTAGTATATACACAGTATACTGTCCTCTATAGTGTATATATATACAGTATACTGTCCTCTGTAGTATACATATACAGTATACCTGTCACGGTCTTATTGGTGTTTGACCGTGACGTGGTTGCCGTGCCCCGTCTGTGCCCCTTCCTTAGTAGTATTACCCTCTGTGCCCCCTCCATAGTAATAATGCCCTCTGTGCCCCCTCTGTATTAAAAAAAAAACAAAAAAAAAAAACACAGTATCTACTCAGTTCAAAGGAAGGTTTTGCGCTGCCTCACTTGGCTGTGATTCAAAGGGCTTGATCAGGTTAGGATATGACAGCTTTTAGGTGATGCCAAACAATGAGGTTCCACAGGAGGATAATCTCGGTCACAAAATCACCCCTCTGTAGATATAAAGGTGCAGGCACATGGTGGAGGTCCACCAATGTTTCCAATGGTAATAGCTTTTATTATACTCACAAAGGTATAAGATTAATAGGCATCACCTAAAAGCTGTCGTATCCTATCCTAAACAAGCCCTTTGAATCACAGGCAAGTGAGGCAGCGCGACACCTTCCTTTGAACTGTTTGTTGAATGTGAATAAGCCCGCTTCACACGGTAGTATTTTCATGGAGGTACTCCAGGATAGCATCTCTTAGGAAACCTTCAAACAGTTTACCCACGACAGATGTTAAACTTACCGGCCTGTATTTTCCGGGCTCTGTTTTAGAACCCTTATTGAATATTGGCATCACATTTGGTATGCGCCAATCCTGTGGAACACTCCCTATGAGTATAGAGTCCTTAAATATCAGAAATAAGTGTCTGTCTATGACATTACTTAATTATCTTAGGATACGGGGGTGTATGCCATCTGGTCCTGGTGATTTGTCTATTTTCATCTTTTTAAGATGCTGCTGTACTTCTTCCTGGGTCAGACAGGACACTTTTAATGTGGAATTTACTTTTACATTCTGCATTTCTTCTGACAATTTATTTCCATAGTGAATACAGTGGAGAAAATGTATTTTTAATAGCTTTGCTTTCTCCTCATTGCTCTCTGCAACTCCCCCCTCATCACTTTGTAAAGGGTCGACACCTTCAGGTTTATACCTTTTACCATTTATATATTGAAGAACATTTTAGGGTTAGTTTTACTCTTTGGCAATGGATCTCTCTGTCTCTAGTTTCGCTGCTTTTACTTGTCTTTTACATATCCTATTTTTGTCCTTGATAATTTTTCATTGCTTCCTCGCTACACTCTTGTTTTAGTTATTTAAGTACTTTTTTGTTATTTAGTGCTTCCATTACATTTCTATTTATCCACATTTATTCCGATTCGTGTGCATATGTACTAATTTTATATATTTTTTTCACTAAATTCAAGTTCTGTTAAACCAGTATTTTTGGTGGTTGTCATAATTGCCCAAGCTCCTTTGGGGGTTATTTACGAACAGAAATTGGTCTATATTAGGTGTGTTTCTGGCGCAGATTGTGGTGCAAAGTTTCTTTGCATCGCAATCTGCGACTTACCCTGCTCACGGCAGGTCTAAAAAAGTAGGCGTGGTGTGGCCAGGGAAAGACAACGAGCCGGCAGGCCCTTCTAATTCCCCATTTTCTTCGTCTGAGAGGCTTTGGTGTAGAAAAGGGAGCTGGCGCAGACTTGGAAGCGGCGGTGGAACCGCCAAAGTTATGTAGGGGCAGGCGTCTCTACATAACTTCAGCGGATACACCTCCAGCGTAGGTAACAGGGAGGAGGCAGCCAATAGCAGGCCGCGACAGGAACGAGCCTCCCTAGCGTCACCAGGCATTTTGGGGGGCATTATATGTCTCAGATAATTCCTTTAACTGGTGGGCAGGCAGAGAGGGAGCTGACATTATCTAGTCTGATTTTATCCAATCAGAGCTGATTTGCAAGGACACACCCCCAACTGGTAACATCCAGCTGGATGTCCATTGCAAACTGCTATCAATCCATTCATTACATCTAATAGGGATGATAAAGGTTCTGCACAGCACAGAGTCATAAGAATAGATGCTCCAGAATTATTACATGGGAGATACAAATAATTACTAAAAATAAAAAGAAGCACTCTCACAACCTCTCTGACCTGTTAGAAAGGTGCATGATGTAAACTGTAGTGAAGGTAATCTTCTTACCAGTGACTATATTTGTGAGTTATCCCCTCCCTTGTGATCCTCAGCTGTGTCATGTGACCAGCTCTCTCCAAATAACACAGCATCTTATCTGTGGACAGGAAACCAGTTTCTCTATGTATTCCTATGGGAGCCTCAGTGTCAGTCACATAGGAATTAATAAGTTACTGTGTCACATGACACAGCTGAGGATCAAAAGGGAAGTTATAACTCACAAATACAGTTACCGGTGAGAATTCACTGTAGTTTACAGGATCTACTTTTGTAACAGGTCCGAGAATAAAACATTTTCTGGGAGTGCTACTTTAAATTTTAGCAGAGGTGCAGAATTACACTACATTTTCCGAATGAGACAATAGTTATGGACAGGTGGCAAGAAATAATAATGCCTGATGAATTACATTTTGGTGAAAGCGAGGAACTGCACCGCATTTACCACAACTAAGTGGTATGGCAGCAACTGCACCGCCGGCAACTTGGCCAGGTAGGAGTTCATTTTGCACGCAAGCTAATTGGTGGTTGCTCATAGTTTTCTCCTGGACACACATTTCCTTTCGGCTGTCTCAAGATATAGCAGAGGACAATAAAGAGGAGGAGTCTGGGAGAAGAAGATATAGCTGGTGATAGTGATAGGACACTGTATAGTTTGGCGATGCGGGCTGGCTGCGACAAGCAAGACTGGGAGAAGGAGGACAGACTTGTTCAGAATGCTGGCCATTTCTATTATCCCACAGAATCCGGTGATGCCGCCTCATGTGTTGCAATAGAGCCCTGGTACTTATGTTTGGTTTCGTTTATCACTCATTTACCAGACATTTTATTATGAGGCCTGAAGTAACAGGTTTTGTGTACTTATTATTATATGGTAGCAAAATTGCAACAGTTTTTTTATTTTTATATAATTAAATGATGAGCAATTAAACGTCTCCTTTTACTAACACACTGGTATTGAGGTACTGAACCTATTGCTCACACATCCTGCCACAGGGGAAGGTGCCTTCAATACTCTGAGGTGGCCAGCCATGGGCTTGGGAAGATTAAGGTGCATGCACACTGGTCCTTTATAAGTCATAGGAAGAACTTGCACTCTATGGGCAGTGAGAGGTGGAACAGAGAAGAGGCAGGCTTCAGCATACAATCAGTGGGCAGAGCAGTGTTCCTCCTTCTGCCGGGGCCAGTTAGGATATTGTTAAGGACAGATAAAAGGAGGCATCAAGGGAGATAGAGACATGAAGGAGGTCAGTACTTGTAGGGGGAAATTATAATTTTATGAGCCACAGATACCTGTGTGTTTCACTATACAGGTACAAGTCGTGGCTGGAAGGAGTCTTCATGGTGGTCAGGGCTGGATGGAGATGAATAGTGAAAGTGACACTGGATATAATTGTACTGTAATCACCTGTATAGTCTGTAGGGTGCATGTGTACCACTATATGGCCAACGTAAGGCCGTCAATTTGGTCTTAGTATGGGGTACAGAAAACAGTTGGCACCTTAGTCAGTCATGGGGACCTACGATGGGGACAAAGTTTTTTTTTTTTTTTCACAGGATCCAGGGCAGGAAGACAGGTCTGACTGGCTCTGTGTGAAAGAACTGCCACAAGCACAAGATACACACATATATAAGGATCAGGAATGGAACGGTGCAGAATAAATGGCAGGTGGCCGCTCATACACCTTTAGGGCTCATGCACACAAATGTATTTTCTTTCCGTGTTCGTTCCGTTTTTTTGCAGACCATATGCAGAACCATTCATTTAAATGGGTCCACAAAAAAACGGAAGTTACTCCATGTGCATTCCATTTCCGTATGTCCCGCAAAAATATAGAACATGTCCTATTATTGTCCGCATTACGGAAAAGGGTAGTACTGTTCTATTAGGGGCCAGCTGTTTCGTTCCACAAAATACGTCATCCGTGTTTTTTTTTCAGACTGCAAAATACATACAGCTGTGTGCATGAGCCCTTAGGCTAGGGCTACATGGCGACATTTGTCATGCAACAATAAGTCGCACAACAAAAGGGGTACAACTGAATTGCGAAATATGTTGCACGACATTTATTGTCATGATAGTCTATGGTGTCGCACAGAAATCCATCTTGGACGCGACAGTGCAGCATGTCGCAAGTCACAGTGCAACACCATTGACTATCATCGTATAAAATATCACTTGACTTTTCTGCGACACATGTCGCCGTGTAGCCCTATCCTTAAACAGCGATAGCCTTACGTTTCTTCAGCGAGGGGCACACGGGCGGCTTCCGTGTTTTGCGGATCCGCAATTTGCGGACCGCGAAAAACGGAACGGTCGTGTGCATGAGGCCTACTTTAGCCATATTTCAGCTTGATAAATGTCCCCCAGAGGGCCTGTTGGAGCTGTTTGACCAACTGTCCTCAGAGGAGAGGCGTCCGTTAGGCGAGTACCGCCCCCTCACTATAAACATAAAAAATGACATTGCGTACCACATTTCATATATCTCTCCCATATCCCTCAGTAAAAGGCATGTCTATACCCCAAATACACACTGTGGGGGAGATTTATCAAAGCTGGTGCAAAGTAAAACTGGCCTAGTTGCCCCTAGCAACCAATCAGATTCCACCTTCCATTTTTCAGAGCTCTTTTGGAAAATGAAAGGCTCAATCTGATTGGTTGCTAGGGACAAATACGCCAGTTCTCCTTTGCACCAGTTTTGATAAATCTCAAGTACATCTCAGGGGTATACAGCTGCTCCCAGACCTAGCATTGCTCTGCAGGGTTTACCATAGTGAAAGAAGCAGAGGCCATTACTAGCGGCAGGTGGTGGTGGTATAGTGGTGTGCACAGCTGTCTTCCAAGGCGTTGGCCCAGGTTCCATTTCTGGCCAAGCCAGTCAAAGGTTTTTCCACTTTTGACTTGTGTAAAATGTACTTTTATCTGCTTATCCTAGCGATTATAAGCCCTGTGATAGCACAGAGCAGACAGCAGGGGGCAGTCCTGACTTGGTTTGAGGTGATATAATGGGGTAGATTCATTAGGTCTCAGTCATTTGCTCTGAGGTTTCCTGCTTGGGAGGAGTCCTGTAATCCGGCACTCAGGTGAGTAGGGTTACTTTTAAGAAATCTGGTCAGTAATGCAGTAAGTGCCTCTATAAGGCCCCCTTTCACACGAGCGAGTTTTCCGCGCGGGTGTAATGCGTGACGTGAACGCATACAACCCGCACTGAATCCTGACCCATTTATTTCAATGGGTCTGTGTAAAAAAAAAAATTTACGCATCAGTTCTGCTTTGCGTGAAAAACGCAGAATGTTCTATATTCTGCGTTTTTCACGCAGCCCTGGCCCCATAGAAGTGAATAGGGCATCAGTGAAAAACACATTACATCCGGAAGCAGGTGCGATGCGTTTTTCACTGATGGTTGCTAAGAGATGTTGTTTGTAAACTTTCAGTTTTTTATCACACGCATGAAAAACGCATCAAAACTCATTGCACTCGCACGGAAAAAACTGAACGCAATGCAGAGAAAACGGACTGAACTTGCTTGCAAAATGGTGTGAGTTTCACTGAACGCATCCGGAGCCAATCCGTCACGCTTGTGTGAAAGAGGCCTAAGGCCTCTTTCACACGAGCGTGACGGATTAGGTCCGGATGCGTTCGGGGTGCGTTCAGTAAAACTCGCACTATTTTGCAAGCAAGTTCAGTCAGTTTTGTCTGCGATTGCGTTCAGTTCCGTTTTTTTCTGCGCGGGTGCAATGTGTTTTGATGCGTCTTTCACGCGCGTGCTAAAAAAACGGAAGGTTTACAAACAACATCTCTTAGCAATCATCGGTGAAAAACGCATCACACCCGCACTTGCTTGCGGATGCAATGCGTTTTTCACGCAGCCCTGGCCCCACAGTGAAAAACGCAGAATATAGAACATGCTGCGATTTTCACGCAACGCAGAACTGATGCGTGAAAAAACAACGCTCATGTACACAGACCCATTGAAATGAATAGGTCAGGATTCAGTGCGGGTGCTATGCGTTCACGTCACGCATTGCACCCGCACGGAAAACTCGCTCGTGTGAAAGGGGCCTAAAGGGAACCTCTGCTTCCATGAAAGGGAAATACACCTCAATATAGATATACATATAGGGGGAGATTTATCAAAACTGGTGTAAAGTAGAACTGGCTTAGTTGCCCATAGCAACCAATCAGATTCCACCTTTCATTTTCACAGCTCCTTTGGCAAATGAAAGGAGGAATCTAATTGGTTGCTATGGGCAACAAAGCCAGTTTTGATAACTGCACCTACTCTTTATTCCTTTTTTTCCGTTTAGATTTCACACACCCGCATCCTAACGGAACGGATGCATACTGAGGAGCAAATTCAAAAAACGGATCCTATTAATTCCGGTATTGAGATCCCCTGCCGGATCTCAATACTGGAATTAACAACGCAAGTGTGAAAGTAGCCTAATAATAAAAGATTGTATAGTCGCCTCTCTGTCGCCTCCGGTCTGTGTTACACATAGTCATATACAGCATGGGACTGCTGCTGCCAATCACTGACCTCAGCGGTATACAGCGCACGGTCACTGAGGTCAGTGCTTGGCTGCTGCAGTCACATGACCTATGCAGCTTTATTACTATTAGGGTACAGTTACACAGCGACACAAAAGGGTACGGCGACATTTGTCACAGGACATGAAAGTCGCACAACTTTTCGTATAACGTATTTCAATTGTGTCGCAATGTGACATGCTGTGACTGCGTTACGAAAGTCACAATAAAATCCAACTTGATGGATTTTTCACGACTTTTGCATCATGACACCATTGAAATACATTACATGAAATCTTTTGCCACGCATAGCGTCGTGTAGCCGTATTCTTAAAGCTGTGGGAATACAGACGGGAGGACTTCCAAAAACAGCGCCACACCTGTCCTCAGGTGGTGTGTGGTATCACAGCATATTCACTTCAGTGGAGCTGAGCTACAACACCAGGCACAACCGTGGGCAGGCACCAGGCTAGACAACCCCTTTCAGCGGCGAGTGTGCAGTCTTTTTGGGTCCATTCACATGACCGTATTTTTTACGGATCAGAGCGCAGACCCAACCATTTCCATGGGGCCACAAAAGATGCAGACACAGTCCGTTCTGCAGCCCTGCAAAAAAAATTGATGGACAAGAATAGGAGTTTGTTACATGGTTCGGGACCTGCGCAGCGGGAAAATGCGGAATGCACACGGCCGGTGTCCATGTTTTGTGGATCCTTGATTTGCGGACAGCAAAACGCATACGGTCGTGTGAATGCCCCTTATTTTATTTGTCTTTAGGAGCTCTGGACAACCCCTTTAACACATGAAAGCCAATTCCCTACTGGAGTGTTAGAAGCGGTTTTTTACCTGAAGATGGACGGGCCGGGTCTGCCAGATCATGAGCTGCTTTTACTTTAAGACAGCCGTGTGTGGTTAGTGAGACACAGGGCATGTGACAGGCGCATTTCTCGGGCCGTCCATTTCCCGGCTGACCCGAACTTAAGCCTCATTCACACGTCCGTGTCCATGCTCAAATCCGTGAGCAGGTGGTCAGTGATGCATCCGTTTAGCTGTCCGTGATGGATCCGTGTTGGGCCCGTGTGTCCGTTTTTTGCAGTCTGTGTTGCATCCGTATTTCACTGACACCGAACAGCTGAAAAAACAGAAGTTACTCCATGTGCATTCCGTTTCCGTATGTCTGTATTTTAGTTCCGCAAAAGAATAGAACGTGTCCTATTATTGTCCGCATTACGGACAAGGATAGTACAGTTCTATGAAGGGCCAGCTGTTCCTTTGTGCAAAATATGGAATGCACACGGATGTCATCCATATTTTTTGCGGATCTGTTTTTTGCGGACCGCAAAATACATACGGTCGTGTGCATGAGCACTAAAAGGAATGGGGACGTGTGCTGTCCGTGGAGAACACGTACAGCACACGTCCGTGAAACACTGATAAAAGAGGCTTTACGGCATCATCATAATCTTTGCTGCTGTGAGTTTCAGCCCAACTGCAAGTCTACTTTTCTGAACTCGCCGCTTCATCATCTGATTATGGGCCAGTGGATCCACGATCGGGCTGGGACTCACAGCAGCATAGATGCCGAGTACGGGTCAGCTGAAATGAGGACGGTCTGGGAAGTGCAGCCATCACATGTACCGCACATGGCTGTCTGACTCCGGCCTAAGGGTGCTTTTACGTGGGCAGATGAATATAGGAAGTTTATGTTCGTTTTCACAGGGCAATTATCGGGATTGCTCTTTTGATTATTTGTTCAGCCCCTCCTCTCATAGATGACATTATTTCTCAGCACCACATCCCGAGTCAATGTGCTGCCGAAAAGCTATCATTTTTATGTCCATGATCACCGACTAAGGCCTCTTTCACACTTGCGTTGTCCGGATCCGGCGTGTACTCCACTTGCCGGAAAAACGCAAGTGTACTGAAAGCATTTGAAGACGGAACCGTCTTCAAAATGCTTTCAGTGTTACTATGGCACCCAGGATGCTATTAAAGTCCTGGTTGCCATAGTAGTAGCGGGGGAGCGGTGGAGCAGTATACTTACAGTCCGTGCGGCTCCCGGGGCGCTCCAGAATGACGTCAGAGCGCCCCATGCGCATGGATGACGTGTCCAATGCGATCACATGATCCATGCGCTTGGGGCGCCCTGACGTCACTCTGGAGCGCCCCGGGAGCCGCACGGACGGTAAGTATGCTGCTCCCCCGCTCCCCGCTACACTTTACCATGGCTGCCAGGACTTTAGCGTCACGGCAGCCATGGTAACCATTCAGAAAAAGCTAAATGTCGGCTCCGGCAATGCGCCGAAATGACGTTTAGCTTAAGGCCGGATCCGGATCAATGCCTTTCAATGGGCATTAATTCCGGATCCGGCCTTGCGGCAAGTCTTCAGGATTTTTGGCCGGAGCAAAAAGCGCAGCATGCTGCGGTATTTTCTCCGGCCAAAAAACGTTCTGTTCCGGAACGGAAGACATCCTGATGCATCCTAAACGGATTTCTCTCCATTCAGAATGCATTAGGATAAAACTGATCAGGATTCTTCCGGCATAGAGCCCCGACGACGGAACTCTATGCCGGAAGAAAAGAACGCAGGTGTGAAAGAGCCCTAAGGCCTCATGCACACGACCGTTGTTGTGTTCCGTGTCCGTTGTTCCGTTTTCCGTGATTTTCTGCGGATACATTGACTTTCAATGGGTCCGTTAAAAACTCGGATAATGCACCGTTTGTCATCCGCGTCCGTGATCCGTGTTTCCAGTCCGTCAAAAAAAATATGACCTGTCCTATTTTTTTCACGGACAACGGTTCGCGGACCCATTCAAGTCAATGGGTCCGTGAAAAAACACGGAGGCACACAATATTGTCATCCGTGTCCGTTTTTTTCCTATCATTTGCATGGCAAACTTGACTTAGTTTTTTTTTCACTTTCCTTCATGTCTGGTGATCCTCCTAAAATCAAGGAAGACACACGGAAACGGATCACGGAACAACGGAACCCCGTTTTGCGGACCGTGAAAAAATACTGTCGTGTGCATGAGGCCTAAGGAGTGTTCACTCATTAGTCGTTTCACAGGGCACGTTTACGCCAGGCAGTGATCGGGAACGTTCATACAGCCGATCAGGTGAAAGAGGCTTTAGCAGCTCTCTTCTCTGACTCCAAAGATCACAAAGACACCCCCATGTTACAAAGAGATTTGACTTTTCTACCCCCGGGGACGGTTGTGATCACTGGGGGGAAGCTACAACCAGCCACACGTATGTGCTGTAGAGTAAATGTAGCCTCACCTGCTGTCCGTCCTTGTAATGTATAGGCATGCAGTATGATGGGCCTGCCAGTGTTGGTTATTATATGGTATAGAGTGGGTCCTGAGAGGAAAGTCTTCTCCATGATATCTATACATCTTAATAGACAATATAGACAGGGATTGACAACCCCTATAACCCCTACACTAAAGCCCCTTGCAGTCAAGCGTGTGTCACACTGCGAGTCAGCAGAGCAGCACCCGGCCTGACCTCCCAGCACTGCCGGGGTCACATAGCATTATATTGATTTATGATGCTATGTAACCTTTACAGTTCTGAAATGTATTGGATAACACTGGCAGCATTATGTTAATGTCATCTAATACATTCCAAAACTGTAAGCGTTACATAGCATCATAAATCAATATAATTAATGTGACCCCGTCAGTGCTGGGAGGTCAGGCCAGGAGCTGCGCCGCGGACTCGCAGCGTGACAAATGCTCGTCTACAAGGGTCCTAACAGTGCCATAAATGTACGACACAGGCATACCACGGGCACAGGGTGTCGGCAGTGTAAGGCCTCTTTCACACGGGCGAGTTTTCTGCACGGGGGCAATGCGTGAGGTGAACGCATTGCACCCGCACTGAATCCGGACCCATTCATTTCTATGGGGCTGTGCACATGAGCGGTGATTTTCACGCATCTCTTGTGCGTTGTGTGAAAATCGCAGCAAGCTCTATATTGTGCATTTTTTACGCAAAGCAGGCCCCATAGAAGTGAATAGGGCTGCGTGAAAATCACAAGCAAGTGCGGATGCGGTGCGATTTTCACGCATGGTTTCTAGGTGACGATCAGGATGGGGACCCGATCATTATTATTTTCCTTTATAACATGGTTATAAGGGAAAATAATAGCATTCCTAATACAGAATGTTAAGTAAATTAGGGCTGGAGGGGTTCAATTTTTTTTTTTTTTTATTAGACTCACCTTATCCACTTGTTTGCGCTGTCCGGCTCGTCTTCTTTCTTCTTCTTCTTCTTCTTTGATGACCTAGGAGGAAAAGGCCCTTTGGTGACGTCACTGTGCTCATCACATGGTCTATCACATGGTCAATCACCGTGGTGATAGACCATGTGATGAGCGCAGTGACGTCACCAAAGGGCCTTTTCCTCCCAGGTCATCAAAGAAGAAGAAAGAAGACGAGCCGGGCAGCGCGAACAAGTGGATGAGGCGAGTTTAATAGATTTCTGGGGTTTTTTAACCCCTCCATCCCCATTTGACTTAGCATTCCGTATTAACAATGCTATTATTTATAATACACAACACCGATCCCAAACCCGAACTTCTGTGAAGAAGTCCAGGTTCGGGTCTGGGCACCAAACATGAAGATTTTTCTCACGCGCGTGCAAAATGCTTTAAAACGCTTTGCACTCGCGCTGAAAAATCACGCATGTTCCCACAACGCACCCGCATCCTTTCCCGCAACGCCCATGTGAAAGAGGTCTAATACAGTGATTGCCGCCGGTCCAGCTTCTCTAATCCCAGCTGCTTTTACCAGGGAAGACATGTCAGGTCAGAAATTTCCCTCACAGCCGACCATGTAATGCACGGAAGGATCAGGCCCCCTTTAAGGGCTTATTCACATCTGCATTTAACTGGTCTGGAAGGCTGTTCTGGCAGAGGACATGGCCGTGCACTGCCAGATCTGGACGTTTTCCGGCATAAGAGAAAAAACTGTCTAAGGCTCCATTCACACGTCGGCAAAATGGGTCCACATCCGTTCCGCAATTTTGCGGAATGGGTGCGGACCCATTCATTCTCCATGGGGACGGAATGGATGGGTCCGCAGCTCCGCAAAAAGATAGAGCATGTCCTATTCTTGTCCGCAGCTTGCGGACAAGAATAGGCATTTCTATGAGGGGGCCGGGCGGGTGTGTTGCGGACCCGCAATTTGCTATTGCAATTTGCAGACCCGATTTTGATATTATTGGCCTATCCTCAGGGTAGGCCATCAATAATTAATTGACAGGGGTCAATGGGAGCAGCACTGCAGTTACCAGCTCCATCTTCTACTGCAGGGATCAGCAACCGTCAGCACTCCAGCTGCTGTGAAACTACAACTCCCAGCATGCACACTTACTCAGCTGTTCTTGTAATTCCGACAGAAGTGAAAGGAGGATTCTGGGAATTGTAGTTTCAGAACAGCTGGAGCGCCGGAGGTTGCTCATCACTGTTCTACAGGATCAGTGTAAATCTGGCACCAGGTTCCTGCGAAACAGCTGATCAGCAGGGATGCAGGGAGTTGGACCCCTGCTGATCAGGAATTGATGGCCTCTATTGAGAATAGGCCTTCAATATCAAAATCCTTGACTTCCCCCTTTAAGCTGGATGCTGAAACTACTTGAAACAGGCCATCAGCTTCTTCACTTGTCCATGTGCTGTGAGAACCATTGACCTCACCCAACAGATGTCCTTGTTTTGTCAAGAAATACTGCCCCCTACAGGCCTGTATTAGAGTGGGTTCACACGTAAGTTTTTGCTGGCATTTTTCTGCACTTTTACAGTTTTAGTGGCGTTTGTTGGACCTGCCGTTTTTGGTGCTTTTTTATGGTAAAACGACCAGCTCCAGATGTCTATGAAAGTCTATGGGAAATGTGAAACACATGAGGCACAAGTATTTTTATTTTTTTTACTATTCATATTTTTTGCTACTGCCCTGGCATTTTTTTCAGGTATTTTGGTATCTCCTCTATAAGGAAAAAAGACAGAAAGAATGTGGTTCATGCAGCTATTTAGAAAAACACCATAAAAACCTGACTCTGTATGGAAAAAATGCGAGCAGTCTCTATGGATTATTTTATTTTTTTGTTAGTGAGCAAAAAATACAGTAAGCGTTGTTTTAAATTTTGTTAGCAGTGTCGTTTCCTGGATCCACATGCTCCAGCATACATTAAATAGACCTATAAACCTCCATTTACCTGACTGAGGCCAAAACGGTGTCCTGGCGTACTTACCTCTTCCTGCAGCTCTGTTCTCGGTGCCACTGGTCCAGCCTTCGTGATGATACTTGTTTACATACTGCCGCAGTGCCATGCAGGTATACAGAACATGACCGCTGCAACCAGTCACTGTCCTCAGCGGTAAGCCACCATGACGCAACTTTACATCCTGTGTCCAGCGCCATACCTTCCATGGACCCAGACCATGTTACTGTTATAGTGCAAAAAAAACAGCATTTTCAGGCAGCTGCCACAAGGGAGAGCACAGTGCAAGGAGATTTTATAGCTACCATTGCAGTCAATGGTAACTGTTTAAATTCATGTGCACTGACCGCCCTCTAGTGGTGGCTTACGCATGGCAGTGTACAGTCAGGTCCATAAATATTGGGACACCAACACATACAGTCATGTGAAAAAATTAGGACACCCTTTGAAAGCATGTGGTTTTTTGTAACATTTTTAATAAATGGTTATTTCATCTCCGTTTCAAGAAGCCACTCTACTAAGTGGCTTCTTATTAAGTGGAGTTAAAAAATAAGGAGTTCTAGAGCTGTGTGTGGTTTTGTGGGAGTGATTGCAGGTGGCTGAGTGTGGATTGCAGCAGAGATCATTGAAAGTTAAGTGTTTGTATTTTTGTACTTGCATTTAAAATCGTTTTTTTTTTTTTGTTTTTTTTTCTCTGCTTAATTAAGGCGAGTGCCTGGGGCAACCAGGTGCTATAAATTGAGCCACTTATACTCTTCAGAGCCTGCTCTTTCTGAGGCTTGCTCTACTAAGTGGCTTCTTATTAAGTGGAGTTAAAAAATAAGGAGTTCTAGAGCTGTGTGTGGTTTTGTGGGAGTGATTGCAGGTGGCTGAGTGTGGATTGCAGCAGAGATCATTGAAAGTTAAGTGTTTGTATTTTTGTACTTGCATTTAAAATCGTTTTTTTTTTTTTGTTTTTTTTTCTCTGCTTAATTAAGGCGAGTGCCTGGGGCAACCAGGTGCTATAAATTGAGCCACTTATACTCTTCAGAGCCTGCTCTTTCTGAGGCTTGCTCTACTAAGTGGCTTCTTATTAAGTGGAGTTAAAAAATAAGGAGTTTAAGAAAAGGAGTTTGGAAACTAAGGTTGGATATAATTTCCTTGTGTGTTGGCTTAATTTTACGTGGTCCTTCAACTACAGCAGACAGGGTCTAAATCTAAATCATTTATACTGTTTTACTTTTTTACTATTGTAATCCCCATTTAGTATGTGTTGCACAATTTACAACGCAGTCCAGTGCACATCTTGCATGATGTATGCAGTCCTGGAACAGCCGTTCGAGGGTGTATATCTTTGTTCTAGATGTGAGCAAATTACCCGTTTGGAATCGCAGATCGAGTCTCTAAATGGGCAAGTTGCAACACTGAGAGGCATTGATAATTTGCAAAAGAGTTTGCTTCTCACCGAGCAAGCACTCTTTGGGGTAGATGAGGGGGAGGGTGACAGAGAGGAGGCTGAGGAAAGTGAGGTAGCTAGCTGGGTAAAAGTTAGAAAGCGGGGTAGAGGGAAGAGTGCCAGGGAGGCTAGCCCTGATCTGACACACCCCAACAAGTTTGCACGTTTGGCAGATGAGGGGGATGTCAGTCCGGGGACGGCACTGCTGCAGCCAGACACTTCCTCTGCCAGTCAGGGGAATGTCAGCTCCAGTAAGCAGGGAACCAGGAGAGCAGGGCAGGCCAGACAGGTGCTGGTAGTGGGAGACTCCATTATTAGGGGAACAGATAGGGAAATCTGTCACAAAGACCGTGATCGCCGAACAGTGTGCTGTCTTCCTGGCGCTAGAGTTCGACACATCGCGGATCGGGTTGACAGATTACTGGGAGGGGCTGGAGACGATCCAGCGGTCATGGTCCATATCGGAACCAATGACAAAGTTAGAGGTAGGTGGAGAGTCCTTAAAAATGATTTCAGGGATTTAGGTCAAAAGCTGAGGGCAAGGACCTCTAAGGTAGTATTTTCCGAAATACTGCCTGTACCACGAGCCACACAAGAAAGGCAATGGGAGATTAGGGAGATTAACAAGTGGCTCAAGAACTGGTGTAGGATGGAGGGGTTTGGGTTCCTGGAGAACTGGGCCGATTTTTCTATCGGCAACAGGCTCTATCGTAGGGACGGGCTGCACCTCAATGGGGAAGGGGCAGCTGTGCTGGGGAGAAAGATGGCTAGAAGGTTGGAGGAGTGTTTAAACTAGGGACTGGGGGGGAGGGTAATTACGTTATAGGAGGGGAAGATAGTGCAGATAGAGACCGGGGGCAAGGTAATAAGAATGGGGGAGGAATGGAAGGAGGGACTAGAACAATTCAGAAGGAAAGGTGTAGGGTAAAAAATGTACATAAACCTCTCAAATGTATGTATACTAATGCCAGAAGCCTGACTAATAAAACTGGTGAACTGGAATTAGTGATGTGTGAGGAGGACTATGACATAGTGGGAATAACTGAGACATGGCTGGATGATAGCTATGACTGGGCAGTTAATGTACAAGGTTACAGTCTGTTTAGAAAGGATCGTCAAAACCGGAGAGGGGGAGGGGTCTGCCTTTATATAAAGTCCTGTCTAAAGCCCACAGTCCGAGAAGATATAAGTGAGGGACATGAACATGTGGAGTCACTATGGGTAGAGATACATGGAGCTAAAAACAACAACAAATTACTAATAGGAGTTTACTATAAACCACCTAATATACCAGAGTCCACAGAAAATCTACTACTAAACGAGATAGACGAGGCGGCAAATCATAATGAGGTGGTTATTATGGGGGACTTCAACTACCCAGATATAGACTGGGAAACTGAAACTTGTATATCTCATAAGGGAAACAGGTTCGTGGCTATAACCAAAGACAATTACCTCTCCCAACTGGTTCAGGACCCGACTAGAGGGACGGCCATACTGGACTTAGTATTAACCAATAGACCTGACAGAACAACAGACGTGCAGGTCGGGGGACACCTGGGAAATAGTGACCATAAAGTAATAACCTTCCAATTATCATTCAAAAGAGCGTTTCTACAGGGAGGAACAAAAATACCAAACTTCAAAAAAGCTAAATTTAGCCAACTAAGAGAGGCCATAGGCCAAACTAACTGGGACAAAGTCCTCACAAATACAGACACAAAATGGGATATCTTTAAAAACATCCTAAAAACTCATTGTCAGAGGTACATACCGTATGGTAATAAAAGGTTAAGGAACAAAAAGAAACCAATGTGGATAAATAGAACTGTAAAGAAAGCAATAAATGACAAAAAGAAAGCATATAAAACACTAAAACAGGAGGGTTGCACGGAAGCACTGAAAAACTATAAGGAAAAAAATAGAACATGTAAAAAACAAATAAAAGCGGCCAAACTAGAGACCGAGAGATTAATTGCCAAAGAGAGTAAAACCAACCCTAAAATGTTCTTCAATTATATAAATGTTAAAAAGTATAAAGCTGAAGGTGTTGGCCCTTTAAAGAGTAATGAGGGGGGAGTCGCAGAGAGTGACGAGGAGAAAGCAAAGCTGTTAAATATTTTTTTCTCCAATGTATTCGCTGAGGAAAATAAATTGTCAGATGACATGCAGAATGCAAAAATAAATTCCCCATTAAAAGTGTCCTGTCTGACCCAGGAAGAAGTACATCAGCGGCTTAAAAAGATTAAAATAGACAAATCGCCAGGACCGGATGGCATACACCCCCGTATCCTAAAGGAATTAAGTAATGTCATAGCCAGACCCTTATTTCTGATATTTACAGACTCTATACTGACAGGGAATGTCCCACAGGATTGGCGCGTGGCATATGTGGTGCCAATATTCAAAAAGGGGCCAAAAACAGAGCCTGGAAACTATAGGCCGGTAAGTTTAACATCTGTTGTGGGTAAACTGTTTGAAGGTTTTCTGAGAGATGCTATATTAGAGCATCTCAACGGAAATAAGCAAATAACGCCATATCAGCATGGCTTCGTGAGGGATCGGTCATGTCAGACTAATTTAATCAGTTTCTATGAGGAGGTAAGTTCTAGACTTGACAGCGGCGAATCAATGGATGTCGTATATCTGGACTTCTCCAAAGCATTTGACACTGTACCGCATAAAAGGTTAGTATATAAAATGAGAATGCTCGGACTGGGAGAAAACATCTGTATGTGGGTAAGTAACTGGCTGAGTGATAGAAAACAGAGGGTGGTTATTAACGGTACACATTCAGATTGGGTCACTGTCACTAGTGGGGTACCTCAGGGGTCAGTATTGGGCCCTATTCTCTTCAATATATTTATTAATGATCTTGTAGAAGGCTTGCATAGTAAAGTATCAATTTTCGCAGATGACACTAAACTGTGTAAAGTAATTTACACTGA
Source organism: Bufo bufo (assembly GCF_905171765.1). Classification (NCBI taxonomy): domain Eukaryota; kingdom Metazoa; phylum Chordata; class Amphibia; order Anura; family Bufonidae; genus Bufo; species Bufo bufo. The sequence goes on along the minus strand of NC_053389.1, from coordinate 781,219,067 downwards.
AGAGGACAGTATACTACTACAGAGGGATCTGGATAGATTGGAGGCTTGGGCAGATAAGTGGCAGATGAGGTTTAACACTGATAAATGTAAGGTTATGCACATGGGAAGGAAAAATGCAAGTCACCCGTACATACTAAATGGTAAAACACTCGGTAACACTGACATGGAAAAAGATCTAGGAATTTTAATAAACAGCAAACTAAACAGCAAAAACCAGTGTCAGGCAGCTGCTGCCAAGGCCAACAAGATAATGGGTTGCATCAAAAGGGGCATAGATTCCCGTGATATGAACATAGTCCTACCACTTTACAAATCGCTAGTCAGACCACACATGGAGTACTGTGTACAGTTCTGGGCTCCTGTAAACAAGGCAGACATAGCAGAGCTAGAGAGGGTTCAGAGGAGGGCAACTAAAGTAATAACTGGAATGGGGCAACTACAGTACCCTGAAAGATTATCAAAATTAGGGTTATTCACTTTAGAAAAAAGACGACTGAGGGGAGATCTAATTAATATGTATAAATATATCAGGGGTCAGTACAGAGATCTATCCCATCAGCTATTTATCCCCAGGACTGTGACTGTGACGAGGGGACATCCTCTGCGTCTGGAGGAAAGAAGGTTTGTACACAAACATAGAAGAGGATTCTTTACGGTAAGAGCAGTGAGACTATGGAACTCTCTGCCTGAGGAGGTGGTTATGGTGAGTACAATAAAGGAATTCAAGAGGGGCCTGGATGTGTTTCTAGAGCGTAATAATATTATAGGCTATAGCTACTAGAGAGGGGTCGTTGATCCAGGGAGTTATCTGATTGGAGTCGGGAAGAAATTTTTTATTCCCCTAAAGTGGAGAAAATTGGCTTCTACCTCACAGGGTTTTTTGCCTTCCTCTGGATCAACTTGCAGGATAACAGGCCGAACTCGATGGACAAATGTCTTTTTTCGGCCTTATGTACTATGTTACTATGTTACTATGTATTAAAGTAATCCAACTAAACAAAGAAAACTGAAGAAAAGTCTTTTCAAGATCTTCTGTAAATGTCATTCTACAAAAATGCCTATTCTAACTGAGGAAAAAGATAGGACACCCTCACATGTATTCCCTCTTAAATTGGCTCAGATCTCACACAGGTATATCACACCAGGTGCACATAATTAGTAGATCGTTACTCTGCATGTTGAATGAGGCTTGCCCTATTTAAACCTCAGACATTTAGTTTGGTGTGCTCCTGACTGTTGAAGTGAGAGTGAGCACCATGGTGAGAGCAAAAGAGCTGTCAGAGGACTTCAGAAAAAAGATTGTAGCAGCCTATGAGTCTGGGAAGGGATTTAAAAAGATCTCAAAAGATTTTGAAATCAGCCATTCCACTGTCCGGAAGATAGTCTACAAGTGGAGGGCTTTCAAAACAACTGCCAACATGCCTAGGACTGGTCGCCCCAGCAAGTTCACCCCAAGAGCAGACCGCAAGATGCTAAAAGAGGTCTCCAAAAACCCTAAAGTGTCATCTCGAGAACTACAGCAGGCTCTGGCTACTGTTGATGTAGAAGTACATGCCTCTACAATCAGAAAGAGACTGTACAAGTTTAACTTGCATGGGAGGTGTGCAAGGAGGAAACCTTTGCTTTCCAAGAGAAACATCGAGGCCAGACTGACATTTGCCAGAGATAAAGTTGACAAAGACCAGGACTTCTGGAATAATGTTCTTTGGACAGATGAGTCCAAAATTGAATTATTTGGACACAACAGCAGAGGACATGTTTGGCGTAAACCAAACACAGCATTCCAAGAAAAGAACCTCATACCAACTGTGAAGCATGGAGGTAGAAGTGTCATGGTTTGGGGCTGCTTTGCTGCAGCAGGACCTGGTCAGCTCACCATCATAGAATCCACGATGAATTCTACTGTGTATCAGAAGGTGCTTGAAGAACATGTGAGACCATCAGTTAGAAAATTAAAGCTGAAGCGGAACTGGACCATGCAACATGACAATGACCCAAAACATACTAGTAAATCAACCAAAGATTGGCTGAAAAAGAAGAAATGGAGAGTCCTGGAATGGCCAAGTCAAAGTCCAGATTTGAATCCCATTGAGATGCTGTGGGGTGACTTGAAAAGGGCTGTACGTGCAAGAAACCCCTCAAACATCTCACAGCTGAAAAAGTTCTGCATTGAGGAGTGGGGTAAAATTTCCTCAGACCGATGTCGAAGACTGGTAGATGGCTACAAGAACCGTCTCACTGCAGTTATTTCAGCCAAAGGAGGTAACACTCGCTATTAGGGGCAAGGGTGTCCTATCTTTTTCCTCAGTTAGAATAGGCATTTTTGTAGAATGACATTTACAGAAGATCTTGAAAAGACTTTTCTTCAGTTTTCTTTGTTTAGTCAGATTACTTTAATCTCTCTGTATTGTTGAAACGGAGATGAAATAACCATTTATTAAAAATGTTACAAAAAACCACATGCTTTCAAAGGGTGTCCTAATTTTTTCACATGACTGTATCTAACATATTTGGCTCTATACACCATCACACTGGATTTGAAATGAAACAAACAAGATGAGCTTTAACTGCAGACTGTCGGCTTTAATTTGAGGGCATTTACATCCAAATCGGGTGAATGGTGTAGGAATTACAACAGTTTGCATATGTGCCTCCCACTTATTAGGTGACCAAAAGTAATGGGACAATTGGCTTCTCAGCTGTTCCATGGTCGGGTGTGTGTTATTCCCTCATTATCCCAATTACAATGAGCAGATACAAGGTCCAGAGTTCATTTCAAGTGTGCTATTTGCATTTGGAATCTGTTGCTGTCAACTGTCAAGATGAGATCCAAAGAGCTGTCACCATCAGTGAAGCAAGCCATCATTAGGCTGAAAAAACAAAACAAACCCATCAGAGAGATAGCAAAAACATTACGTGTGGCCAAAACAACTATTTGGAACATTCTTAAAAAGAAGGAACGCAGTGGTGAGCTCAGCAACACCAAAAGACCCGGAAGACCACGGAAAACAACTGTGGTGGATGACTGAAGAATTCTTTCCCTGGTGAAGAAAACACCCTTCACAACAGTTGGCCAGATCAAGAACACTCTCCAGGAGGTAGGTGTATGTGTTTCAAAGTCAACAATCAAGAGAAGACTTCACCAGAGTGAATACAGAGGGTTCACCAAAAGATGTAAACCATTGGTGAGCCTCAAAAACAGGAGGCCAGATTAGAGTTTACCAAACATCTAAAAAAGCCTTCACAGTTCTGGAACAACATCCTATGGACAGATGAGACCAAGATCAACTTGTACCAGAGTGATGGGAAGAGAAGAGTATGGAGAAGGAAAGGAACTGCTCATGATCCTAAGCATACCACCTCATCAGGGATGGTGGTGGTAGTGTCATGGCATGGGCAAGTATGGCTGCCAATGGTTCTCTTGTATTTATTGATGATGTGACTGACAAAATCAGCAGGATGAATTCTGAAGTGTTTCGGGAAATATTATCTGCTCATATTCAGCCAAATGCTTCAGAACTCATTGGATGGCGCTTCACAGTGCAGATGGGCAATGACCCAAAGCATACTGCAAAAGCAACCAAAGAGTTTTTTAAGGGAAAGAATGTTATGCAATGGCCAAGTCAATCACCTGACCTGAATCCGATTGAGCATGCATTTCACTTGCTGAAGACAAAACTGAAGGGAAAATGCCCCAAGAACAAGCAGGAATTGAAGACAGTTGCAGTAGAGGCCTGGCAGAGCATCACCAGGGATGAAACCCAGCGTCTGGTGATGTCTATGCGTTCCAGACTTCAGGCTGTAATTGACTGCAAAGGATTTGCAACCAAGTATTAAAAAGTGAAAGTTTGATTTATGATTAGTATTCTGTTCCATTACTTTTTGTCCCTTAACAGTGGGAGGCACATATGCAAACTGTTGTAATTCCTGCACCGTTCACCTGATTTGGATGTAAATAACCTCAAATCAAAGCTGACAGTCTGCAGTTAAAGCACATCTTGTTCGTTTCATTTCAAATCCATTGTGGTGGTGTATTGTCACTGCCAGCTCTGTGACAAGATCTGGCAGACGTTCTTCTCTACCTGTTGTATGATGTTCTTTGTTTTGGTTTCACTTTCTCATCTCCTTTCCTTCTCCCAGCTGTCACCTATTTGCACTGATTGTCCCCTTTTATATTCCCTCCCATACTGCCTCACTTCCTAGATTGTGTTCACTGCTGGAGGCTGCTTCTCCTGATTCCTCAGATAAGTCTGTTTCCTTTATTTCTTTGTTTCTTGCTGGCTTGATTGTAGGTGGCCCTGACTCCGTCCGTATTAAGTGCAGGGAGACGGTGGTCGTGACCCCTCACTATTATAGGGTTTTCAGGTGTCACATAGTATAAGGTACGAGGGCATGCAATCGTCTACCATAAAGATCTTTGCATGGGCATAGCAGTCAGGGAGAGCTCTAGGGGTTTTATAGGGCTCACCCATATGCTCCTTAGTTTGGGATCAAGCCAGTCGGATGTTTATTTATAAGTTCCAGCTTTCTGCAACACCATCTGTGACATGTATACAGCCAAAAATTTTAGAATTGTGTCAATGTCCCAATATTTATGGACCTGACTGTATGTATGAGGGAAGTCCCAGTCTGAGAGCTGCATGGAGAGATGTATCAGTGTATTTATACCACGTGTCCAATGTAAATACATTGAGAAACATGGAGCTCAGAGGGTTAAGTCTTGACATAACCCTCCAATTTGACCATTATGCCTTTACTATACATAAAGCAATATTCAACCCAGTGCCTCGTCTTTCTTTCAAAGGACTGCAAGAAAGCTGTGTACGGCACACAAGATCCCCGGTAACTAAGGCTGACTGTAGATATTAGATAAATGTCAGCCAGTTTGATGTACATGGAAGACGCCCAACTGTCCTGTGCCGTTGTGACCTGCAGAATTTCACCATGTCTTCTCTATTTTTCCATTGAGAGATAAGGGGTGCTAGAGGTGTCTGGTGGCCACATATCCCCCTATCCCTATCGCCAAATTTTGAAGTCCGTTTTTTTTTTTTCACTTTTCCATATTTTTCACCAAATTTATCAAATGTTGCACATCGTTTGAGAAATTTGGCACATCTGTAAACCTAACACCTTTTGTTTTGAGTTGTTACTCCACTTTTTTTTTCTTTACGTCACCCCCCCCCCCCATACTGGAGTAAGATTTCAGTTTTTAGACCACTTGTAGATTGCAGTTGGGAAAAATCTGGCAAACACCTGCTGCTCGTGGTATGCGTTGGCAATCTTAAATGTTTTGGGAATTGAATATTGAAGACCTATCATCGGTGGGGGGCTACGCCTAGCATCCTTACTCTCCCCTTGACCTGAATGGGCTGTAATGCTCACGTGGGTGCGGCGTCATGGTCATCAGTCATATGATCTTTCTATAGCTCAGTCCCATTTGAATTTTAGAATTACTATTCAACATAGAAGAAGTATGTGAGTTTTTCCAGCTATAGTCAAGGTCTTTTGGAAATTAACTTTCATTTTTATTTTTTTTAGTTCACAATAGACAGGTCTCCTACGTGACCAGATGCAGCACATAGAGGAGGACTGTGTGGACAATCATGACACACTGGAAAAAAGTATCATTAAAGGTAAAGACGGTGATCCTGTATGACCAAGAGCAGAAGTAATAACTCAACATAGCCAGTATTTCTCACACCATTTGTGTTTCTCCTTCATAGTATTTTCATACATGGAGGCAGTTGGTACCTGAGGCGTTGCTAGAGTCTCAAAAGATCCGGGGCCCAAGCCCCAATGAATATGGGCCAGTTTTCTAAGTTGTCCAACCCCCCCCCCCCTTCCCCACACACAAAGCATTTTGCTGTACTTGCTATACAGTAGCATATACCTCTCACATCCAGTGCCTCCCAGGTGACGTCTCCTCGGATGTAGATCTTCTGTCATCATCATCTCCATTCGGTCCGCACAACTTCTCTCAGCCGCCTCATCTCTGCAGAGTGTGACACACAGACATCTTAGCTTCCTCACATTTCTATCATCCCCCAACCTGGAGTCTCCACAGTGTTATCATGCTGCTCGCTGTGCTCCCCAATACCCCCAGATACTATCCTGAAGAAAAATTTGTGCCCCCATAGTAATAGTGCTCCTCATAATCCCACCAGTTGTAATTCCCTTCTAGAATGCCCTCATTAGTAATACTGCCCCCTACAGTGCCCCCAACCTTGATAATGCTCCCCAAGAGTGCCCCCATTAGTAGAAGAGCCCTCAAGTATTAATAATACCCTCACAGAGCCCCCAGTAGAAATAAGGCCCCCTATTGTTCCCCCAGTGTTAATAAGGCTCTCTCTACAGACCCCTCAGTAGTAATAAGGCTCCCACAGTGCTCTTAGTAGAAATAATGCGTATCTAGAAGTCCCTGCTATAGAGCACCAGTAGTAATAAGAACGCCTAATGTCCCCTGGATTTGCAGTGCCCCTGTTGTTATATTCCCGCCTCCACCATACAGTCCCATGTAAATAACATCACACCATCTCTCCAGCCCCCTCCAAAATACAGTCCCAAGTAAATAATCTCACCCCCTCTCCAGACGCCTCCAACATGCATTCCCATGTAAATATCACCCACTCAACATCCAGTCCCATGTAAATAATATCACTCCCTCCCACAGCCGCTATCAACATCCAGTCCCAGGTAAATAACATCACTGCCTCCCCCAGCCCCCTCCGACATACAGTCCCATGTAAATAACATCACTCTCTCCCACAGCTGCCTCCAACATATGGTCCCATGTAAATAACATAATCCCCTACCACAGCCGCCATTAACATGCAGTCCCATATAAATAACATCACCCTGCCTCAGCACCCTCCGACATACAGTCCTATGTAAATAACATCACTCCCTCCTACAGCCACTATCAACATACAGTCCCTTTTAAATAGCATGACCCCCTCCCCAGCCACATCAACACACAGTTCCTGTAAATAACATCCCTCCTTTCAGCCCTAACATACAGTCTCAGTTAAATAACCACAACTCCCAGCATTGCTCTGCCTCTCCCTTCACTTACCTCTCCTGATGTAGCAGACATCACCTCAGCTTCTTCCCCTTTTCACTGCCGCCCTCTCCTGCACTGGTCACATGACTGGGACATCATCGCAGGTCCTTCTCAACCACTGACTGTTTTACTGGTCACATGACCTGTGATGTCACCACAGGTCCTTCAGCTCTTCCATGCATTAGATTCAATTGTATTGCCATCCTGTGGATGGCAATACAGTTGTATCTAGCAGGCAGGCAGGACATTCGGGCCTGGGACAAAACATCAGGGGCCCAGGCCCCGAATGTTTTAACCTAGCTACGCCCCTGGTTGATACTATTGTATGTCATTTTATGTTTTTACATTTCTTTATGGATTGATTAGGTCTACAAGAATTATATCTGTCTGAAACCCTATGTGACGCAGCTATTGTTACTACAGGTAAAAGGTTCCTTTGTCACAGGTAAGTACTGATCTATATAATGAATATGTGGGAAATTTTGTAAAATTTTTATTTATTTTTTCTAAAAGGTTATATTTTTTTTTGGATTCTATTGAACTTGGTTAGAGGCGACAAGCCTGAAAATAGATTACGTAGACTGAATGGGCTATTCCAGTTAGAACACGTTATCCCCTTTTCGATCGGCGGGGGCTGACCTCTGGAACCCTCGTTGATCATAAGACTGGAAGACCTTTGTCCCCCTTTTGAATGGAACTCTGGTCGAGCATGCTCACCACTGCTTCACTCAAAGTGGTGTTCCTCATAGAGATGTGTTCCATTAAAATGGGGGACACAAGCCCTTTGCACTCCTACTCCAACCCATATAACTATTATTCCCTATCCAGTGGCTAAGGGATAACTAGTTCTAACCGGAAAACCCCTTTAAAGGGCTCATTAATGATTAGCACAAGCGATCTGCTGGTTGGGGGGGGGGGGGTCCAGAAACAATGCTGCATATGTCTTTCGTCTTTGTCTGGTATTGCATGCAGTTCGTTCACTTTTCCCATGAGAACAACCTATCTTCTATCCACAGGATAAGAGAACTGTTTGATTGGCAGGGGTCCGACCACTGGGTGCCCTGCCGATCACAAGAACGAGGGACCCTGCTTCCAATTTGAATGGGCTTTCAGACACACATGCGTGTTCATTGCTCCATTCGCCTCTCTGGGACCGCCACAGTTAGCCAGGTTCAAAAGCATGGCTATTTATGGCAGCCCCCTAGAGCTGAATGTAGTGGCAGCGCATATTCGTGAATGCTGCACCATTCAAACAGGGAACACGGCTCCCAGTGGTCAGACCCCTGCCGGTCAGAGAATTATCCACTATACTGTAAATAGGGGATTAGTTGTCTTCATGGGGTAATCCCTTTAACAGTACCGCCATCAGGGACAAACTGGGAACTTAAAGCGGCCTGCAATAAAAATCCAAAAGTGGCCCTATGTTGTATATAATATAATTATAGGATTATAATAGGGTTAATTCTGGTGACAGAAACCCTTTAAAAAAAAAGATCTCAGATCTAATTTTTTGGAAAACAAACCATAAAAAATGTATTTGTTCAGTGAAGAACTTACAATGCAGGAACTGTTGAGGAGAATGGCTCTTGGAAGGCTTCGGATGAAACGTAGCACGAGTTCTCCTTCTGTAAAGCATCTGGCATACAGCAAGGACCAGACAGGTTTTGAAGATATTCTAGAAACTTTTAAGACTGCAATGTTTTGTTTGCATTTGTTGGTTGCTGATACTTCTGATGTCTTCTGCAGAGTTGTCCTCTCCTCTGTCAGCCCTTACTTTCGAGTGCTGTTCACTTGTCCAATGAAGGAGTCAGAGAGCAGAGAAGTTTCTCTTCTGGACGTCCCTTCTTCAGTCATGGAGGTCATCCTGCACTTTGTATATAGAGTTGAAGCTACTCTCAGCATGGAAAATGTGGAGGAGCTGTTTACTGTGTCCAGTCGCCTGCAGATTAAGCCCATGCAGGATCTGTGCAGCAGGTAAAGAGTATTATCAGTGACAATAGAAATACAAAACTGTAAACCTAACATGGTAACATAGCCTGAAAGAAGACTCCCGTCCATCCAGTTCAGCCTTTTATCCTGCCAATTTGATCTAAAGGAAGACAAAAACCCCTCATGAAGTAAAAGCCAATTTTTCTCATTTTAAGAGAAAGAAAATTCCTTCCCAACTACAGTCAAGCAATCACAATAACTCCCTGGATCAATGACCTTAGTATTCTAGTAAATATAACCTGGTTACCCACACTGGATGAGATTCCAGGTTACCAATATGCCTAGTCAGATCTGTGGGAAAACAAGGGGCAAGGCCATAGTGATTTGTCAATATTCAGACCATACTGTAGCTCTTCTAGCGCTTTCTGCCATATTAACCACAAATTAAAAATAATCATAATGTTCAAGAAATTATTTAAAAAAATCACAATTTACGAAAATTTTGCCAACATTTTTAAATGCCCTTTTTAAGGTTTTCATTTTTAGAATGAAGTCAAGGAATCTTATTTTTTTTTTCAGGTTCCTTATGAAAAATATTGACCCTGGAAACTGTCTGTGGATCTACAGACTGGCTTATAGTCACAACGACCAAATCCTTCTGGATGTGTCTATGCATTGTATCAGCCAACATCTGACCAGTTTATCTGAAAAAGAAGATTTCTTTCACCTGGATCTATCAGAGGTAACCAGGATCCTCTCCTCCAATCAGTTGATTGTTTCATCAGAACTCACCATATATAACCTTGCTTGCCGATGGTGGGAATTTCACTCTGATAAAGGCAACCCTCTGCCAGAAGGACTCCTGAAGGTAATCAGATTTCCACTGATGGGCCCAAATGAGTTATCGGAAGTCAATATTGATGATGTACCTATTGAAAACCCAACCCAAAATTCAACGGAAGTCCGGTTACGGCAAGGAATGTTTGAAGACCGGATACTATGTATGGACTTCACGGAAAGAGATGAAACAATTCCTGGACAACATGATTATCATATAAATTCATATGATCCAATTACAGACTCTTGGGAAAGGCTTCCATTTATCAGTCCTCTATATAATCCTGGGCTTGTTGCTGTAGGCAATATGTTGTATGTATCTGGAGGTTGTAATGAAGACAATTCTGTTTCCAGTCAACTACATGTATATGACTCAATAAAAAATGAGTGGAAGGAATTGCCATCAATGGCTAAACAAAGATCTGGACATGGTTTTCTACACTACAGACATGCTTTATATGCGGTGGGGGGATCTGATGGTCCCGAAGCGATTAGTTCTGCTGAATATTTCAACCTGGTGGACAACCTTTGGACTATGGTCTCTTCTTTGCCATTGCCCCTGCGCAGTTTTGCATCAGGACAGCTGAAAGGAAGGCTGTTCCTCATAGGTGGGACGACAGGCTCCTATATGAAATCCTCAAAGTATCAGGGATTTCTTATCTATGATATATTGTCTGACACATGGAGCCAGTTTCCACTCCCTGTGGTGTTTTCAGACGCAGCTGCTGTTGTCTTAGACGACAAGCTGTATGTCATTGCAAGTTATGACTCCAAACATGGACCTTCTGATGCCTACCCACCCTATAATGAGTATCAAGCCTATCTATTGTATAATGAGCAGCCAAATACCATTCCTAGAAGTTTTTGTATGGATCACTGTGGAAGAATTTGTAACTCTAAAATACCACCCATCCTGGAAAGCATCGTAAAATCTGCAGTGGTAGTTTGGAAACATAGGATCTACATTGTTGGCAGTACTGGATATGTAGATGACGGTCCTGATTACATGTTCTACTGGAGTCCAGGTGATCCTAGGTGGACCAGATGTGTCAAACACATTCCTTTCTATTTTGATGGTTACTTTGGAGGAGTTACTATGCAAGTTCCTATGCAACAATTCTGCTCTTTTATTCCTGGAAGAAAGTTATCTTATAACTTTCGGATTGATGACAGTGATGAAGAGCAAGAGGAGCCATGGTGAGAGGTGACTATTCAGTATAGCTGCATATGTTTTGTATAAGCTTGTAGCTGTTTAATGATCAATAAATAAATTGTCTACTGTGCATATATTCAAATCTCATATATATATAAAAATGAGTTTCTGTCTGTCTGTTTGGACGTTCTTTTTGTGCGACCAAATGTCTGGCCCGATCTTCACCAAATTTGGCACACAGGTACATCAGGTGTCCAGGAAGGTTTTAGACCGGGTCTCAGCTCTCTAGGACTTACCGTTCCTGAGATACTGTTTTCCTCAAAAATGACCTACATTAGCTAATACAAGCCTGCAAGTCTTTCTCTTCAAATCCCAACTGCCATAAACACAGTTTTATATACAGAAACAAAAAAAAACAGTACCTCACGTGCAGTACGTCTGGACTAAAAATAATAGGAAATGGTGTGTATTGTGCTTACCGGATCCTGTTGTGAGGAGTCACAATAGCTATAGAAGCCTTGCTGGGGTTTGCCCTCACCGACTTAAGAGGATGCCTTGCTGCTGCCTGGTCCCGTCCTGTCTCATCGCCACGAGCTTCAGGGGTAGTCGATTAGAAGGTTTAAGAAAATTAGGACCACTTTCCGGCGCTGTAGGTATATAAATCGATCCGCACGATGGCTTGGATGTTTTTTCTTTTTATTTAATGATAATAAAGCTGTCTATGCATTTCAAGGGCGTACAGCCCTCTTCCTCAGGACAGCATGCTTTACAGAGTGTTGATAAAAACATGCATTGTATTTAAAACTGTTTTGACTTCCGGTTCCGGCGCCGCCATGTGAAGGAGTCAGGCACGAGACGCACCTCGCCCCAGACTTGCGGGAAACACTGGCGACTTCGGTTGCTAATGTGATGCACCAGCTGCAAGAGGCAGTGCAGCAACATGAGGGTCGGCTAGATGAAGCGGAAGGCCAAATTCAAGTCATGGAAGATACCACAGAGTCAATTCTGCAGAAATTACAAACGGCATTAGCCGATAATAAACACCTATGGGATAAGCTAGAGGACCTCGAAAATCAGTCCAGGCGTAACAACCTGCGACTGGTGGGACTCCAGGAAACTATTCCGGCAGGTGAATTAACAAGCATCTGTGACACTGAATTACCACAAGCTTTGGGCATAGCACGGAAATGTAAAGTGGAAAGGGCTCATCGTGTGGGACCTCCCCGAGCTGAAAAAGACCGCCAGAATAACCGACCACGGCAAGTGGTGATGAGATATCTGGACTACACCGATAAAGAGTTGCTCCCCAGAGCTTTTAAAGCACGGAAAGAACCTGTCATATTACGGGGAATGAAAATCTTACTGTTTGGAGACTATTCGGTAGAGGTCGCACAAAAGCGTAAAGCATTTTCACCACTGTGCATGCAGCTTCATCATGGGGGGATCCGGTTCACCCTGTTATACCCAGCCACACTGAAGGTGTTTAAACTGGATGGCTCCAGTACAAGTTTTACCTCTCCGGAGGAGGCGGAAATAGCCTTGGATGGAAAAATAGGGCCAGTGACCCGGGGCCAGAGGAATGCTTCAAGGAAAGGTCCGGACAAACTCCCCCCAGACACAGAACGGGGGAATATGAGTGTCGGAGTTCGTTGAATTATGCTAAAGGTCTGGAAGGACTTTCTGGAGAAATCGACAGTCTTTACATCGGGACTTTGGTGCTGATTACTAGATAATTACTTTTCCTTTATAACCTCAGTTATGCCTTATTATTTTCTCATTTTATGCAATATCTCTATTGTGGAAGCTCAGCATATAGTGGGTATTGTGAGAGGGGAAGGTTGAGAGGTCTTATAGTGACGGACGTCACTGGTGGGAAAAAAGTGAAGTCTAGGGGAGCTGGGAGGAAAGCATTACCTTGACCTGTGCTTTTTTTTCTGCTCCGTGTTAAATCATGTTTATTAATGTTTACTGTTGGGGAGGGAGGGGGGGAATGGGGAAGGGAGTGCAAAATGGGGAAATGTTTAGTCATCCACTGATAGTCACCTTTAAAAGATACCTTATTCTCTGTGACCGTTATGAAAATTGTGTCATGGAACGTTAAAGGGCTACGCTCGCCCCAAAAGCGTAACATGATTTTGAAGCGGCTAAAACACCTAAAGGCCGACATTGCAATGTTACAGGAAACGCACCTGACAGATGGCCATTTCGATAGAATGGAGAAATCTTGGGTGGGAAAAGTGGTGGGCTTATCCGCAGTAAACCATAAAGCAGGGGTTTTGTTTCTTTTTCACAAAAATCTGGCCTACAATATTATGGGGATTGAATCTGATGATGAGGGAAGGTGGTGTATCCTACATCTTGCCATAAACTCAGAAGAGCTTAGAATGTATAACATTTATGGCCCGAATACGGATAATAAGCAATTTTTTGCTGATCTGGGAGTCAAGTTAAACAAAGATCATGTTAAGAATCGTCTAGTGGGAGGGGACCTTAATACTGTAATTAATACAGCAGAGGATAGAAGAAGAGTGAACAAGCGTCATGAACTAACTCATGTACATGACAAGGTTTTAGAACCGTTTTTGCGAGATACGGCCCTCTCAGACACCTGGAGCTCTATAAATCCAGATGGTAGAGAATTCACCTTTTACTCGCCACCACATGAGTCATGGTCCAGGATAGATTACCTTCTAGTATCAGATAACCAGAAGTATAGGGTAGCGGAACCAACCATTCATGACTTGATAATTTCGGATCATGTTCCGATTTCTGTGATCTTCTCAGAACATCAACCGAAAGGCCAGGACATCATCTGGAGATTTCCCTCCTAACTGTATAATGATGACAACTGCAGAGATATTCTTAGGGGTTGGTATCTGGAATTCAGAGAGGATAATATATCCAGTGAAAATAATTTTTCTCTATTCTGGGACACTGCCAAGGCTGTGCTTAGAGGTAGGATTATAGCCTATGTAAGGGGACTTAAGAAGAAGATAACGCAGCAGCTGCAGATCCTCAGTCTCTCTTTGCGCACCGCCTATACCACTTATCAGACCTCTCATTCTGAGCAATCTAAGAAGGTCTGGCAACTGGCAAAAAAGGATTATGATTTGTGGTACGAGAGAAAGATGAGATGTGATATGCATGGCCTAGAGAACAAATTTTTTAGAGGCGGCAATAAGTCGGGTAAACTATTAGCCAATCTCATTAAAAATTTGAGGCGTCAATCCCACATCTTAAAACTAGCTGACACCAGAGGAGTGGTTCATGATAAACCTGATGAAATAGTCTCTATACTGGGGGATTATTATAGGAATTTATATAAAGACCCAGGGGCCAAGACTCCCTTATCCTCCTTTCTATCTAAATGTGTGGCATTACCATCCCTCTCTGATAGTCAATTAGAATCCCTAAACTCCCTAATATCAGAAGGTGAGGTTCTTGCAGTCATTAAGGGTCTGCACCTGCATAAAGTCCCAGGCCCAGACGGTTACACGGGAGAATTCTTTAAGATGCTAGGAGATGATGTTAAGGGTCCGCTTGTGGGGGTGTTTAATGGGATGCTTACAGGTACTCCCTTGTCAGCAACAGATAACCTAGCATATATTAAGCTGATCCCCAAGCCAGGGAAATATGCCCTGCTTCCCGCTTCGTACCGCCCAATATCTCTGATCAATGTGGATCTCAAGATAGGGGCAAAGATCATGGCAGACAGACTCTCCCACATTATGCCAACATTGATTTCACTTCCTCAATCGGGATTCATTAAGGGCAGGTCAGCAGTCTCTAACATCAGGAAGGTTTTGACGGTGTTAGATGCAGTTCAAGGTAAGGTGTGCCTTTCTCCGTGTCCGTCCCTGATGGCGATTGACGCGGAGAAGGCATTTGATAATGTTCGATGGGATTGGCTGGAGGAGATTCTAAATAGGATGCGATTCAGTGGTTCAATCCGAAATTTTGTTACAGCTTTATATACTGGGCCTAAAGCGCGAATAGCAGTTCCGGGTTTCTTGTCCCCCTCCTTTCCGTTATGTAGGGGTACAAGCCAGGAATGCCCCCTTTCCCCGTTATTGTTTAACTTGGCACTTGAACCGCTGGCTCGCATGCAAGAGGGAGGGGACACTTTTCGAGGAATAAGAGTGGGCCAGAAAGAAATTTATTCATCCCTTTTTGCAGATGATGTATTGTTATTCATGGCAGACCCGGTTGATGATCTAGAGAAGGTTCTGCAGCTCTTGGATTCTTTGAGCCAGTTTCGGGCTTCAAGATTAATCTAGATAAATCTGTGATATTACCGCTAACCTCTAAGATTGAAGGACATACTTCCAGATTCTTGCAAGAACATATCGGTGAGCAATTCCCACATCACTTACCTGGGCATTAAAATTGGAAAATCCCCTTCGTCCCTTTATAGTCTGAATTATCCTCCTTTATTTAAAAGTATTGCTAATAATCTTAACAGGTGGAGAGGTCTCCAACTCTCCTTGACGGGCAGGAGCCATGTATTGAAAATGATGTGCTTCCCTAGGCTGCTGTACCCCCTCCAGACGGTTCCTGTGCTTTTACGTCATTCTGATGTTCAGGGTCTTAATTCAGTCTTCACCAGGTTCCTGTGGTCGGGGAGGAAGCCTCGTATTGCACTGACTAAGCTTATGCTGCCAAGGGATAAAGGTGGGTTGAATGTGCCGAATGTCAGAATGTACAACCTGGCGTGTCTCTTCAGACATTGTTTGGACTGGATACATAGGACTAGTCACTTCTTTAACTTTGATCTGGAGACCCATTTATTCAGCCCATGGCCGTTAGTCAATATGCTCCATACGAGGAGGCAATTTATGGCGAGGAACCTCAAACATTCCATTATCATCCGCGATACAATGGTAGCATGGAAAGAGGTGCGTAAGTTAGCGAAAAAAAAACGTTCCTGGCTTCCAAGGTTATGCACCTGTGGAGGCATCCAGAATTCCCACAAGGGGACATGAACAAGATGTTCGAGTTGTGGAAAGCAAAAGGCATCAAGACCTTACTGGATATTGTTCACATCCCTGAGAAAAGATATCTTACTTTTGAGGAACTCTGTCAGAAGTATGACCTAGATAGTTCACATGTTCTCCCCTTCCAACAAATGTTCTTCTTTTGTAGAGATAGACTGAGAGATGTGTCTGGGGAATGTATAGGAGATTCTTTGGTGTTTACACTGGGAGGTGGAAACTCTAGACTTTCCATTTCTCGTATATACCAGGAATTGCGAGAATCAAGTAACAAGGCCTCTGCGCATGCCCTTTTCAGAAAATGGGAAAAAAAGCTCAATATCACAGTAACGGCTGAGCAAGTCTTACAGGGAAGGGCTAGCGTATGCAAGGCGGTGCCGTGTGAAGTATAGCGGGAAACGCATTTTAGACTGATGCACTCGGCCATTTATGCCTTTACATTTCCTAGGAGGTTTGAAGGTTCAGCTTTTTTAGTAGCTTGTCCGAAATGTGGGTTAGACAAAGCTGACCTGGTACACTGCGTATGGTTATGTCCTCATGTGCAAAGATTTTGGGAACAGGTCAGGTCTTGGATTAAGGACAAACTGGGTTATACCCTGCGCATGGCCCCTGAGGTTCTTCTGTTTCATGACCATGAAGATGCGAGCGCACATCCTCACATCTTCGTGGATGCAGCATTGGTGGTATCTTTGCGATGCTTGATGCGGGAGTGGTTGAAATCAGAGGTACCTCAGTTGCAAGAGGTGAAAACACAGATGACACATTTCATGTATTTTGATAAGTCAGAGGCAGAACTGAATAAAGACAAGAAAACTAAATGTTTTTTTGGGAGATGGAAGACCTTTATTGCAAATAGCTTTGTCCAGGAGGAGATAGCGAGGCTCATGCAAACGTTCAGATATACGGAGTGGTATGGCTTGGAGGTTCTTAAAGGGACTTTGGGGAGACTGTCGCTTGAAAACCAGGATGGTCAGGGAAATTGAAGAATAATGCAATATATGAGGTGCTAAACCAAACTGTTTATTTTACACTGTGTAATGAAAAATAATGGTGACTATTGATGTGGTGACGTTACTGGGAGGAGGGAGGGAGGGAGGGAGGGGGCATTGGAGGGGATGTTTTCTACTGTTTGTATGGAAAATTGTAACACCTATTGACTGAATTTGTACCCAATGTCTGTACTTTTATCTTATGGTGGAACAAATAAAATAAATAAAAAAAAAAAAAAAAAAAATGTTTTGGCGCCCTGCAGGAGAAAAAGGGGGCATGGCTAAAAAAAAATATTTCTTATTGAAGAGCTTTATTAACAACGGGCACGCTCTCCAGTAAGGAGAAAGACACACCTAAGTTTTAGACTTGTAATAAAATATATAGATAAACAAGTAAACAAATATATGCATACATACCATAGGTTTAGAAATAGCAGTAAAATTGAGGACAAATAGGAGTAAAAAATTAATAATAAAAAAAAGGACAACAAGAATAAAATCCATATAGAGGTTCACACCAGCAATGCCTGGAGACACCGTGCTTCAAATATTGTTTCCAGATGTTGTATCTGTGTTGATTGACCCGGCAATGGAGAGCTTGTGTGGTGAGGCCTACATATTGTAGGCCGCATTTACATTCGATCAGATATATGACATAGGATGAGTGACATGTAAGATGGTATTTTATTGGGAATGTAGTACTGTTGTGGTTGGAAGAAAAAGTTGTTTTGTTGTGTGTGATGATGCTGCAACACAGACAGTTCTTTGCCCCACATCTCTAGCTCCCCTTCTTGATGTCGTTGTTAGGTGTGTTTTTTTATTTTAGGCTCCATGTGTTGTTTTGGTCTACTTGGAGCCTGTATGTTTTTAATGGTTGGTGCTCTCCTATAAGTAATTTTGGGGATGCCTGGGAGGTATTTGGTCAGGTATGGGTCCTGTTGGAGAATATGCAAATGTTTTTCAAGGCTTTTCTGAATATATGGGTTGGATGTGTTCTACTGAGTGATGAACCGTACCTCTTCTGTTGTTTTCTGAATGTTTGTAATATTTTTCAACCCAAAATACCAGCGATACAGCCACTAACCTGTCAAGCTTAAGAACAATGGACCCGGACCACCCAATAACGAGCAATACAACTAGCTATAAAATAAGACAAACCACGGGGCCACAGAAAACAAGATTTTTCACCAACCTACAATATAGAAAAACAGCCAAACATAATCCTCACACAAACTTGGATACAAAACCGAGTACTAAACAGAACACGAACGCACCAACGCACCCGAGATAAAAAAATGCTAACTAAGAAGGGACACGAAACACTCTGACCAACTATACACAAGGAGGGGAAAAACAATACCATATGCCATAGCGATGGTGGTACCAACCAGAACCATATACCAAGGGCAGAAAGCCACACAAAAGACAGCACCATCCAAATTTCGAGAAAGGACCAATGAAACAAACAGGTCTATATATATATATATGCCTACAACTGAACAAGAAAACTCCAACACTCCACTTCACACCGATTCTACCGATACTGACGAGTTCTTGGAAAGATTCAGAGCCCTTAGATCAAAATACTTGGACCATAAATCAAAGAGGAAATCTCGGCTCATAGAATCTCAATCTCACCAGTCCCACACCTAAACATGATAAAAACTGAGATCAAACAGATCTCATTGATCTATCTACCATTAGCAATTTTACTATAAACCTCTCACCCACCACAAGGCACCCCCAACACATTATAGAAGACAGTATCCAGATCACCAGGGGGGGGCCAGAGGGGGCCACGGCCCCCCTACATCATGCTGTGCCCCCCCAACTAAAATGACCCCCCACCCCCCCCCCACCCCAAGTGAGCAGCCGCCGCCGGGCACAGGGAGATGAGCGCTTCCATTGCGCTCATCTCCATTGTAAACTGCCTGTGCCAGCGGAGGTGCAGGGGAGGGAGAGGCGTGTCCCTTCCCCTTCCTCTGATAGGCTGCAGGCAGGCACCGAAGTGGAGGAGAGGCCCCGCCCCCTAATTACTCCTGTTTACCTTTCTAAAGCTAAAGGACCTTTGATGATGTCATCACAGGTCCTGTAAGGGAACTGCACAGTGTAAAGTGTAGTTCCCAGGTTAGAACAGTGCATCTGCCAGGACCTGTGATGACATCATCTTCAACATCACAGGTCCTGCAGAATTTAGCAAAGGAACTGCACCAAAAATGGTGTAGTTCCTAGGTTTCAAAGGTACATCTGCCAGGACCTGTGATGACATCATCACAGGTCCTTCAACCCCTAACAGCAAGTATTAAAAGTTCACAACAGCTCTGTATTGATCCATACAGACTGGAATGGAGAGGTAAGAGGAGGTCCTCCACTTCTCATCATTTACCCCCCCTCCATGCCCTGTTTTTACTCATTGCTCACTCATGTATACTACTTCAGACAGTTACCACTACCTCATGTACCTCACAGTGACTATAATGCATAACTGACCACATATTTCTATAAACACTGCATCTACAGTATTATACCTTCTATGTGTCACATCAATACACTGCTCTGTATATATATATATATATATATATATATATATATATATATAGATACACACACATACATGCACACACACTGCATATATTACACAGTATTATACATGCAATATGTACAGATATATTGTATATACCGCAGTGCACTGATATGTGAGGTACAAGGTATAATAGATGCTGTGTGTACAGATATCAGTACACTTCTGTATATACTATATATGGGGACCTACTAAAAGGAATGACAGAGTGGAATGCCCATAGACTTTAACAGGAAAGTGGAATGCCCATAGAGAATAATGGAAATGTAATATTTGAATTAGAGACAAAACCATTTGACATATCTAATAATTATTTAGCAGGCTTACTCTCCAAATTCAGTGGGATTATTTAATGTTCAGATTAAGTGGAATTATCACCTTTTTCTGCAGAATGACGAGGGTGAATGACACAAAGGAATGCCCATAGACTATAATGGGAAGAAAACTCTGAGCTCATTTGCAGGTAAATCTGTGTTATGTAGGACATTAACATGATAATCCCACTTAATCTCAATTTTAAATGATCCCACTGAATTTGAAGAGTAAACCTGCTACAGATTTATTTGAATGGTTCAGGCACCAAGTCATGTTTTACTTCCTATTATCGCCTATGGGCATTCCATCACCTTTGCATTCTATAGAAAACGGTTATAATCCAAGGTAATTTTCATTTTACAATCTGCTACTCTACCGAGGGAACACTTGCGGTAAAGGTTAATGTCCTACATGACACAGATTTACCTGCGAATGAGCTCATAGTTTTCTTCCCATTATAGTCTATGGGCATTCCTTTGTGTCATTCACCCTCATCATTCTGCAGAAAAAGGTGATAATTCCACTTAATCTGAACATGAAATAATCCCACTGAACTTGGAGAGTAAGCCTGCTAAATAATTATTAGATATGTCAAATGGTTTTGTCTCTAATTCAAATATTACATTTCCATTATTCTCTATGGACATTCCATTCTGTCATTCCTCTTGTCATTCCATAGAAACCAATGATATTCCCACTTAATCTTAATTTAAAATAATCCCACCGAGTTTGGAGAGTATGTCTGCTAAATATTTATTAGAGATGTCAAATGGTCTCATTCAAATATTACATTTCCATTATTCTCTATGGGCATTCCACTCTGGTCCATTATTCTCTATGGGCATTCCACTTTCCTGTTAAAGTCTATGGGCATTCCACTCTGTCATTCCTTTTAGTAGGTCCCTATATATGTGAGGTACGAGGTATAATAGATGCAGTGTGTACAGATATATAGTATATACAGCGGTGTACTGATATCTGAGGTACGAGGTGTCAATACACTGCTGTATTTACTATATATCTGTACACAGGGCCGGCGTCATAACCCGGCATCCCCGGGCAAGTGCCGGGGCCCAATGCTCCTGGGGGGGCCCACTGAGCTGCTATGAGCACTTCCATCAATACAGATGGGAGCTCTCACTGCTGTCATTTCACATACGCAGTACCCCTTTGGTGGGCCCTCTGAGCTGCAGAGACTCAGGACACGCCCCCTCTACACAGGACACGCCCCCTCTACACAGGACACGCCCCCTCTACACAGGACATGCTGCCTGAGGAGAGAGACCGCAAGGATGGAGCAGAGAAGTGTGAAGACAGTCTGTGAGTCTGCACTGTGACTGTCTCTTGTCTGTGGGATATAAGGAAAGGGGGGGACTCTTCCATCTGCTGCTGCTTCATTCTATTTAGTTGTTTTACTGTTTCATTAAGCAGTTTGTCTCCATGACACCTGCCCCCCCCCCCATATCCTGTCCTATCTCATCCTCATGGAGCCCCTGCTGTCTCCTTTCCTCCCATGTATCCAGGGCTCCTGTCCCACCCTCCTGTCTCCTATTGCTGCCCTGCACAGACCTCCTGCCACTACTTCTTGTATGAATCCCCCTCAGAGCCCCTTCCACCTACTTGCTGTGTCCACCACTCCTGTCCATCCAGGACCCCGGGCCCTTGTCTCACTCCACTGCCTCTCATTATGGTGGCATCTGAACCGCATTCACCATAAGGACCTTCTAATGTCACAGGGTCATGTGACTGTACCCCCACCCCGTACTGTGCCCCCCACCACGTACTGTGCCCCCCACCCCGTACTGTGCCCCTTTATACCCTGCATTGTGCCCTCCTACCACACCCTGTGCAGTGCCCATAGTCATTCCCTGTACTGTGCCCTCTTATACCCTTTTATCCGGTCACTGTATGGTGGTTTTATCATTGTATGGCGGTGTTATCACTATATGGCGGTGGTATCCAATAACTGTATGGCCATAACTGTATCCCTTTCCCTGCCCACGCCACTTTTTGTTAGACCTGGCATGAGCGGGAAAAGATACAGATTGCGGTGTTAAGGACCTTTGCGCCACAATCTGTGTCAGAAATACGCCTAACATAGACGTATTTCTATATAATAAATGACCCCCTAATTGTATTATTATTCGGGGGTAGGGCTAATATCTTTATATTATATAGATTCTAGTGTATTATACTGTGCCCTGTATTTCCCAGTAGAAAATGATCCTTGGGAAACACAGTCCTCATCCCTGACCACCAGGACCAGGTAGCGCTCTGTCAGTACATGGCGGCCTCCCCTCTTCGCCACGCTGCTCCGCTGTGTACTGGTGCTTATTCTGACACTAGGGCTGGGTTCACATCCTATTTTTTCCATCCATTTAATGAATACCAAAAATGTATGCGTTAACAGATGCCTCAGACTGATGCCGTACAGTGGCGTCCGTTCACCATACAGTACCATGGTAGAAAAACATATACGTTACAGGGCTCCAGATGGCGACCAAAACGGTCGCCAATGCGCCTTAAAATTTGCAGATGGCGACAAGACTTTTTAGTCTTGTCGCCATTTGCGACTGTCCCGCCGCGATCTGGCGCAGCCTAAGTTCAGTAGGACACGGCACAGTGGAGAAGGAAGGAGTCCCTCCCTCTCCACTGTGACGCGGCCGCCACTACCACGAATGGGGAGATAGCAGGGAGGAGGAGGGGAGGAGCTGTCGCCACTGCGCCACCAATGAATGTAAAACACAAGTGTAGGCAGCGGTATCACAGACCCGGCACCCGGCCTCAATAACAGGGCAGGCGATCCGCGGCCATTAACCCCTCAGGTGCCCCAGATCGCATGCCCTGTTATTGACGCCGGGTGACGGGTCTGTTATACCGCTGCAGACAATTGTAGGACCTTTCGTGGGTCCAAAGAATAAGAACTTATCAGCAGGCTGCATAGAGCGGCGCCCAGGGATCTCACTGCACTTACTATTATTCCTGGGAGCCGCTCCGTTCGTCCGCTGTGGCCCCCGGTATTTTCAGCATTCAGAGGAAGGAGGAGGAGACGCCAGTGTCTGTCCTTCTCCCTGACAGCAGCGCTGTCCAATCAGAGCGAGGGAGAAAAAAACCTCCCTGGCTCTGAGCTCTGCGCTGTGATTGGACAGCGCTGCTGTCAGGGAGAAGGACAGACACTGGCGTCTCCTCCTCCTTCCTCTGAATGCTGAAAATACCGGGGGCCACAGCGGACGAACGGAGCGGCGCCCAGGAATAATAGTAAGTACACTTAGATCCCTGGGCGCCGCTCTATGCAGCCTGCTGATAAGTTCTTATTCTTTGGACCCACGAAAGGTCCTCTTTTTAATTACATTCATTGGTGGCGCAGTGCTCCCCTTCCCCCCCCCCAAAGCCTCTCTCTCCCCCCCCCCCCATTATCACTGGCCACAAGTCGTCGCCCCCCCCCCCCTTCATTGTTATATGGTGGCCACAGGTCCCCATCCCCTTCATTGGTGGCAGTGGCAGATTACACTGCTGGGGCTCCGATCGTTACCATGGCAGCCAGGACACTACTGAAGCCATGGCTGCCATGTTCAGCTCCCTGCTGCTGTGTGCACAAAGCCCAGGGCAGCAGGGAGATGTGAGATCCTATTCACCCTGATAGAGCTCTATCAGGGTGAATAGCACAAGGGATGAAAAGATCCAGGTTCTAGTCCCTAAGGGAAGAAATGGTTCTTAAATAAAAAGTAAAAAAAACACCAAAATACTAAAAGTTTAAATGGCCCCCTTCCCAGTTTTACATATAAAATTTACAAACAATAAAGAATAAACATATTACATATCACCACGTCCCAAAAAGTGTGAGCTATTAAAATATTAAAAAATATTCCCGCCCGGTGAAGGCCGTAACAGAAAAAAAAACTCTAAACCACGCAATTCGCCATTTTTAGTCACCTTGTCCCCCAGAAGATGTCCCTGGATGTGAGAGGCATGTGGTGCTGGCTCACTACTGTCACCTGCGTCTCATCTTCTCAAAGTCCTTTTTTTAAAATTATATGCATTTTAAATTTGGCGACTAATAAATGTAATTTGGCTCCTAAATTTTTTAGTTTAGGAGCCAATGGCTCCTGGTAATTTTTTTTTGTCTGGAGCACTGCGTTAACGTCTGCATTTTTTACTTGACTCTGCAGGATACAAAAACCTGGAGTGCTGCACATTTGTATACATCAAACCGATAGGAAAAACATGATGTGAACACACATTGGGGGGAGGGGGGCGTACTAAATTTTGCTGTGGGGCCCAGTCAGTTCTAGCTCCATCACTGCACATCTCCTTCTCTCCTCCAGGCCTGGCTCACTGCTGCAGCGGGCCGGAGGAGAGAAGGAGCGCAGGGAGCTGCGGTTAATGAATGACAGGACCACCAGCTCCCCTGCAATGATAGGTATGTGAGGGGGCCACTGGGGGGTCATTTATCACACTGTGAGGGCCCCTTACACAGTATAATGACTCCCAGTGCCCCCCATTTAGTATAATGATCCCCATTGACCCTCCATTTAGCATAATGACCACCAGAGCCCCCATTAAATATAATAACCCCTCGTGCCCCCTCCATACAGTATAACCCCCAGTGTGGGGGCGACTGGGGGTCATTATTCTGAATGGAGGGTCACTGTGGGGTCATTATACTGTGAGGGCCCTTTACATAGTATGACCCCCATTGTCCCCCATTTAGTATAATGATCACCAATGACCCTCCATTCAGTATAATGACCCCCAGAGCCCCCTCCATACAGTATTCCCCCAGTGTGGGGGCTACTGGGGGTCATTATTCTAAATGGGGGCGACTGGGGGTTATTATTCTGAATGCAGGGCCACAGGTGGTCATTATACAGTGGGGGGGGGAATTGGGGGTTCATTATACTGTGTGAAGGGCCACTAGTAGTCATTATACTGTATAGGGGCCACTGGGGGGTCGATATACCGTGTAGGAGCCACAGGGGGACATGTCAATGTAAAAAAATGCCTCATGGGGGCCCACTGGGATTTATCGCCCAAGGGCCCACATGAGCCTGGAGCCGGCCCTGTCTGTACACACTGCATCTATTATACCTCGTACCTCACATATTACACTACTGTATATACTGTATACACTGCATATATTATACCCCGTACCTCACATATCCGTACACTGCTGTATATACTATATACCTGTACACACTGCATCTATTATACCCTGTACCTCACATATCAGAACACTAGGGAATATACTATATACCTGTACACACTGCATATATTATACCGCGTACCTCACATAACTGTACACTGCTGTATATAATATACATCTGCATCTATTATACCTCTTTTGTGTGCCAGGGCTGTTTTGTAATCCCATTCCGGCCCTGATGGCATAAATTATAAAACGCAGCAGCAAGAATAGTTCATGGAACAAAGGGAGGGGCTATAAAAGGGGAATGGGGGCCCAATTTAGATTCCTGCTATGGGGCCCAGTGATTTTTATGTACGCCCCTGGCTGCAGGCACTAGGCCGGCAGCCTATCAGAGGCCGGCGCAATGACGTCATCGTGCCGCCTGAGCCTTACATTACAGCGTGGGACACAGGAAGAGGCTGCATCGCATCGCTGACACTTAGGTAAGTATAAGTGTTTTTTTTTGTTTGTTTTTTACAATAGTGTTACTGGCACATTGGGGGGGCTTATTACAAAACTGGCACATGATGATGGGGGGGGACTTAATACTGGCACATGATGATGGGGGGACTTAATACTGGCACATGATGGGGGGGACTTAATACTGGCACATGATGGGGGGACTTAATACTGGCACATGATGGGGGGGACTTAATACTGGCACATGATGGGCGGGACTTAATACTGGCACATGATGGGCGGGACTTAATACTGGCACATGATGGGCGGGACTTAATACTGGCACATGATGGGCGGGACTTAATACTGGCACATGATGGGCGGGACTTAATACTGGCACATGATGATGGGGGGACTTAATACTGGCACATGATGATGGGGGGAGACTTAATACTGGCACATGATGATGGGGGGGACTTAATACTGGCACATGATGATGGGGGACTTAATACTGGCACATGATGATGGGGGGACTTAATACTGGCACATGATGATGGGGGACTTAATACTGGCACATGATGATGGGGGGACTTAATACTGGAACATGGGGGGGCTTAATACTGGCACGTGATGGGGGGCTTATTACTGGCACGTGATGGGGGGCTTATTACTGGCACGTGACTGGGGCTCATTACTGGCACGTGATGGGGGGCTCATTACTGGCACGTGATGGGGGGCTCATTACTGGCACGTGATGGGGGGCTCATTACTGGCACGTGATGGGGGGCTTATTACTGGCACGTGATGGGGGGCTTATTACTGGCACGTGATGGGGGCTCTTGTTACTGGCACGTGATGGGGGCTTATTACTAGCACATTGGGGGGCTCTTGTTACTGGCACGTTATTGAGGGCACTTATTACTGGCACATTATTGGTGGGCACTATAGGGGCATCTACTGAGGCCACAAAGAAGGGGTGTTTTATATGGGGGGCTCTGTACAGTAGCATTTTATACTGGGACACATTATGGTGGGTACTATGGAGAAGGGGAGAGAGGAGTACTATGGAGTCATCTACGGGGGGCACTAAGAAGGGGTATTTTATACTTGCAAATTATGGGGGACACTGAGGGCATCTACTGGGGCACGATATATGGGACATTTTATACTGGTACATTATGGGGGGCACTAGCAGGAAGGGGGAGAGGAGCACTATGGAGGCATTTACTGGTGCACTATATAGGGGTATTTTATACTGGCACATTATGGGGGAAATTGGCTCAACTGGGGGCATAAGGGGGTATGTTTTGCACATTATAAGGAGAATTATTTCTACTGGGGGGCATTATGGTGGGTTTTATTACTCCCCCATGGTATGACCCCCTAGTAGCAGCACCAGCCTCTCTCTGCTCTGCTATCCCTCTGCCCCTTCTCCAAATCCTTATTATGAAATCTTTCTCATTAGGATAAAACACAACATCAGCTCCGCCGAGCCCCCGGCCAAGTGTTGAAGTGGTGTCCGAGATCCTCAAGGGCCAAGCCAAGTAACTGTACGTTTTCATGTGAAATATGTTTATTTTATATATGTACACTCCTGTGAGAGGCGGGGAGGGAGATCTGTGGATGACACTGTTATAGGGAGGGAGATCTGTGGATGACACTGTTATAGGGAGGGAGATCTGTGGATGACGCTGTTATGGAGGGGGAAATGGGGATGACACTGTCATGGGGTGGATCTGTGGATGACACATATAGCATAAGATGCTATATACGGTATGTGTCATCCACAGATTCCCCCCATAGCAGTGTCATCCACAGATCCCCCTCTCTATAAAAGTGTCATCCACAGACAGCTGGACTTTTCTTCCCTGTTGCGGTTTTAGGTATTGGGTAAAGTATTGCAGCATTTCTAAGCGTACTTGTGTAAATGTATCGTTGTTATAGCTGCCCCCCCTACTTTTGTCCTGGCCCCCAGTGTGCCCCCCCAAAATTTGAAAGCTAGAGACGCCACTGCAGATCACTATCATTGACAATACAGATCTGGGCTCAAATGCCCTCGTACCTTTCTTAAACCTGGTAAGACCTTCGGAGACAACTACGGTTCCTTTTTTAGAGGAGGGAATCACCACCCCCACAATACCACCGAAAAAGGACCTATCGATCACCCACTATTTCCCAGCAACAAAAATAAAACGAAAATTAGAACATGGGGAAAGATAGGGGGACAACACCAAAAAAGGAAGAAGGACATAAGTAAAAATAGAAATGGAAAAGTTGCCGCTACTAACACCAAGGGCATGTCTACAGTGAAAATATTGAACCTGTCTTCACACATATTGTCAGCCCAAGAGACCATCCTCCTCCAAAAAGGGTTATCCTTCTGTCCTGAGAATAAAGTTGATGCCCTTGAACCATTTATAGATGTCCAGAAATTATGACACAATTTAATAATAAAGCGACATTTCGAGACAAATTAAAAAACAAAACAATCCATATAGGAAGTGATCAAAATAGTCTAACCATCAAAACCCATGAAGAGGACACTCACACCTTACAAAAAAATAATGAAGAGGCTCAAACAACAATCGATGAAGTATTCAAACATATAGGCGTTCGCCTGAAATCTAATTTCTTTCCCGTACAGAGCCAAGGACACCATATCCCCACCTTCTTTGACCTTGTATCCACCGATCTGAAAAAGATCACTGAGAAACCCCAAAATCACTCACAAAATGGGAAAGAAAAGCGTTAAATACTCTCAAAAATAACAAAGAAATTATCATCCGCCCTGCAGACAAGGGGGGTGGGGTGGTCATTCAAAACTATGAGGACTATGAAAGGGAAGCCCAGAATATTCTTAGTGATGAGACCTACTATGAACACATCACAGATGACCCATTCCCGGGAATTACAAAAAAAATTATGAATTGGTAAAAAATGCATACGAGAAACAGCTAATCAACAAAAAAGAACAAAATTTCTTACGTCCCGGAATATCATGTACCCCATATTTTTTATCATTTACCCAAAATACATAAAAATACAAAAGATCCCCCCGGTAGGTCTATAGCATCCAACACAAAATGCACTACCAGTAACTTGTCCCAATTTTTAGACCTGTTTTTACAACCTTATGTCAAAAGCCTCCCCAGCTATCTGCAGGACTCTAGCCAGCTGATTAGGGAATTAAAAACAATTGACTGGAAAGAGACATACGCCCTTCTAACGATGGATGTCACATCACTCTATTCTAATATCCAACACAATTTAGGGATAAAGTGTGTACAAATAATCCTAGAGAGGGACAACAGCCTAAAATCGCCCCAAACGAAATTCCTTCTTGAGGGTCTGCGTCTCGTTTTAGAAAATAACTACAGTACTTTATATACAGGGTGGGCCATTTATATGGATACACCTTAATAAAATGGGAATGGTTGGTGATATTAACTTCCTGTTTGTGGCACATTAGTATATGTGAGGGGGGGAAACTTTTCAAGATTGGTGGTGACCATGGCGGCCATTTTGAAGTCGGCCATTTTGAATCCAACTTTTGTTTTTTCAATAGGAAGAGGGTCATGTGACACATCAAACTTATTGGGAATTTCACATGAAAAAAATGGTGTGCTTGGTTTCAACGTAACTTTATTCTTTCATGAGTTTTTTACAAGTTTCTCTTTGTTTACAGCCATTGACATGTTGCCGAGGTTAACATGTGAGGAGCGGATAGAAATTGTGTTGATGCCTGGTGAACGCAGTAACCGGGTCATTGCAGCAGATTTCAATGCAAGACACCCTACGAGACCACCCATCTCCCATGCTACAGTTAGCAAACTGCTTGCTAAGTTTCGTGAAACTGGTTCAGTGTTGGATTTGCCAAAATGTGGACGCATGAAATCTGTCTCTAATGAAGAAACATCAGTGGCTGTCCTAGCTTCATTCAGCAAGAGCCCACAGCGTAGCACTCGCCGCATGTCACTGGAGAGTGGCATTAGTCGAACATCCCTTCGGCGGATATTAGCTACTCACAAATGGCACCCTTACAAACTCCAGCTACTGCAGCATCTCAACGAGGATGACCCAGAGCGGCGCACTGAATTTGCAGAATGGGCAAAACAAAAATTGGAACAGGACCCTCAGTTTACGCAGAAGATTTTGTTCAGTGATGAGGCAAACTTTTATGTGAATGGTGAAGTTAACAAACAAAACCACCGCTATTGGTCTGACACTAACCCACATTG
The DNA here is from genome assembly GCF_905171765.1 of Bufo bufo. NCBI lineage: Eukaryota > Metazoa > Chordata > Amphibia > Anura > Bufonidae > Bufo > Bufo bufo. Next base: position 781,189,390 of record NC_053389.1, on the reverse strand, counting down.
GATAGATCCCTCCAAGACTGTTGGAACAAAAAATGTTATGGTATGGTGTGGTATATGGGGTACAAAGATAGTGGGGCCATTCTTCATCAATGGAAACCTCAAGGCCACTGGATATGCGAAATTGCTACATGATGATGTGTTTCCCTCTTTATGCACTGAAGCTGGCACGTTCCCTGAGTTTTTCCAGCAAGATGGTGCACCACTACATTATGGGTGTCAGGTCCGAGCATTCCTAGATGAACAGTTTCCTGGAAAGTGGATTGGTCGTCGTGGGCCAGTTGAATGGCCCCCAAGGTCTCCCGATCTGACCCCCTTAGACTTTTATCTTTGGGGTCATCTGAAGGCAATTGTCTATGCTGTGAAGATACGAGATGTGCAGCACCTGAAACTACGGACACTGGAAGCCTGTGCTAGCATTTCTCCTGCGGTGTTGCTATCAGTGTGTGAAGAGTGGGAGAAGAGGGTTGCATTGACAATCCAACACAATGGGCAGCACATTGAACACATTTTATAAGTGGTCAGAAACTTGTAAATAACTCATGAAAGAATAAAGTTACGTTAAAACCAAGCACACCATTGTTTTTTTTGTGAAATTCCCAATACGTTTGATGTGTCACATGACCCTCTTCCTATTGAAAAAACAAAAGTTGGATTCAAAATGGCCGCCATGGTCACCACCCATCTTGAAAAGTTTCCCCCCTCACATATACTAATGTGCCACAAACAGGAAGTTAATATCACCAACCATTCCCATTTTATTAAGGTGTATCCATATAAATGGCCCACCCTGTATAATAACACCACTTACCATCAGCATAGAGGGACCGCTATGGGGACTCGGGTAACGCCGGCCTTCGCTAATAGATTTATGGGGCAATTTGAAGAAAAATTAATCATAAATCACCCCATCTTCCAAGGATGAATCAAATATTACAGAAGATACATTGATGACCTGTTTATGATCTGAGATGGGAGTGAAGAAACTGCAAATACGTTCTGTGAAGTATTAGATGGGACTGATTGGGTTATCTCTCTCACCCCAAAATTCAGTAACACTGAAATAGAGTTCCTTGACATCATCATTTCAGTCGCAAAGAAGCAGCTAACCACAAAAAAATATTTCAAGGCAGTGGACTTGAACAGTTATATCCACTATACCAGCTTTCACCATAGAAAGTGGCTAAAAAACATACCTTACAGTCAATGTAGGAGAATAAGACGCAATTGCACCAAGGATGAAGACTACAAACTAAAATCCTGGAAAATAGATTCAAGGAGAAAGGCTATCCTAAACTACTCAATAAAAATGCCATGAAAAGAAGCAGCCAAAAGCCGCAAGAGGAATGCTTGGTCTTGGTCACCATACTAACATTCAGAAAACAACAGAAGAGGTACGGTTCATCACTCAGTAGAACACATCCAACTCATATATTCAGAAAAGCCTTGAAAAACATTGGCATATTCTCCAACAGGACCCATACCTGACCAAATACCTCCTAGGCATCCCCAAAATTACTTATAGGAGAGCACCAACCATTAAAAACATACAGGCTCAAAGTAGACCAAAACAACACATGGAGCCTAAAATAAAAAACACACCTAACAACGACATCAAGAAGGGGAGCTACAGATGTGGGGCAAAGAACTGTCTGTGTTGCAGCATCATCACACACAACAAAACAACTTTTTCTTCCAACCACAACAGTACTACATTCCCAATATAATATCATCTTACATTTCCTTCGTCCTACGTCATATATCTGATCGAATGTGAATGCGGCCTACAATGTGTAGGTCTCACCACACAAGCTCTCCATTGCCGGGTAAATCAACACCGATACAACATCTGGAAACAATATTTAAAGCACGGTGTCTCCAGGCATTGCGCAAACACCCCCGAAAAAGAAACACAAGCTCATAATCACTCCGATCGACTTCATACCTGAAAATCCATGTAATAGGTTTGAGAACCTACAGAAAAGAGAAGTCTATTGGATATACCAGCTAGGCACACTCACTCCACATGGTCTTAACGAAATAAGCGAGACCATTCTAAAACAACTTCAACAGTACCAGTCCACCAAAGTGACGATCTGTCTTTCCTAATATTTCCCTCCAACAGCGGCAATCTATGAAAATCGGTTATCTACCATTACACTGTTTCCAGATACACCCCCATAACAAATAATTCATTACGATGCTTCGACCCAAACCCAATGTCCTTCTCTAGCAACACCACATAGGGTGTAACAACCAATAAGCCTTCAAGCCAGCGATTTGGTAGCAGCACCCCCATACTGTGCACCATAAGTGCTGCTAGTTTAGTGTACACGGTATACATTAGTGTTCTAGTTTTAACACATAGGCATCCACTAATGTAATTCTACTATTTTATCGGTCTGATTAACTAAAAATACGCTTTCCATAACCCCCCCCCACGTCTGTAAAGTTTCCACCTGCCTAACTAAGGTGGTGTGAACCTCTATATGGATTTTATTCTTGTTGTCATTTTATCTTTTTTATTATAAATTTTTTACTCCTATTTGGCCTAAATTTTACTGCTATTTCTAAACCTATGGTATGTATGCATATATTTATTTACTTGTTTATCTATATATTTTCTGTACAAGTCTAAAACTTTCTCCTTACTAGAGCGAGTGCCCGTTGTTGATAAATCTCTTTTATAAGAAGAAAAACAAAAGCCACGCCCCCTTTTTCTCCTGCAGGGCGCCAAAACTGTTTTAAATACAATGCATGTTCTTATCAACACTCCATAAAGCATACTGTCCTGAGGAAGAGGGCTGTACGCCCTTGAAAAGCGTAGACAGCTTTATCATCATTAAAGAAAAAACACCCAAGCCGTCGAGCGGATCGATTTTATATACCTACAGCGCCGGAAAGTGGTCCTAATTTTCTTAAACCGTCTAATAAACACAGTTTTACTCCAGGTTTCCATAACAACCCAGTCATTTTTCTTTACTGCTTAAAGGGGCGGGCACTGTGGAGGTCACTGTTTTTAACCCCTTAGGGACTGGGCTCATTTTCACCTTAAGGACCAGGCCATTTTTTGCTAATCTGACCAGTGTCACTTTATGTGGTGATAACTTTAAAACGCTTTGACTTATCCAGGCCATTCTGAGATAGTTTTTTCGTCCCATATTGTACTTCATGACACTGGTAAAATAGAGTAAAAAAATGTTTTTTATTATTTATAAAAAAAATACCAAATTTACCAAAAATTTGAAAACATTTGCTAATTTTTAAGTTTCAATTTCTCTACTTCTATAATACATAGTAATACCTCCAAAAAATAGTTATTACTTTACATTCCCCATATGTCTACTTCATGTTTGGATCATTTTGGGAATTCAATTTTATTTTTTGGGGATGTTACAAGGCTTAGAAGTTTAGAAGCAAATCTTGAAATTTTTCTGAAATTCTTTAAAACTCACTTTTTAAGGACCAGTTCAGGTCTGAAGTCACTTTGCGAGGCTTACATAATAGAAACCACCCAAAAAGGACCCCATTCTAGAAACTACACCCCTCAAGGTATTCAAAACTGATTTTACAAACTTTGTTAACCCTTTTAGGTGTTCCACAAGAATTAATGGAAAATAGAGATACAATTTCAAAATTTCACTTTTTGGGCAGATTTTCCATTTTAATATTTTTTTTCCAGTTACAAAGCAAGGGTTAACAGCCAAACAAAACTCAATATTTATGGAGCTAATTCTGTAGTTTACAGAAACACCCCATATGTCGTCGTAAACTGCTGTATGGGCACACGGCAGGGCGCAGAAGGAAAGGAATGCCATACGGTTTTTGGAAGGCAGATTTTGCTAGACTGGTTTTTTGACACCATGTCCCATTTGAAGCCCCCCTGATGCACCCCTAGAGTAGAAACTCCAAAAAAGTGACCCCATTTTAGAAACTACGGGATAGGGTGGTAGTTTTGTTGGTACTATCTTAGGGTACATATGATTTTTGGTTGCTCTATATTACACTTTTTGTGAGGCAAGGTAACAAGAAATACGGTAGCTGTTTTGACACCGTTTTTTTTTTATTTACAACATTCATCTGACAGGTTACATCATGTGGTATTTTTATAGAGCAGGTTGTCACGGACACGGCGATACCTAATATGTATTCAAATTTTTTATTTATATAAGTTTTACACAATGATTTCATTTCTTGAAAACAAAAAAAATATGTTTTAGTGTTTCCATAGTCTGAGAGCCATAGTTTTTTCAGTTTTTGGGCGATTATCTTGGGTAGGGTATGATCTTTGCAGGATGAGATGACGGTTTGATTTGCACTATTTTGGGGTGCGTATTACTTTTTGTTCGCTTGCTATTACACTTTTTGTGATGTAAGGTGACAAAAAATAGCTTTTTTTACACTTTTTTTTTTTTTTTTTGTTCACCTGAGGGGTTAGGTCATGTGATATTTTTATAGAGCAGGTTATTACGGACGTGGCGATACCATATATATATATATATATATATATATATATATATATATATACTTTTTTCAATTTACTTAAGATTTACACAATAATAATAATAATAATAGCCCTTTTAAAACACAGAAAATGATGTTTTAGTGTCTCCATAGTCTGAGCCATTTATTTATTTATTTTTTCTTTGGCGATTGTCTTAGGTAGGGGCTAATTTTTTGCGGGATGAGGTGACGGTTAGATTGGTACTATTTTGGTGGGCATACGCCTTTTTGATCGCTTACTGTTGTACTTTTTGTGATGTAAGGTGACAAAACATGGTTTATTTAGCACAGTTTTTATTTTTTACGGTGTTCATCTGAGGTGTTAGGTCATGTGATATGTTTATAGAGCCGGTTGATACGGACACGGCGATACCTAATGTCTTTTTCCTATTTTTTACCAATTTATTTTTTTTACTTTATTTGGGGGAAATTTTTTTTTTTTTACTTTCTTTTTAGGGGGTCACACTCACAGATATCTTCGCAGACACGATTGTCCAAACTCTTGCTTTATTTCAGACACTTTAGCAAAGCGCAGGTTAAGAAGTCGCAGCTTCAACTTATCATGTGTGACATCCACACAAACCCTTGCCCGGCTAGGCTCTAACTAAACACATAAGCATATCCCTGACTCACCTAGAGAGCCCTGTTCACACATGGAACACAAATGCGGCTTTCCTCAGCCATTCAGCCCAGCAACATCCAGGCTGTGACACTTCAATACCTTTTGGGGGATTGTGGCCCAGTAGTCCTCCCGACTCTGGCCTCGTGATCCTTGTTTCACAGGCGTCACCGTGTCCCCAAAAGTTCAGGCTATCGCCTAGCCTCGTGGCCCCTCAGCTCACCCGGCTGAGACCACTCACACAGAGCCTCACCAGGACTCTGCTTCACAAGACACTCCAGAGTGAGCCACACCCAAGATCCAGTAGCAGGATTAAATAGGATTCCTGGACATGAGCATGCCCTAAGTCCCGGACTGGAGCATGGGGAACAGGCACCCACCAAACACATTGCCTGTTCCCAGTAAAAGCCCGCCCTGAAATAGCTGAACCAGCTACACTATCTATATGGTGTCCCCCAACTACTTTAGAGGACACCTGGACTACACTGTGTGCAGAATTATTAGGCAAATGAGTATTTTGACCACATCATCCTCTTTATGCATGTTGTCTTACTCCAAGCTGTATAGGCTCGAAAGCCTACTACCAATTAAGCATATTAGGTGATGTGCATCTCTGTAATGAGAAGGGGTGTGGTCTAATGACATCAACACCCTATATTAGGTGTGCATAATTATTAGGCAACTTCCTTTCCTTTGGCAAAATGGGTCAAAAGAAGGACCTGACAGGCTCAGAAAAGTCAAAAATAGTGAGATATCTTGCAGAGGGATGCAGCACTCTTAAAATTGCAAAGCTTCTGAAGCGTGATCATCGAACAATCAAGCGTTTCATTCAAAATAGTCAACAGGGTCGCAAGAATCGTGTGGAAAAACCAAGGCGCAAAATAACTGCCCATGAACTGAGAAAAGTCAAGCGTGCAGCTGCCAAGATGCCACTTGCCACCAGTTTGGCCATATTTCAGAGCTGCAACATCACTGGAGTGCCCAAAAGCACAAGGTGTGCAATACTCAGAGACATGGCCAAGGTAAGAAAGGCTGAAAGACGACCACCACTGAACAAGACACACAAGCTGAAACGTCAAGACTGGGCCAAGAAATATCTCAAGACTGATTTTTCTAAGGTTTTATGGACTGATGAAATGAGAGTGAGTCTTGATGGGCCAGATGGATGGGCCTGTGGCTGGATTGGTAAATGGCAGAGAGCTCCAGTCCGACTCAGACGCCAGCACGGTGAAGGTGGAGTACTGGTTTGGGCTGGTATCATCAAAGATGAGCTTGTGGGGCCTTTTCGGGTTGAGGATGGAGTCAAGCTCAACTCCCAGTCCTACTGCCAGTTTCTGGAAGACACCTTCTTCAAGCAGTGGTACAGGAAGAAGTCTGCATCCTTCAAGAAAAACATGATTTTCATGCAGGACAATGCTCCATCACACGCGTCCAAGTACTCCACAGCGTGGCTGGCAAGAAAGGGTATAAAAGAAGAAAATCTAATGACATGGCCTCCTTGTTCACCTGATCTGAACCCCATTGAGAACCTGTGGTCCATCATCAAATGTGAGATTTACAAGGAGGGAAAATAGTACACCTCTCTGAACAGTGTCTGGGAGGCTGTGGTTGCTGCTGCACGCAATGTTGATGGTGAACAGATCAAAACACTGACAGAATCCATGGATGGCAGGCTTTTGAGTGTCCTTGCAAAGAAAGGTGGCTATATTGGTCACTGATTTGTTTTTGTTTTGTTTTTGAATGTCAGAAATGTATATTTGTGAATGTTGAGATGTTATATTGGTTTCACTGGTAAAATAAATAATTGAAATGGGTATATATTTGTTTTTTGTTAAGTTGCCTAATAATTATGCACAGTAATAGTCACCTGCACACACAGATATCCCCCTAAAATAGCTAAAACTAAAAACAAACTAAAAACTACTTCCAAAAATATTCAGCTTTGATATTAATGAGTTTTTTGGGTTCATTGAGAACATGGTTGTTGTTCAATAATAAAATTAATCCTCAAAAATACAACTTGCCTAATAATTCTGCACTCCCTGTAGAGCTTTTATAACACCAAGGCCGGGTGGAGTATTACTCATACAGCTTCCGGCCTGTGAGATCCAGGGGGCTGGATCTCACAGGGTCTCCACCAGAAGGCAGCCACGAGGCCTAAGGAAGGCATCGCGCTGCCTTCCATTCCATCGGGTCCCCATTACAGCCGCACGGGGACCCGATGTCACCGCCGCCCGCCGCAAACCGCAGTTCTGATTTGACCTGCGGTTTGCGGCGATCGCCGACACGGTAGGGTCAGTGGGATCCCCCGCGCATTGACCCAAGGTGCCTGCTCAATGATTTGAGCAGGCACCTTGTTCCGATCACCGCGCGGCGGTGATCGGAAATACTCAGGACGTACAGGTACGCCCTGTGTCCTTAAGTACCAGGACATCAGAGCGTACCTGTACTACCTGTGTCCTTAAGAGGTTAAAGGGGCGGGCACAGTGGAGGTCACTGTTATTAAAGGGGCAGGCGCTATAAAGGTCACTGTTAAAGGGGCGGTCACTGTGAAAGTCACTGTTAAAGGGGTGAGTACTGTGCAAGTCACTGTTAAAGGGGCGGTCACTGTGAGTCACTTTTAAAGGGGCGGGCACTGTAGAGGTCTCTGTTAAAGGGGCGGCCACTATGAAGGTCACTGTCAAAGGGGTGGTCAATGCTAAAGTGGCGGTTAATGTTGAAGGGGCGGGCACTGTGGAGGTCAATGTTAAATGGGCAGGTACTGTAGAGGTCATTGTTATGGGGGAACACACAGAAACATAAAATGAAATAGATGAAATATACCCGTGCGAAGCCGGGTCCTTCTGCTAGTTTCATATACAGTATTTCTTAAAGTTCTACTAAACCCATATATCTTAGAGGGTTGCCTACCTTGGCCAAGTTCTTTCAAAATGCTCTCAAAGACCTCATGTCCCTAAAGTTCTATGAATACTTTGTATGCCGCCGTATGGTGCTTCTACATGAGCAGAGATAAAGTTAAGATAATTGTATGGGGTCCCCATCAAAAAGATGTTTCCGATGAGTATAGGTCTAGGTATAGCACTGGGATTTAGGAAGCCTCCCCTTCTGGGCAATTCGGCTGCCCTGGGAAGATAATGCTCTCTTTATAGACGTTGCGTCACTAACAGGGGCGTAGCTAAAGACTCATGGGCCCTGGTGCAAGAGTTTGGCTTGGGGCCCCCCTTCCCTCAGTACTTTGTGGCCAGGGGCAAGTAAGCCCATAGCCTTCATGCTGTCTGAGGTAAAAATTGAAACAGCACCTCCCTCATACCAAACTTTTGACCCAACCGCTTCCTTCCAGCCAGAACTGTAATTTGACCAGCATGCACTTTCTATAATACCAGCACAAGGGTCTTTGGGCCTCCTCAGGCTCCTGGGCCCGTTAGAGACTGCTACCACTGCACCCCCTATAGCTACGCTCCTGGTCACTAAAGTTTTTCCAACAGCTTCAGTGACATAACTGCCCAGTTATATGGTAGTTGCCCATATGTTTATCAGTTGTCCCTGGAGATTCCCGAGAAACTCAAATTCCCAAGTATCTGTAGAGAGGAGGCTGTATGGCAGATGCAAGCGTGGGTAAGAAGGAAAAATTCTCATAGGTTATTTGACCAATACAAGTCTGGAGCCATATTTCATGTGATTTACTTGTCTGAGACATCACTGCAACATTATGAAGACAGATATTAGAGGGTGCATAATTTCCTTAGGAACCTTTTTGATGTGCAGCTGTGGAAAATCAACAGCATATCCATCCCATGTGGACATACCCTCAGTCTTTAATGGACAGACGATGGATGCCTTTATTAATTATATCATGACCTGCAGCACCAAGGGGTCTGTTGATTGTGGAGGTCCTGTTCCTTGGCTTCCAGGTGATTAGTTGCTTTCCCAGGAGGTTTCAGACCCACCATACATTTAAAGGAAGCCTATCATCAACATTTGTGCCACAGTCTTCTACCTAGTTTTCTCCCTTTCTCTCTAGGAGACAACTGCCAATCATCAGCAGATGGGCGGGAGAGCAGGAGATTATGAATAACCATGACTCTTCTCAGGTAGATTTGACTCTTTTCAAGGCCTGGGCTGCAATTATGATGCCAGTCCTCAGCAACCACTTACTTTTAGCTCATGAGTGACACACCGCTGAAATCAGCATTTCTATCACTATTTTATGCTGCCCTCAGTGAGGTCAGCATAAAGTTGATGACAGGTTTCCCTTTAAATGCTAACTAGCTAGAAGCTGTTTGCACAAACTTCCATTAGATGGAGCCAAAGCAACATGAATACTAGAACACATAATTGATGCCTGTTGAAGGCATGACAGTTAGGGTTCATTCACACGACCGTGGTTTTGTTCCGCATCCGAGCCGCATTTTTTGCGGCTCGGGTGCGAAACGATTCACTTCAATGGGGCAGCAAAAGATGCGGATAGCACTCCGTGTGCTGTCGGCATCCGTTGCTCCATTCCGTGGCCCCGCAAAAATTATAGATCATGTCCTATTCTGTCAATTTTGCGGACAAGAATAGACATTTGATAGATGTCTTGGAAATAGCTCACCGACCCCACAAACACAGGATGCGCACAATCTGATGATTCACCCTTCAAATTGAAATAACTGTTAATATAAGATTGGCACACTCATACATGCGGAGCCCCACGGAGTTTAAACAATTTATTATAACTGTACTTAGTTAAAATATAATAAAATACAATAAAATACCTTTATGAATAAAATATATAAGAAAAAATTAAACAGTAGATCCAGTTATTTCTATATTGCTCTAGTATGCTTATTGCAGATACTGTTAATATCCGAAATAAGAACAAATGCCCTGGATATAACTTGGTTATATATATATATATCTTTTGTGGACCTATATCTGGATCATATAATCACATATCAGGCTTGAACCTTTCATTGGGGGAGCAGCCCCACCGCATGTGGACCGCAGTAATCGACTATCCCCAGCAAAATATGCATACAATGGAGGATGTCGGCGCGTTCCACATGCACCACAAGAGCAAACTACACAGAATGTAGCAAATAATCATATGAAGGACGAGGGATCCTATCAGGGGGCCCCTTCACCTCTTCCGGATGCGCAGATGTCGGATATAGCAGCAGGTGACCGTAGACAAAATGGTGATGCCGACGACCAGAGCGCTGGCAAAACCGCCGATCAGGGGGATCAAGAGCAGATCACGGGCTGGGGCATAGGGGTAGAGTCTGATGGCATTGGACTTGGTGGAGGCAGCATTGTACCAGCTGTGGTCGGGGTACTGGAGCCAGGCGGTGACGGCACAGTGATAGGATCCCTCGTCCTCAGCCCCAATGATAGACACGCCACAGTGTTAGGGGTTGAGCAGCTCCTCCAGAATTGCCACTATATTTCTGTGTTTGTGTCTTGTTTTATATGTAGTGAATGTGCCTTTACCTGGCATTCCAACACTCTTTTGCACCTGTTAACCTCCATCACATGGTCTGATATGGGTGTGGCTCACAGTATGGCTTTGTTCACATTGCACCAGTATTCTTGCTGGGCAGTTGTGTGGAAGCTTGGCTGTGAGCTGGATTACATCACCCTCAGACCTTGTTCACACCATAGTTAGAGCAGTGGTAGGACCCTCTGCCATGCTGAGTGACCGTGACGTGGTGCATGATGGGCTCCGATATTTTCCTGACTGGAATATATTGGCGAAAGTCTCAGCTTTTAATACCTGCATTTATGACTTCCCAGTATAGTAAGTAGCATATCTGTTTGGTGCATTCTCTCTCTGTGTTACATATCAGGCTTGGTAGCAACTATCTGCTGAGTTTCAACAGTAAATCGCCAACATACATGTGTAACACTTCTTATTTGCGTAGTCCATACACTTCCCAAATAGTCTGTAATCAGTTTCTCATGAGAATCCTCTCATGGACTTTCATATGAATTTTCTTTCGAAAATATCAGAAAAAAAGGGGTTTTATCCAAAAGATTTTTCTATCCAGACATTCATTTATATTGGCATTCGAAAAAACGACATCACAGAATTAATGTCAAAGATCATATGTGAAGATTCTCTATAAACAAAAACTGTACTGATGTTTTTCTCAAAATGTACGTTAGAGTTATGGTCGATACCAATAACCCACAATTGTGGGCTTACCTTTCCTTTTTATTCAGCTGTTTTTTTTCGAGTAGTTAGTTCCGATTGCAGGCCGGCGTCCCGGTCTTTGCTGTGTCGGTTTTTCAGTACTCTATATTTCGCATGGGATATGTTCCCAGTAATCCCTTTCAGCTGATTGAAGGTAGGTGTGTGCAGAAAGCCTCTTTCTTGGATCCTCGATATTCTTTGTTGTTAACAGTGCACTGTTTGATCGAAGTTCAAGTCTTTCAGGGGTGAAACTTACGCCAGACGCGTTTCGGGGATAACTCTCCCCTTCCTCAGTGGCATCACCCCCTGAAAGTAAATGGTGGGTTTTTATATCCTTCAATAATCTTGTGAGAGAAAGGATCATGGGAAAAGAAGGGTGGTATCATGGAAAAAAACAGTGCCATGGAAGAGCAAGAATATGGATTCCTTCAATGTGGATCCTTCACATACATGGTTATTTTCTCAATGTTGAAAGTATTTCTTCTTACTCTAACTGTCTATAGTTGTTTCAAAGTTCATAGACAATATAATTTTGTCAATTTTCGAAATATTATTTATGCGATTTTTTTGCGTTTTTTCTTGTGATGCGTTTTTTTCTCTATTGATGCGTTTTTTTGATATTTTTTATATTTGTTCATACTGAATTAGCTGTATATCATATATTTAAAAAAAAAACATTGCTAAATCTAGTTATAAGGCAATTTCTAGTTTGTCCTTCAAAATCGTTAACTTCAAAGTTGAATCAGGTGGTGGTATGTCACATTCAGGGTCTGACATACCACCACCTGATTCAACTTTGAAGTTAACGATTTTGAAGGACAAACTAGAAATTGCCTCGATCAAACAGTGCACTGTTAACAACAAAGAATATCGAGGATCCAAGAAAGAGGCTTTCTGCACACACCTACCTTCAATCAGCTGAAAGTGATTACTGGGAACATATCCCATGCGAAATATAGAGTACTGAAAAACCGACACAGCAAAGACCAGGACGCCGGCCTGCAATCGGAACTAACTACTCGAAAAAAAACAGCTGAATAAAAAGGAAAGGTAAGCCCACAATTGTGGGTTATTGGTATCGACCATAACTCTAACGTACATCTTGCGAAAAACATCAGTACAGTTTTTGTTTATAGAGAATCTTCGCATGTGATCTTTTACATTAATTCTGTGATGTCGTTTTTTCGAATGCCAATATAAATGAAAGTCTGGATAGAAAAATCTTTCGGATAAAACCCCTTTTTTTCGGATATTTTCGAAAGAAAATTTTCGGACACTCTAGAAAATTCATATGAAAGTCCATGAGAGGATTCTCATGAGAAACTGATTACAGACTATTTGGGAAGTGTATGGACTACGCAAATAAGAAGTGTTACACATGTATGTTGGCGATTTACTGTTGAAACTCAGCAGATAGTTGCTACCAAGCCTGATATGTGATTATATGATCCAGATATAGGTCCACAAAAGATATATATGTAACCAAGTTATATCCAGGGCATTTGTACTTATTTCGGATATTAACAGTATCTGCAATAAGTATACTAGAGCAATATAGAAATAACTGAATCTACTGTTTAATTTTTTCTTATATATTTTATTCATAAAGGTATTTTATTGTATTTTATTATATTTTTACTAAGTACAGTTATAATAAATTGTTTAAACTCCATGGGGCTCCGCATGTATGAGTGTGCCAATCTTATATTAACAAGAATAGACATTTCTATAATGGGCCGTCTGTTCCGCAAATTGCGGAAGGCATCCGTGTTTTGCGGATCCACAATTTGCGGACCGCAAAACACGGCACGTTCGTATGAACAAGCCCTTATGCTGCCCTCACTGATTGATAGACGCCGATTTCTGCTGCCTTTCATTTATGACCTAATATTAGGTGCTTGCCAAGAACTGAATAATCTTTATTTATATATCGCAAACATATTCCACTGCATGGTCCATGCCAGATAAAGAGTCAGTTATACAATAGTTCCTACACAATAGCCGTTTTGTTAGTAGTAAAATACCGTCAATCGGTGGCGGGTGGGCAGGCAGAGAGGGAGCCGTGAACAGTAGGTGTGCCTACAAATCTGACCTTGTGACTCTGCAAGGCCTCTGCATCGCCTACATGACGCCAGGTATCCTCTGCATACATCACACGCTGGTATTAAACTCCTCTTTACGATCAAAACGAAATATACAAAAAGTTATGTCATGGTTGCAATGTTGCTTATTTGTCCTACCGTCCCATACACTAATAAGCCAGCCATAACGTAATTTAATGTCAAAGATTTGTCCACAGCAAATCCAAGTCTTTTCATGGGCAACTGTATGAGTAGTTGTGGAGTTGTTGCAGATGAATTGTGTGGATTTTTTGGGGGTGGATTTGTGGCAGTTAAATCCACAGTGATAAATCACATGTGAATGTACCCTAATGGAAAGATTGCCCCCCCGTAATAGCAACAGTGACCCCATGACTAATGTAAGATGGAAGCCAAAGCCCACTTTACAAATGGTGGCATCTTTGTGGATGAAGGCAAGATTGTCATCTCCTGTAAGAAAATGAGCAACTACTCCCCCCGCCCCGGGGGCTGGGATCGTGCATGGTGATGCAGTGTCCTGAAACACACTGCTTAATACTGTGATTGTGTTTCATGTAAATTGTGCTTGTATATAAGTTCCAATAAAGTTGCATAGGGAGGGGGAGGTTCTAAGAGGCCTCCCAGGGCCGACTCTACCCTGCACACAGTACAGAGGAGGAGGAGGAGGAGAAGGAGGTCAGTGTGTGTGTGTGTGATGTCTAAGGAAAAGCTGCACCTCAGCAGCCATCTTGGAGAGTTACAAAAACTCTAAAGTTAGTTCCATGTACCAGCCCATAGAAGGGAAAGATTACAGAAGAAACAGGCCACTCAGAGAGGGAGTGAGAATATTGGCAAAGGAAAGTAACTGTTGTTTATCAGGCTCTAGTCTCCTTTGCATTAGGTGGAGAGATTCTAAGCTACAAGTGTAACATCCCAGAGTATGTCACTAAAACTCTATCACCCTGCTATATAATGTTAAAGTGTGAATGTGTTATCACTCTGTGTAATCTGGCATTGCATTTATATTATCTGGATTCACTGGGACTGTTTAATATGTATATGCTGTAATTCTTGATGTACACCAGCAGGTGGCAGCAGTATGTAGGCAGTCTACAGTTAGTTAGTTAGTTAACAGACCTAGACTGGAATAGACCATTCCAGGCTAGCTTCCCCCTTTCTGAGGAGGAGTGGAATGTTCCCACATGCTACTTCAGAGGGAGGAAAGAAAGTTCTGGGCAGTGTACCAGCCACCCCCTGTTGGGGTAGGCTGCGTCAGTAGGAGCTCCCAGAAATAGGGACCCCCAACCAGGGATCCAAGCCTCCCTGAGGCCCAAGATCAACCTCCCCAGCCTGAGTCCCTTACCTCAGCTGGTGGACAAGAAAGCAGCCAACTTCAGAACTATCAGATCTCCAGGAAGAAACCACCATACCCTGCGAGCAGTCCTGTAAGTACAGATTCCAGAACAAGGAGAAGATAAGTACCTCGACAGCTAGTCAGGCCCATATCAAGCAGACCTCAGACAGAGCAGAAGACAGATACCTGCCCGATTCTTAAAGGCGTATGTACTAGATGCAGAATATATATACAGTACAGACCAAAAGTTTGGACACACCTTCTCATTCAAAGAGTTTTCTTTATTTTCATGACTATGAAGGCATCAAAACTATGAATTAACACATGTGGAATTATATACATAACAAACAAGTGTGAAACAACAGAAAATATGTCATATTCTAGGTTCTTCAAAGTAGCCACCTTTTGCTTTGATTACTGCTTTGCACACTCTTGGCATTCTCTTGATGAGCTTCAAGAGGTAGTCCCCTGAAATGGTTTTCACTTCACAGGTGTGCCCTGTCAGGTTTAATAAGTGGGATTTCTTGCCTTATAAATGGGGTTGGGACCATCAGTTGCGTTGAGGAGAAGTCAGGTGGATACACAGCTACTTTAAGGTCAGTCAGTCAGCCGAAAAATTGGGAAAACTTTGAAAGTAAGGGCTATTTGACCATGAAGGAGAGTGATGGGGTGCTGCGCCAGATGACCTGGCCTCCACAGTCACCGGACCTGAACCCAATGGAGATGGTTTGGGGTGAGCTGGACCGCAGAGTGAAGGCAAAAGGGCCAACAAGTGCTAAGCATCTCTAGGAAGTCCTTCAAGACTGTTGGAAGACCATTTCAGGGGACTACCTCTTGAAGCTCATCAAGAGAATGCCAAGAGTGTGCAACGCAGTAATCAAAGCAAAAGGTGGCTACTTTGAAGAACTTAGAATATGACATATTTTCAGTTGTTTCACACTTGTTTGTTATGTATATAATTCCACATGTGTTAATTCATAGTTTTGATGCCTTCATAGTCATGAAAATAAAGAAAACTCTTTGAATGAGAAGGTGTGTCCAAACTTTTGGTCTGTACTGTATATATAATTCCTGCCACATATTGCCAATACCTGCTGGGATCCTAGACTATTGCTATAAATTGTATGGATCTAAAGCTGCATATAATAACATCAAGTAAAGACAAGTTGGACCCTATTATCTGTGTGGAATTCCATCATTCCTCCATTACTCCTATTAACAGCACTAAATTTGTTGCATGTGAGCCAGGATACAGGAGTCCAGCCGTACTACAGGTAGGAGACACCGTTGACACAATACAGAGACAATATCCCCCTCTGGCATTCCTCACCTAGTACGTATGCTCATACCATCTTAAAGGGCCCTTCTACAGTACCTGCGCAAGCTGCAACTGGCGTCACAAACTTATACACATCTAAATCTGACCCACTGCATAGCAGCCCCAATGACCCAGTGTCCTGCTCATTGCACAAGCTGCCCACTATAACCAAGAATAGAAAGGCCATATGTCAGAATATAGTATTCCTAGAGAGGATACAGAAGTATATGATTATACAGTACAGCAGAGATAGTCCATCCCTCCAGCCTGGAGAAACAAGGGAGCAAAAACAAAATAGAGTTCCAACTCCCCTGCAGCCTGAGAATCATCCATGAATGTCAGAGTGAGTGCAGTTGGGGAAAATGAACCTTAATAAACTCCTCTATATTAAGCTGTCGCAGCAACTCTTAAAAGGCCAGACACCTACAATGTAGTGGTTGCCCATAGCAACGCAACGCAAAAAGTGTGCAATTTAACCTGCATTATATTGGAAGACTGTCACTGCCATGTCTGAACAAGGAGATAGTAAGCAGTCTGACCTTAGCAGGTTATTTGCAGCAGCCGCAGCTAGTTCCGGCGCAGCACCAAGCATCATGCCCTTAACAATGCCTTGTTTTCTAGTAACACCCTGGTTCCCATGATATGCTGGGGAAGCTCATATTTTAAGAGAATTTAAAGAAATAATGTTGTCTGTATTCAGATTGTATCCTGTGTCAGCAGAACAGCAACTAGAAAAACTCATTGCACAATTGGAAGGAGCCGTCCTCAGAGAAGTGAAATCCTGGCCAAGCTCAGATAAAAGAAAAGTGTGGCAGATATTTGAATGACTCTACACCACTTTTGAACCCTGGACTGTGTCAGAGGTCAAGATAAAATTCTTCAGCAAGAGATAGCAGCCCGAGATGTTATACAGGTAGACCCCCGTGAAGCAGAGGATCAAGATAAAACATTGAAGGAACAATTCATTGAAGGTGTTAGTACAGAAACCTTAAAGAGCCAGTTGAAGATGCCCTAGCTTCCTAGACTTCAAAGAGCTAGCTAGCAACAACAAACCTGTGCCAGTGCATGGGTACTGGGAGTCGACTCTTCAAGTGGGAGGAACCACACTACCCCAACAAGGTATCATCGTTGTGCATGTCAGGGAAGATAACAACCCTCCAGTAGGGCTGCAGTAAACGATTATTTTAGAAATTGAGTATTCTACCGATTATTTTTTACGATTAATTGAGTACTGTAATAAGAAAAAATTAATTAAAAGACTGTTTTCCTTTACAAAACCTCTTTAGACCCCCTGCCATCAGTCCCCAACACCCTTCGTTCCCCACTGTGCGATCAGCTCAAGTGCATCAGTTCCCCCCAGTGCCATTTGCTCTGTTCTCCCCAGTGCCATCAGCTCCCCCCTGTGCCATCAGCTCCATTTCCCCAGTGCCTTCAGCTCTCCCCCACCCCAGTGCCTTCAGCTCCACTCCCCCATTGCCTTCAGCTCTCCCCCACCCCAGTGCCATCAGCTCTCCCCACCCAGTGCCTTCAGCTCTCTCCCAACCAGTGCCTTCAGCTCTCCCCCACCCAGTGCCTTAAGCTCTCCCCCACCCAGTGCCTTCAGCTCCTCCCCCTCTGGCTCCCGCCCTTGTGTCTCATGTCCTTTCTTGGACTGCTGCAGCTCTTGACTGAACTGTCCCCAGTCATGGTCACGTCCCGACACTTTCTCCTTTACTTTGCAGGGCTCCTTCAGCAGAGCATGCTTGCCCCTACTGGCTTCTTTTACGTGCATCTGGGTCACTTCTTCCTTCTTTCCAGCAGTAGTTACCCCAGCTACGATGGCAGTTTCAGAGACCTCTGCTCCTTCAGTGGCCGCGGCTCCCTTTGGCTTAACTTTGGTCTCTGCAGCACCTGGGGACTTCACGTCAACCAACACATCGGCCTTAACTTTTCCAGCCTTTGTCTTCTCGAAGTCTCCAGTCTCTTTGGCCACCTTCTCATCCTTCTCGTACATGGCACCATACACTTGCCCTGTTAACTCCTCCCCCTCTTTCTCCCCGAGGCAGGAGGCACCAGGGTCTTCAGCAGACTCCTCATCTTCTGTCATTTTCTCCAGAGGCTCACCCAGGACACTGTTCTCCTTTTGGGGAGGAGTCAGGAGATACAGCCCATCGTAATAGCCCAGATCCAAAAACTGATCGTTCACCTCCTCATACTTCTTTCCCCAGCAGGCTGCTGGCTATTTGGAAGGCCTTGTATGCAGAGGAGACGTCTTCCAGGCCTGGGCTACACGCTACCACGGGTCTGTGGTCTTCGCCCTCCACCTCAGCCCCATCAACTGGTTCAGCAGAAGCATTTTCCATCTTCTCTGCCACAGCCAGCACCACAGTGCCACCATCTCCAGTCCCATTTTTAACAGACTCTGGCTTTATGACGTCTTTCAGAGAACTCTCCTCTTCAGGTTTCTCACCTTCCACCTGCTGCTCGAGAGCACACTTAGATTTCTCCAACTCCTCTTTTAAGCTCATGAGACCTTCCATCTCTGCTGAGTTGCTTGTTCAGCCTCTTCAATTCAGCACGCTCCAATTCAGGGCTCTAGCCAAGGAGAGGGCCTTGGTCTCCTTTTCCCAAGCATCAGTCTCTGCTTGGTCACGTTTTTCATCAGATCGAGCCGAGATGTATTTCTCTTCAGCTAGGAGCCAGTCAAACTTCTCTTGTTTCTTCGCTAGATTAGACATAACTTGCTTCTGGTGGTCCAGGTCCACCATCAGATCATCCAATTCTCGCTGAAGTTGGTTCTTGGTTTTCTCCACCTTTTCGTATATCACACCCTGTTTCTCCAGGAGCTGAACCATCAACTCCATGTTTTTCAGCAGTTTCTTTTCAGCTTTTTGCACAAGCTTGTGGGAAGTGCCCCGCTTTTGGGCCTCCGGTTCCAGCTGCTCCTTGCTCGGCTCTGCTGCAGTAGATGTAGGAGTATCACCATTCTCTTTCTGACTCTCCTTCTTGGCCCTTTCTGAAACCTTCTTTAGTTGCTTTGTTAAGACAGCTAGTCCCTTCTCCAACGTTTCTAGGGAGCATGAGGGGAGAGAGAGATCATCCTCCTGTTTGCAGCTGTACTGTCGTGTCAGGTCATCTATAACTGTCTGGATATGGGCTTCAGACACTATGCTGACGTCTCCCCCCTTAACTCCCATCTCGTCAGATATAACTGTCTGGTTGCTACTAGTAACCACCTTTTGTTTCGCAGGACCTTGACATGGTAGCTTCACTCTCTGGGTTGCTACCGGTCACAGCACATACGTCAGCTATACCGCTGGTGTCATTATTAATTCTGACCTCTAGGGGCACCGCTGAGCTATTCCCCACCTGGGACACTTCCTTAGTAACCAACCAACATTGTGGAGACTGCATTTCCACCTCTGGTCTGTGCGGTGCACCCTCTAATCCTATTTTCCTGCACCTTCAAACAGTGAGCTGGAGCTGGGCTTTGCTCCACACTACTTATAGGCATGTCTTCAAACCTTTTGATCAAGTCATATAGCACTTCATGAAACATATAAAGTAATAAAGTTTCATCATCATTTACATTTTTACCACCAGGGGGCGCTTCTCCCCTGACCACAACCTGCAACGGAAAAGGTATATCACTGTCATCACATATTTTATATGACATCATATTTACCTTATGCATTTCCGCACTCTTGTCACCATCACTTTGCACTTTACCAGCACCATTGTTTTCAATGGTCAATATTTTTTCCCCATGCAGGTCAAAGTGCAGCTCCCTTAGACCTTCACTTAAAGGGACAGGTACAGGTTCTGCAGGAGTTTCGTCACTATCTGCAGAAGTGTCTACCTTACCCCACAGCAACAAACCGATATCACGGCCCAATAACACATCATGTATTCGTGATACTGCATCACGAAGTTCACCAGTCTCAGATTGCACTGGAGTCTCACACTCAGGTAGAACCACCAGACAGTTCAGATTATCCCCATGAATATCCCGCACATAGTTCCCAGCCCCCGGGCTGGTCTGAACCAGGATCACCTGATCCTCTGCAACACACGGAATAATTGGAACGCTCTTACCCACAGATGTCACAGGGTCGGCGCTCCGCTCCATCAACAAACGATCCGATCTCTGTACCAGCTGCCTCATTATTTCCTCTGTGGCACTGGTTTTCCACCAGACCGGACCACTTTTCACCGAGTAGTGGTTGTTCCTAGCAACAGCATCACGGTTCCTCTGCACCTCCTCTCCAGGACTCTGTACAGACTGACATGGAATATAGGAACTCCTGAGAACCGGACCACTCTCCATCTCGTTTTCTTCCCGTCGGTTGCCCTTGGCAACGGCATACATATTTTTCTCCAGCACTCCATTCTCCAGCAAGTTCAGAGCAGCCTCTCCAAGTGCAGCACTCCTCAACAAGGAATTTGTTTCCTGCACCAGCTGCTTCATTACTTTCTCAGTGGCCTCGGTTTTCCGCCAAACCGGGCCACTTCCCCCAGAGGACATCACCTCTGGTATGCGAACTTTCCGCCAGACCGGACCATCTTTCACCCAGGTCGCCATTTTGACCAAAAAACTTCCACAGGTCAGTCTCTCTCACTGGCTTCTGGCCCTTTAAATCCTGCACACTTTGCACCACAGAAATAAATAAAAATGTCCAGATTAACACCAGCAGTTTTCCAGCAGCCGCTGCTCCTGCAAACTAGCAGGCTTCCAGCACTTTTACTTGTCAGCAGGGACGCTTGCCCGCATCCGACACCAATTGTGGGGGGTTAGCTCTTCTCCGGGGGTCATTCTCGCAGATACGACTTTAGGACACCAGGTTTCAGGTCCAAACAGTGCATTTATTTTACACACTCCAACCAATACAGGTCATGAAGTCGCAGCTTCACCTAACACATGTGACATCCACATAAAATAATAAACACTTGCCCGGCTAGGCTCTAACTAACACAGAGTTTCTTGACTCGCCTAGGTCACAGTTCACACCCTGTGAACTCGTGCGGCTTTGTCAGCCAATGTCCCACAGCCTCCTGGCTGTACAGAGCACAGTACGCCGACTGTCTCTAGTTCACTGTTTCTTGTGGGGGATTGGGGCTCATTAGTCTGCCTGACTATGGGCCTGCGACCCTACCAGGCGTCGCTTTGTCCCCCCCACCTCCAGGCTATCTCCCAGCCTTGTGGTCCCTCAGCCTTGCCCAGCTGAGACCACACAGACAGAGCCTCCAGGCCTCTGTCTACAGGTAACACACTTCCCACTTGCTGACACCCTGGGAGGCGCTTTATGCCAGCCTGATTACATCCAGCTTGTCTCACCTGTGGTGGAACAGGGGTGTGGACCGCACTATCCACACCTTCCTCGACTCCAACCTCCGTGAGACCTGTCACTGTCTCACACTTTACACAAGTCCATTACTACCGCTTCATCGGCCTCCAAAAAGGTGATACAATAGACCATCCGTGTATTACGTGAACAACAGAAATTTGCTAATGAGAAAGGAGAGATTTGCTGTGCTCGCATCAAAGGTAACCAACCAGTGATACTGAAATCCAATACTGAAACACTCCTATGGTGTCGAGCTGCTCTTGGAATCCAAGGTCAAGACTACCAGGCCCTAGTAGAACCTATCAACCTAGAAGACCATCCTCTAGTCCGAGCTGCAAGAAGCCTAGTGACCGTTTCTCAAGGTAAAGTGCCAATTTGTCTCCTGAACTTAAGTAGTAGCAGTGCAGCGTACTCAAGTTGGGGTTAATAGTGTTCCTGAGTGTTGTAGTGCAATTGAGACCACTAACCTGAGACAGCTGACTCTCTGCAAGGCAGGTAATGATAAGTAATGTTCGTGACGCCAGTGCCAATTAAACGGTGGCACGCCGTTTGCTGATAGCAGGAAAAACTGAGGAACCACGTGATGTTAAAACAGAACTCAAACTTTAGTAGTCATCATACATGGACACAGGTGGAAGCGCAGTTCCTTAGAAGACAGTTGGTTTCAATACATTTGATGCAGGCAATATATAGCAAGGTGACTTCAGAGTGTTAAACACAGGACTTGCAGTACAGGCGGCTTGCACTCTATTCCTGACTGATCCTGGAACATAGAAACTCTTCTCCAAGGCCCGATGCCCTAGCTCTGGCTTATATCCTTGGTTTTATAATGATCAAGTACCTCCTCTGTTATCTTTAGTACCTCTTGCTTTTCTGGACTTGCCTCTGTCTCTCCCAGCACTGACTCTGGAAACTTCTGAACTCTCCTCCTAGGCTAGGCCCTAGCCTATTTATACTAACCAGGGGGCTCCCTCTGCTGGCTGAAATATGAATTGCCTGCTGCAGGCCTAACTTTCTTAAAGGGAGATACACATTATAATATAGCAGTGTCGGGTAACCTACCCGTATGCTGCAGCAGTATAACCTTGACCAAGCACTACTCTGTTGCTCAGTTGTCACAAGTCACTTTTCAAGATGCTATCTATGTACCTGCAGCTACGGCTGAACAGTCTACTCAGAAGTTGAATACTCAAGATCATACTCCAAATACATTATGGTGGAAAGAACTCAATGTGGAAGATACTTCTACACCTGAGGAACAAGTTGAAGGACTCTTAAAAGTCGTGATGGAACATCATCAAGCCTTCAGTAAACATCCTTCAGATTATGGAGAAGTTAGTGTAATCAAGCACACTATCCCTACCGGTTCATACCATCCCATCAAAGAAAGGCACCGGCCTATACCACCAACTATGTACTAATCTGTTAAAAAGATGATCCAGGAGATGAAAGATTCAAAGACAGCCATAGTCCATGGGCTACACCTCTAGTCCTTGTCCGAAAGAAAGATAGTAACATTCGATCCTGGGTGGACTACAGGAAGATTAATCAAATTACCCACAAGGATGCCTATCCTTTACCAAGAATCGAGGAGTCCTTGACAGCATTAGGGTCCGCAGCTTACTTTTTAACTATGGATTTAACCAGTGGGTAATGGCAGGTACCCAAGGCTCCTGAAGATCGTGAGACAACAGCGTTTACTACCCCTTTGGGCCTATTTGAATTTAACTACATCCCCTTTGGACTTTGCAATGCACCTGGAACTTTCCAAAGACTAATGGAATGCTGTTTAGGCCACAAGAATTTTGAAACTGCCTTGCTATACCTAGATGATATCATCATCTACTCTAAATCCTATGAAGACCACTTAAAACATGTTGCCGAAGTTTTTCAAGTCCTCATCAAGGACTCCAGATCAAACCCTCTAAGTGCTACCTACTAAAACCAGAAGTCAAGTACCTGGGGCATATTGTTAGTTCTGAAGGTGTCAAGCCAGATCAAGAGAAGATAGCTGCAGTCCAGAATTGGCCAACTCCTACCACAGTAAAAGAAGTGAGAAGTTTTCTTAGTTTTGCAGGATATTACAGACTTTTCATTTCTCACTTCACCCAGATTGCTGAACCGATACAATAACTCCTGAGAGGGCATCCCAAGAAGTACCAGAATGCCCAGATACCAATCGAATGGAATGAAGATAGAGATATCGCTTTCCAACTCCTGAAGAAGAAGTTGACCAAACTACCTGTCTTAGGCTATCCAGATTACCAACAGCCATTTCATCTCTACACTAATACCAGTGAGAAAAGCCTGGGAGCTGTCCTGTCTTAACTGCAGTAAGGTAAGGAGAGAGTAATTGTTTATGCCAGCAGATCTCTTAACCCCTTAGGGACGCATGACGTACCGGAACGGCATGTTTCCCGAGTCCTTAAGGACTCATGACGTACCGATATGTCATGAGTTTAAAATTAGATTGAGGCGCTGCGGGGGTTAACCCGAACAAGATGCCGGCTAAAATCATTCAGCCGGCATCCTGTCACAACGCCGGGGGGGGGTCATGTGACCCCCCCCCCCCCGTATTATCTGCGATCGCAGCAATCCGCAGGTCAATTCAGACCTGCGGTTTGCTGCGCTTTCTGCCGATTCTGATCAAACGTTAAAATGCCCCAAATAAAGTTTTATTCACCCCCCCCTGCACCCCCGAATGATTTTATGGCGGCGGGTGGTGCAGGGGGGGTGTTGCGGGAGGCGGGCGGTGCGGCAGGCAGGATCGCGATCCCACGCCCGCCTCCTCTTGAATAATCATTGGTGGCCAGTGGTATACCAGAGTGTCAGCACATTGCTGACACTCTGGTATAAACAGCTGACATCTGTGATGCGATGTCAGCCGTTTAACCCTTTCCATACCGCGGTCCGTATGGACCGCTGTAAGGAAAAAGTTAACAGTAAGAGGGGGCTCCCTCCCTCTCCCATCGGGGGGCTGCTGTGCCTTTGCAGCCCCCCGATGGAGAGG
This sequence comes from Bufo bufo, assembly GCF_905171765.1. Classification (NCBI taxonomy): domain Eukaryota; kingdom Metazoa; phylum Chordata; class Amphibia; order Anura; family Bufonidae; genus Bufo; species Bufo bufo. Next base: position 781,165,012 of record NC_053389.1, on the reverse strand, counting down.
GAGAGAGCCCCCAGACAGCCCCCCTCCTTACCCTTCCCCGTTTGCGAAGTTGTGGCCACAACTGAGCAGACAGGGAAGGTTCCCATGGCAACAGGACGCCTTCTCAGGCATCCTGCTGTCCATGGTGCTGAACAGATCTGTGCTAAAGGCATAGATCTGTTCAAAGTGTAAGTAAAATACAGTACACTATATATTGTACTGTACTGTGTTATGCAGACATCAGACCCACTGGATCTTCAAGAACCAAGTGGGTCTGGGTCAAAAAAAAAATGGAAAAAGTAAGAAAAAAAGTAAAAATCAAAAAACACATTTATCACTGATTAAAAATAAGAAAATAAAATTCCCTACACATGTTTGGTATCGCCGCATCCGTAACGACCTGATCTATAAAACGGTGATGTTACTTTCCCTGCACGGTGAACGCCATAAAAATAAAAAAATTTAAACTATGAAGAAATTGAAATTTTGCCCACCTTACTTCCCAAAAAAGGTAATAAAAGTGATCAAAAAAGTCGCATGTATGCCAAAATGGTACCAATCAAACCGTCATCTCATCCCGCAAAAATCATACCCTAGCCAAGATAATCGCCCAAAAACTGAAAAAACTATGGCTCTTAGACTATGGAAACACTAAAACATGATTTTTTTTGTTTCAAAACTTAAATAAATAAATAAAAAGTATACATATTAGGTATCGCCGCATCCATATCGACCGGCTCTATAAAATATCACATGATCTAACCCCTCAGGTGACCACCGTAAAAATAAAAAAATAAAAACGGTGTAAAAAAAGCCATTTTTTTGTCATCTTACGTCACAAAAGGTGTAATAGCAAGCGATCAGAAAGTCATATGCACCCCAAAATAGTGCCAATCAAACCGTCATCTCATCCCACAAAAAATGAGGCCCTACTTAAGATAATCGCCCAAAACCTGAAAAAACTATGGCTCTTAGACTATGGAGACACTAAAACATTTTTTTTGTTTTAAAAATGAAATCATTGTGTAAAACTTACATAAATAAAAAAAATTGTATACATATTAGGTATCGCCGCGTCCATGACAACCTGCTCTATAAAATTACCACATGATGTAACCTGTCAGATGAATGTTGTAAATAACAAAAAAAAAACATGCCAAAAAATCTATTTCTTGTTACCTTGCCGCACAAAAAGTGTAATATAGAGCAACCAAAAATCATATGTACCCTAAACTAGTACCAACAAAACTGCCACCTTATCCCGTAGTTTCTAAAATGGGGTCACTTTTTTGGAGTTTCTACTCTAGGGATGCATTAGGGGGGCTTCAAATGGGACATGGTGTCAAAAAAAACAGTCCAGCAAAATCTGCCTTCAAAAAGCGGTATGGCATTCCTTTCCTTCTGCGCCCTGCTGTGTGCCCATACAGCAGTTTACGACCACATATGGGGTGTTTCTGTAAACTACAGAATCAGGGCCATAAATAATGAGTTTTGTTTGGCTGTTAACCCTTGCTTTGTAACTGGAAAAAAAATATTAAAATGGAAAATCTGCCAAGAAATTTTGAAATTGTATCTCTATTTTCCATTAAATCTTGTGCAACACCTAAAGGGTTAACAAAGTTCGTAAAATCAGTTTTGAATACCTTGAGGGGTATAGTTTCTTAGATGGGGTCACTTTTATGGAGTTTCTACTCTAGGGGTGCATCAGGGGGGCTTCAAATGGGACATGGTGTAAAAAAAACAGTCCAGCAAAATCTGGCTTCCAAAAACCATACGGCACACCTTTCCCTCTACGCCCTACTGTGTGCCCGTACAGTAGTTTATGGCCACATATGGGGTGTTTCTGTTAACGGCAGAGTCAGGGCAATAAAGATACAGTCTTGTTTGGCTGTTAACCCTTGCTTTGTTAGTGGAAAAAATGGGTTAAAATGGAAAATTAGGCAAAAAAATGAAATTCTAGAATTTTATCCCCATTTGCCAATAACTCTTGTGCAACACCTAAAGGGTTAACAAAGTTTGTAAAATCAGTTTTGAATACCTTGAGGAGTGTAGTTTATAGAATGGGGTCATTTTTGGGCAGTTTCTATTATGTAAGCCTCGCAAAGTGACTTCAGACCTGTAGTGGTCCCTAAAAATTGGGTTTTTGTAAATTTCTGAAAAATTTCAAGATTTGCTTCTAAACTTCTAAGCCTTGTAACATCCCCAAAAATAAAATATTATTCCCAAAATAATTCAAACATGAAGTAGACATATGGGGAATGTAAAGTCATCACAATTTTTGGGGGTATTACTATGTATTACAGAAGTAAAGAATCTGAAACTTTGAAATTTGCAAATTTTTCCAAATTTTTGGTAAATTAGGTATTTTTTTATGCAAAAAAATATATTTTTTTGACTTCATTTTACCACTGTCATGAAGTACAAAATATGTGACGATAAAACAATCTCAGAATGGCCTGTATAGGTCAAAGTGTTTTAAAGTTATCAGCACTTAAAGTGACACTGGTCAGATTTGCAAAAAATGGCCAAGTCCTCAAGGTGAAATAGGGCTGAGTCCTTAAGGGGTTAAAGGTGCCGAGAGAAATGACCAGACCTACAGTTCCTTCAACCAGGTGTTGCTCGCACTCGTGTGGGCTGTCACTGAAAATTTTAAAGACTACCTCGCAGCAACACCGTTTATGGCCTATACTGATCACAACCCACTGGCGCTCCTCAACACAGCCAAGATAGGAGCCTTAGAACATAGATGGGCCTCACGTCTTGCCAACTACAACTTTGTGGTCAAGTACAGAACAGGCAAGTCAAATGTAAATGCAGATGCCTTATCCCATCTGCCTACCAGCGAAGACCCTACTGAACAGGAAGACATTTGGGAAGAAGTAGAGATGCCAGATTTCTACAAACATTTTGCCCAACAAGATGTTATCACCATACAAGACAAAGGGAAAGAAGTCCTCAACTTCCAACAGCAGAGAAATCCAGAACCCCAAGTTGAGAAAGAAAGGTGGATCAAGTTGCAAGGAGAGAGCAGATTATAAGGTGAGCTACAAGATTTCTTCACTAGTGGAAGAACACCAAAAAGAATCTGCAGAAAGAATGCAGATCCAGAGCTGCTCAAGCTATGGAGACACAGAAAGCAACTGTTTATGCAAAAGGGACTAATGTTAAGAAGAACCCTAGATCCCGTTACCAATGATCATCTGCATCAAATTATAGTACCACTCCGAGATGCCAGAATTGTGCTCGAAATATTCCATGATGGTTCAGGACACTTAGGTGTACAGAAACAGAAGCTACCATCTTCCAAAAGTTTTATCGGGTTGGAATGAGAGAAGATATTGAAAATTGGTTTTGAGAATGTTCTACTTGTGCTATTGGAAGAAGTAAGAGACATGGTCCATTTTGAATCCGGATTCTAAGGGGCCCAACTGCCTCGTTAGCGCAGTAGGTAGCGCGTCAGTCTCATAATCTGAAGGTCGTGAGTTCAATCCTCACACGGGGCATATGTGTTTTCATTTTTTTCTACCTATTAAAGGCTACTTTTAAAAGACAAGTACTCCTTACATTGAATTTCATTTATTTAAAGGGGGAGACGGACCCCTCCAAAACCTTCCTGTGCCACTAGGGTGCCTTGTTGCTTCCTGTTGTCATTGTCACACCCCACAACTATGGCATCTACTACTAGTTAGTCTCCGTCAACAGTAATTTGCCACTAGAGGACGTTAGTGGAGGCGATTTTTAAAAGGGGAAAAAAGTTTATTTTTTTTATCTTTGAGCTTTTCTTGCATTAATAAATGAAAAACTCCAAAGACATACTGATAGGGACCTTAGATTGTGAGCCCCATAGGGGACAGCTTATGTCTGTAAAGCTCTGCGGAATATAGTAGCGCTATATAAGTGCATTAAATAAATAAATAAATAAAAACAATAAGAAATGTGATAAAGCCAGTTCCACTTTCAAAACTGGCACAAAAACAACAAATTTCACTTGCAATTGATTCGGGCACATTTCCATATATGGCAGTTTTGCTGGGATTGATATTTCTGTCCTATGTACATTTTAGACAACAAAAAATCTAAAAAACAAAAAATGCCGTGACCCGGATTCGAACCGGGGTTGCTGCGGCCACAACACAGAGTACTAACCACTATACGATCACGGCAGACAGTGGGAGTGGGAAGATTAAAAGCCTTCTTCAGTCTTCTCTGTGACCTCATACTATAACCCACTATAGTCCCAGACAGCCCCTTTAACCCCTTAGTGACCTGCCTGTTTTGGGCCCTAGTGACAAAGCAAATTTAAAAAAAAAAATATTTTGACATTGAAGTAGCTGTCGGAGGACTGGTTATAGTTTTAATGGAGCCATTTTAAAGTACACATAACTTGCTGATTAACTTTTGTGAACTCTTTTTGTAAAAAATATCAATATCTGCACTGAGTTTTTATGTTTATAAATTTTGCGACTTTCATTTTTTGGCATATAACTGTACTCTCTGGGTCAGTATGATTACAGTGATACCAAATACATATAGTTTTTTTTAAAGTTTTACTACAATAAAACACGTTTTAAAAAAAAATTAAATGTTTTTGCATCGCCGCATTACAAAATCCATAACGTTTTAATTTTCTGTTCTATGGAGCTGTGTGAGGGTTTTCTTTTTGCAGAATGACTTGTATCTTTTATTGGTAACATTTAGGGGCAAATAACACTTTTTGGTCTCTCTCTTTATTTCGTTTTTTTTGGCAGCAAATAAGCAAAAAGCAGCAATTCTGGAATTTTTTTTTTTTAGTTTGTTCACCATACAGGATAAATTACATAAGTGCATAGTGTGTAGTCCATTATGGACGCAACGATACCAAATATGTTGAGGCGATTTTTCATTTTTTTATGGAAAAGCGTATTTTTTATATCTTGGAGCTTTTCTTTAATTTTTTTTATTTTAATAAATACTTTATTTAAAATTATATCAACATTTGACATCAATATATTTTTGCCCTTACAACCCCATACTCCACCGCATTTCGCGGACCCTCTTAAACCCACAACCCCCCACTAGGCCTGCACGATACAATTGCTTTGGCGATATATTGCGATAATCGATTTGGCCGACCCAAAAATGCTGCGATTACCTACAATGATACACGGCAGCTGAGATGCCGCACAACGTGGTCAGCAGGTGTATCAACAGAGGGAGGAGGGGCTGGGGCCCGGCATCTGGATTAGGAATGACATCGGGGACCGGTGCAGTCTCTGTATTCTAATATACACCGGCCCAGCTCACTGTTGTATAATCTTATCTAATCTGTAGGCATTGTTAAAATATAATAATCATGTGTAATCCAGCTGTATTACTTACAACTAAGTTCCGTAGCAGGGAGAAGGCAGGCTAGGAGGGCGGGCGGAGCGTCACTCACTACGTCATGCACCTGCGCTGCCCACTTTATGGATGAATAAGGCGGCGCAGGCGTGTGACGTTGTGAGTAACGCGTCTCCCTCCAGGCCTGCCTCCTGCCTGCCTCCTCCCTCCTCTCTGCTACGGAACTTAGTTGTAAGTAATACAGCTGGATTACACATGATTATTATATTTGAACAATGCCTACAGGTTAGATAAGATTATACAACAGTGAGCGGGCCGGTGCATTAGAATACAGGGACTGCACCGGTCCCCGCTGTCATTCCTAATACAGATGCCGGCCCCCAGCCCCTGTATTGGGGATCATTCCCACTGCAGGGACACTGTTATGGGGAGGATCTGTGGATGGCACATAGCATAAGATGCTATATATGTGTCATCCACAGATCCCCCCCCCCCCATAGCAGTGTCATCTACAGATGCCCCCATAACAGTGTCATCCACAGATCCCCCATAATAGTGTCATCCACAGACCACCATTAGTTCAAAACCCACCAAAAGCACACCTTTTGGTTCAAAATATATTTTTTCTTATTTTCCTCCTCAAAAACGTAGGTGCGTCTTATAGGGCGAAAAATACGGTATCGCCTTATATTACTGCTGCTGACTATGGTGTTCTTTAATAAGTTCCTGTTTGTTCAGTGTTTGGAAAATCTTATTTTAATGAACACATATTTTATATCTATTATATTTTATTTATCTGTTCTGTGCAGTGCTATTAAGAAAATGGCAAGTTTTGTTTTTTGTACTTTTGCAGTAATGCAAATATGTTATTTACTTTAGTAAAAGATGTTTTATTTTGAAAAACATTTCAGTTCTTGAGTTGAGCATAACTACATTTCAGCATTATCAGTAATTCGTGTGTGCTTTTGCCTTGAAAATCCAAGCAAATCGACCTCTAGCACAATTCCCTTAAAATATTGCATATCGTTATCGCAATTTTTAAAGCCCTAATCACAATTGCACAAAATTCCCATATCGTGCAGCCCTACCCCCCATTCATCTCCTGAAGACCATCGAGGAGGAAAAAAGAAACAGGAAAAAAAATGACCCTCTTTAGGTCCATTCAGAACAGATTTGATTCCACACAAAAAAACTAATTTTTTTTTGTAATTATATATTTTTTCCATTAAATGTTTTCACTAGATTTTCTTTTAATTTAACTTTTTAAACTTTCTTTAACTTTTTACTAGCCCCACAAGGGGGCTGTAAAAGATGATCTTTTTACGCATTATACAGTTTAACGGGCTTTCACAACAGAGCCATGTATTTCCATTCTTCTGCTCGGTTATAGGAGCAGAGAGATAAAAATAATAGAAGTTCCGTATTCGGCACATAACTGAAGCACACAGAGCCTAACAGACCCCATTGACTATAATAGGATCTGTTTCCATTTAGGAGGAAAAAAATTCCTGCATGCAGAACTTTTTGATCAGCTATTTTTCATGAATTCTGAGACGGTGAAGAAGTCCGGGTTCGGGTCTGGGTACCAAATTCAGTTTTTTTTCACGTGCGTGCAAAACGCATTGCACTCTCGCGGAAAAAACTGAACATCGGAATGCAATCACAGTCAAAACTGATTGCAATTGCGTGCCTACTCGCTCAGTTTACACGCAATGCACACGCAACGCATCCGGAGCAAATCCGGGACGCCTGTGTAAAAGAGGCCTTAGGAAACATTCTTTCCTGTATATTTACTTGTATATAAAGTGCAAGAGCTGCCAAAAATTACAAGGAAGAGGCACTCCGATACAACCTGTATATCACATAATGGAGGGCCTCATTCACATTGTGGTACAATTGTTCAGGTAGTGGGACTCCTACACTCATAAAGCCTATGCACTAAGTGAAAGGGCTGCCAAAAATTACAAGGAACCGACACTGCAATACACCCTTTATTACACATAAAGGAGGGCATCATACACACCCTTGAAAAATTATGATTGATGGCCTGCAGGTGACCCTCAAAAACATTAGGAGCAAGGGTCTGCTGGTGACCCTCTAAAACATTAGGGGTGAGGGCCTGCTGCTGATCTGACCATCTAAAACATTAGGGGTGAGGGTCTGCTGCTGAACTTACCCTCTAAAACATTAGGGGCGAGGGCAGCCTAATAAGCATGTTGATATGATTTAGGAGGAGGACGAGAAAAGGAAGATTGAACCATATACCCTTTTTTGTGGTGGAAGGGGTGCATGGGAATACAGTGTATTCCATACACCATAAAAGCCACATTTAAAGTGCCTTTATGTTCAGCCGCTTTCCTCTAGTGGAGTAGAGAAGTCAGGGGCAATCCAGGCCTTGTTCATTTTGATAAGAGTCAACCTGTCAGCATTTTCAGACAAAACGCTGGCGGCAGGGCAGGCCAGCACCTCCAAGGCGTAGAGCGCTAGTTCGTGCTACGTGTCCAGCTTGGACACTCAGTAGTTGTAAGGTACAGAAGGATCATTAAGGACGCTGACACGGTCTGCTACGTACTCCTTCACCATCTTCCAAAATGTTTCCCTCCTTGTAACACTAGGCCGTGCATCTTGGTGAGGGTGCTGGCGGGGTGTCATGAAACTGTCCCAGGCCTTGGAGAGTGTTTCCCTACCTCTGTTGTAACTGCTGTGTGTTCCCCTCATCTCCCCGCCTCAGTTGCCCAAGGAACTACGTACTCTGCCGCCAGCGTTGTCAGCTGGAAATTTTTGGAGCAATTTTTCCACAACGACCTTCTGGTATTGCACCATTTTGCTCGTCCTCTCCACCACAGAAATGAGAGATGAGAAGTTCTCTTTGTAGCGGAGGTCGAGAAGGGTGAACAACCAGTAATTGGTGTTGTCCAAAATGCGTAAAACGCGTGGATCACGGGAAAGGCAGCCTAACATAAAGTCAGCTATGTGTGCCAGAGTCCCAAAAGGCAAGACTTTGCTGTTGTCATCAGGAGGATGACTCTCAATCTCCTAATCTTCTTCCTCCTCTTCTGCCTATCCACGCTAAACAGATGGAATTAAACTTCTATGGGTACTACCCTCTGTAGCGGAGGCAACCGTCTCCTGATCCTCCTCATCCAATTTGCGTTGAGAAGACGAACTGAGGGTGGTCTGGCTATCACACTGTGTAATGTCTTCCCCCATTTCCACCTCTTCCACATGCAAAGCGTTGGCCTACATTGTGAGCAGCAAGCGTTTGAGTAGACACAGAAGTGGGATGGTGATCGCCGCTCACCATCTGTGTTGATTCCTCAAAGTTTCCTAAAACTTCAGAGGTCAGACATCCATGCCCACTCCTTGCTTGTGAATAGCAGAAGCTGACTGGAAAGGCCACGACCATGTTGCAGCTGATATTCCACTACTGCCCTCTGCTGCTCACAAAGCCTGGCCAATATGTGGAATGTCGAGTTCCAGCGCGTGCTCACATCACACAACAGTCGGTGAGCTGGCAATTGTAATTGCTGCTGCAGCGTTGACAGACCGGAGGAAGCTGTCGATGACTTGCGGAAATGGGCACACACGCGGCGCACCTTCACCAGTAGCTTAGGCAAATTGGGGTAGGTTTTGAGAAACCGCTGAGCCACTAAGTTGAAGACGTGGGCTAGGCATGGGATGTGTGTGAGCTTGCCGAGCTCCAAAGCCGCCACCAAGTTACGGCCATTATCAGACACAACCGTGCCTGGTTCTAGGTTCAGTGTCAAGAGCCACAGCTCAGTCTGGTCCCTTATCCCCTGCCACAGCTCTGCGGCAGTGTGCTGTTTGTCACCTTAGCATATCAGCTTAAGCACGGCCTGTTGATGCTTCCCCACTGCAGGGCTACACTGCTTCCAGCTACCGACTGAAGGCTGACTGGTGCTGCAAGAGGATAATTCTGAGGTTGAAGTGGAGGAGGCGGAGGAGGAGAAGTGGGGGTTGGAGCCACTAACGTAGGTGTTGGCGGAAACCCTGATGGAATTAGGGCCAGCAATCCTTGGCGTCTGTAGCACCATCCAAGGGTACGTCTCACTTCCGGCCTCCACAACGTTCACCCAGTGTGCCGTCAGGGAAATGTAGCGTCCCTGGCCAAAAGCACTTATCCATGTGTCAGTGGTTAAGTGGACCTTCCCAGTAACTGCGTTGGTCATGGCACGGGTGATGTTACGGGACACATGCTGGTGTAAGGCGGGCATGGCACACCATGAAAAATAGTGGTGGCTGGGGACTGCGTAACGAGGGACGGCTGCCGACATCAGGCTGCGGAAGGCCTCAGAGTCCACAAACCTAAATGGCAACATTTCCAGGGCCAGTGATTAGGAAAGTTGCGAATTTAGGCTACATCTACACAATGACATTTGTCGCGCGACAGATAGGGCACAACTACACTGCAACATTTGTTGCACGACATTTTGTTGCACAAATGTCGCACGACAATTTTTATAATGGCAATCTATGGTGTCGCACTGCAACATCCAACATGCTGCGACTGCGACGCAACAGTCGCAGAAAAATCCATCTCAAATAGATTTTCTGCGACTGTTGCGTCGCAGTCGCAGCATGTTGCATGTTGCAGTGCGACACCATAGATTGCCATTATAAAAATTGTCGCGCAACATTAGTGCAACAAAAGGCCGCGCGACAAATGTCGTCGTGTAGATGTAGCCTTAGTGCTCTGGCCTGTTGGTGGGTGGCTGGGTATTTTCTATACTATATATACAAATATATATATATGGAAGTATTTGGATTTTTATAAGTATTGGGGGGGCTTCGGAGTCGATGGGGGACCTCGGAGGTGTGTTTTGACCTCGGGGTCTCTCCTTGACTCAGAAGCTCCATCCTCATATCTACATAGCAATATTGAGATCCAGTTGCACCATTGGAGAAAGTTTTCCGGCGACTTCTGTATGTTTTTTAAGTTTTTCTCAGTTTTTATGGTCAAGCAACCTTTTTTAGGTAAACGCTCTATAAGGATAGTCCCTGGAAGTATGTAGCACTATTAGGCCAAAAAATAACGCATCTATGCATTAAAAAAACGCATATGCGTTTTTTGCCTTTTTTAGCCATGAATAGGCAAAAATTTGGGATCACGGGATGAATATGACATAAACAATGAATTCACATCTATAGGAGTTTTTTTTTTGTTCTTTTATATGATTTTAAATATGTTTGAAGAAAATTCAATCCCAAGTTTTAGCGATTCCTGAAGTTTGAGGTGGAGCTTAGAGGGTATAAAAAGGCACCTGGAGGTTCACAAAATTACCACTGAGGAAGGAGTTAGACCCCAATTGTTCTCCGAAACACGTTTGGTCAACTTTTATCAATCGGTTTCCAGTGCCTTTTGAGGAAAAAACTACAAGAACACTACCGGTTGTGAATATTTTCGACAAAGAATTAATTGCCTAAAATTGCCAAGATAAGCCAGCTGTAAAGAAGTGAGACGCGGAGGTATTCTCGCGATAACTCAGCAACAAGGAAGTGAGTCTTGGAGACAACCTCGCGACAAACACGCCACGGGACTTTGGGAAACGAGCGTGATACACGCTAGCACCAGGTGGCAGATTGAACCCCCTGAACAACGGGCCGAGATCCAAGGCTGAAAAATCGTGAGTATCTCAATAAGTATCAATATTAAACTCTCGCTTCGGAATACAAGATTATATAAACGCTCAATTCGAACATAGAGTGAGACATTAGTGTCGGCTTAAAACAAGTGGACATATTGAACTTCCTCTTCATCCAAGTTCTTATTAAACCATCGCTTTATTAAGTTCTGACAGCGAATATAGACAATTGTTTGGAAACCATCCAGCTGTTTTGTATCTGGGTATTTAAAGTGAAATAGCAATTGTTATACACAGTCAATGTTTGACCAATTTACCCATTGATTTTGGGAAACTGTTTTAGACAACATCTATCTGGGACAACCTACCTTTCCCGAATCAATCATCCTCAGCATTTTTAGTATTGGCCAATACTTATATTTTAGTATGTTTTTGTAATTTTTAGCAGTGTGAATAAATTTAATTTAATTATAAACATCTTGCGTGACCCATATAATTGTGAGTGCCGATCTTTCCATTATAACATTAATACGACATGTTCTAATTTTGGCGTAACGGCCATACAGACACGGAATGCACACAGAGTCATTTCTGGGTTTTTTGCGGCCTCGTTGAAGTGAATGTTTCCGCATACTGGCCACAAATTTTTTTTTTAAAATGACACCGAAAAAATAAGTGTTTGTGATCATGAGCCCTTACTAGAATATACCAATACAGGCCAGCAGGTGGCAGTATTTGTATATTATAAATGGAGTTTTCTATGATGGCTATTTACCCATCACAGAACACAATGGGCAAATTAATGATTGCCAGTTATAGTCACCAAGGGTGACAAAAAAATTTAAAAATATAAAAGTTCAAAACGCCCCCCTTTACCCAAAATAAAAATACATAACTAATAAAAAAAAATACACATCATGGGCATCGCCGCATGCAAGTATGCCAATACTATTAAAATATAACAATATTTATCCCATGTGGCGAATGGCGTAACAATAAAAAAAAAAAATGGGCAATTCGCCATTTTTGTCACTTCACCTCCGCAAATTTTTTTTTTATAAAAGGTGATCAAAAAGTCACACACACTTCAAAATGGTATCACTGAAAAGTACAGATCGCCCCGCAAAAAATGAGCCCTCATACAGTTCCGTACACATAACTACAAAAAAGTTATAGCGGTCAGAATATGAAGATGAAAAGAAGAAAAAACATTTTTTTCAAGGTTTAAATTTTTTTTTGTATTAAAATGCAAGAAAAATAATACAAGTGTGGTATCGTTGTAATCGTGTTGACCTGGAGAATGAAAGTAGCTGGTCAATTTTACTGCATAGGGAACACCTAAAAAAATAGCCCTCATAAGGCTATGAACAGAAAAATAAAAAAGTTATGGCTCTCGGAAGACAGGGAGTGAAAAACGGAAATGCAAAAATGGAAAATCGCAAGGTCTGTGTACCGTTTTTATATGGTCACCGTAAGGCAGCCTTTTTGGCCTTAGTGTGGGGTACCGAAAAGAATTGCCATCTCGGTCAGCCCACCATGCACAGCGCCGTCCATTAGATAGTGGCTGTACTTGGTATTGCAGGCCAGCTCTATTTACTTGAATGAGGTCATGAGGTCATGTGGCCCATGTACGATGACGTCACTGGCCTAGGAAGAAGCCGCAACGTTCACGGTCTCTTCAAACAGGTGCCGGGATTTGGCCATCTCACCGATCACATATTGATGGCCTATCCTGAAGATAAGTCATCAACATTAAACACCCGGAGAACCCCTTTAAAGGGGCTACTACATATGGCACATGGTGCCCATTGTCTTCAGAGCAGAGGCTCTCTCACCTCCCATGTAAAGTGTTAGACATGTCCTATATTCCGATATCCTAATAGGACATGCAGACTCCCCAGTAACCAGCACATAAACCAGTATAAGCTGCTCCCAGTCTCAGCAGTGCGCTGTAGGTTTTACTGTGCAGTGGTGAAAGCAGCAGCAGACAGGCCAGCCACACAGCAGGCGTTGGTGGTATAGTGGTGAGCATAGCTGCCTTCCAAGCAGTTGACCCGGGTTCGATTCCCGGCCAACGCAGCAAAAATGTTTTTCTACTTTTGACTTGTGTAAAATGTATTTCTATCACTAATTATTTCAGTATTTAGTTTTTCTTGTTTGATTTGCATTTCTGTTTGTTTTTTTTGTTTTTTATCAGCATCACAGTATGTCCCTGCGTATACTAACGATTAGAAGTCCTGCAATAGCACAGAGCCGGCAGCAGGGGGCAGTCCTGATCCTCGCATTAGTAATAGAGAGAGTCATTAGGTCTCAGTCATTTGCTCTGAGGTTTCCTGCTTGGGAGGAGTCCTGTAATCCGGCACTCAGGTGAGTAGGGTAAGAAATCTGGTCAGTAATGCAGTAAGTGCCTCTATAAAGGGAACCTCTGCTTACATGAAATAGAAATACACAGCTATATATATATATATATATATATATATATATATATATACACACACATACATACATACATACATACATACATACATACATACACATATATATATAGGGGGAGATTTGTCAAAACTGATGTAAAGGAAAATTTGCTTACTTGCCCATAGCAACCAATCAGATTCCACCTTTCATCTTTCACAGCGCCTTTGGAAAATGAAAGAAGGAATCTGATTGGTTGCTATGGGCACCAGTTTTGATAACTCTTCCTGCTCTTTATATATATCGGGGAGTTGCCATCCATGCAGTTCCCTAAGATAGAAGTTAGGTATCTGCTGTATAATGATAGGTTTCTATACACTGCCCTGTATGGAGCAGGTTTTACTACAGTATTTCTGGCTTAGAAGCAGTTTATAAAATGTTAAAGGGGTTCTCCGACATGAAAACCTCCACCCTGCTACTAAATGTGTTATAATACAAGATCGTATACTCGCTGCGTAATGTCCTGCTGCTTCGGTTGTCACCTCCGGTCCGTGGTGGGGAAAACTGCCATAGTTGCCCGTAGCAACCAATCAGATCGATCCCTTTATTTTCCAAAGGAGCTCTGGAAAATGAAAGGTGGAATCTGATTGGTTGCTATGGGCAACTATGGCAGTTTTCCTATACACTTGTTTTGACAAATCTGCCGGTTGCCGTAGTGACGTGATTGTGTACCGCAGCCAATAAGGGTACGGCTACACAGCGGCACTGGATCTCAGGGGCATCACAGTGTAGGGGTGATCCCATAGAAATGAATGGGGTCACAGGGCGAGTCGCATGTTTAGCCGTACCGTAAATGGCCGTCCATGTAATGAATGATGGGTCTGGCAGAGTGGGAGTTTTAGCATACGGAGAGGGACATGAAGTGACAACCCCTTTAACCCCACACAGACAGAGGCATAGCACGGGCACAGGGAGTCACCCGTCTAATGCCGCTGTCCCAGCTTCTCTGATACCTGGTGACCCACTGTTTTTACCGGGAGGAGACGTGTCGGGTTTCGGACCGGGCATGGCTCCTCTTACCCAAACTCAAAGCATTATAATAATTTATGATGCTGAGAGTTCCTGCCATACTGTAATATACTTACCCCGCTCCCCGCGCGCTCCTGGTCCCCGCAACGCCGCTGCTGTTTCTCCCTGCACACGGATGAAAACATCTGGTGTGGGTGAGGGCGAGCAGCCAATGGCAGACGGGGACGAGTCTCCCTAGCATCGCGGGTGGCGCTAGGGAGGATCGTCCCTGTTCCCGCCATTTTGGAAAATGAAAGGTGTAATCTGATTGGTTGCTATGGGCAACTAAGCCACTTTCCATTTACACCAGTTCTGATAAATTGCCTCCATGGTGTTCATAACAGTTCCTTAGCCTATACATTGTAAGGCTCTGTGCTTCCTGTTATCTCTGCTACATATTTTGAAATGGCGCCACCAAGTGTCAGCCATCTACATGACAGTATTGTGACAGCGTGGTTTACCGTAAGCTCCAGGAAAGCTCCCACATATGTTAAACGGACCAATAGCGCTCCATTCGCCCAACAGAGGCCAAAACAAGCGTCTTTTTAGCCCCCATCAATGCAGTATCTTACAGTGGTGTAAATGTAAATCCGTAAGTTCTGTCATGTGCCTTGAAGCCTGACGGACATGAAACTGTGGTAATTTTGCATCTTGAAGGTTTTTTTTTTTTCTGGGACCCAACAGGCACCGCAAACCCACCTTAATTATAGCTCACTTATCCACCTCCGGACCGCCTAACGCAGATTCGCGTTCCGGAGGTGGCAGCGCTGCGCACAGTCACGCATATACGCGTCATCTCGCGAGACGCGAGATTTCGCTCCAAGCCGGCCCGCGCATGCGCATCGCGGGCCGGCAAAAGTTAAAGAAGAAGTTCGTCACCAGCCTGCCAGCAACGATCATTGGCTGGCAGGCTGGCGATTTTTAAAAAATCCAATCACAAGCCATATAACAGATCATATTAGTAAATATGATCTGTTATATGGCTTGTCTGCTCCTGTGCTGGTCCTTTTCGTCGGTTGGATCCAGCAGAGAAGCAGACTGAACTGTGAGTAGCACCAACACTACACCTTAGCCCCAGATCACCCCCCTGCACCCCAATTAACCCTTTGATCACCCCTTTGATCGCCCCTGTCAATCACCAGTGAAAGGAAAAAAAGTGATCAGTGTAAACTGTCACTTTTTTTTTTTCACTAGTATTGGCTGTTAGGTTTTAGGGATAGTTTAGGCCCCTTGGTTAGGTAGTTAGCGTCAGTTAGCGCCCAGCCCACCGCACCGCAGTCACTTTTATTCGCTGAATAGCGTATCGCTAATCAGCATTTGTACTTTTATAGTATCTGTAAGTGATCAAAACTGATCACGGTCAGATCTATAATAGTATTAGTGTCACTTTAGTTCGCCCTCCACCCAAAACGCAGTGTTTGCCCGATCAGGCCTGATCGGTCGCCCACACGTGCGTTCACCCACGCCCGCCCCACCGCAGTGACAAAAAAAATATATTTTTTGATCACTGCACATTCATTTTACACGCACTGCGGCGATAAAAAAATCAGTTTTGATATTTTTTATCAACCGCAGCGGCCTCCGGTACTTCGCTAGCCTCCCCTTTGTAAGACAGGTTTGCTTTTTTTCTTGGGTAGTCTCAGGGAATACCCCTAAATTTAGTAGTCCAAAATGTCAAACAGGGGGTATTCTTCTGAAGAGGCCTACAGGATTCTGACCCAGTCGGATGAGGAGTGGGAACCCTCATCTGATGAATCTAGCGGGTCAGAATATGAACCTGTGGAAAGCAGTGGCTCTCTGACCCAAAATTCGGACGAGGAGGTGGAGGTCCCTGGCAGCACCAGGCGTACCCGGCCCCATGTCGCTAGACCACAGGTTATGCAGGATCCGCTTCAAGAGCAGCAGAGTGGGGCTGTCGCTGCCGGATCACGTGGTGAGGCATACACCAGCAGCGCAGCCCTCCCTGGACCTAGTACCAGCACTGCCGTACAACATGGTGACGTGGCGAGCACCAGAAGGGCAGTTGAAGCTGGTACGGTGGCACGTGCACTAGTTACCCCGTCGCAGCCACCGCAAAGACAGGCCCGTAGAGCCCCTAGAATCCCTGAGGTGCTGGCAAACCCTGATTGGCAGTCACCAACTTCAGCCGCACCTGTAGTTCCCCCTTTCACCGCCCAGTCTGGAGTTCGGGTTGAGACGGCTCAAATCGGTTCGGCCCTGGGATTTTTTGAGCTGTTCTTGACTGCGGAGCTCTTGGACTTAGTCGTGGCAGAGACCAACCAGTATGCCACACAATTTATATCCGCCAACCCGGGAAGCTTTTATGCCCAGCCTTTCCGGTGGAAACCAGTCCAAGTTTCCGAAATTAAAATTTTTTTGGGCCTTCTCCTCAACATGGGCCTGACAAAAAAGCATGAATTGCGGTCATATTGGTCAACGCACCCGATTCATCACATGCCCATGTTCTCTGCTGCTATGTCCAGGGCACGATTTGAGGCCATCCTCCGTTTCCTGCATTTTAGCGACAAAACCACCTCCCGTCCCAGAGGCCACCCAGCTTTTGACCGGCTCCACAAAATTCGGCCCCTCATAGACCATTTCAACCAGAAATTTGCAGATTTGTATACCCCCGAGCAAAACATCTGCGTAGACGAGTCCCTAATACATTTTACCGGGCGCCTTGGCTTCAAACAGTACATCCCAAGCAAGCGTGCCCGGTATGGGGTCAAATTGTATAAGCTCTGTGAAAGGGCCACAGGCTATACCCACAAATTTCGTGTCTATGAGGGAAAAGATCAGACCCTGGAGCCGGTCGGTTGCCCTGACTACCTGGGGAGCAGTGGGAAGACAGTCTGGGACTTGGTGTCACCCTTATTCGGCAAGGGGTACCATCTTTATGTGGACAATTTTTACACAAGTGTGGCCCTCTTTAGGCATTTGTTTCTAGAACGGATTTGCGCCTGTGGCACCGCGCGAACTAGTCGCGTGGGCTTCCCCCAACGGCTTGTAACCACCCGTCTTGCAAGGGGGGAGAGGGCTGCCTTGTGTAACGAAGAACTGCTCGCGGTGAAATGGAGAGACAAGCGTGACGTTTACATGCTCTCCTCCATTCACGCAGACACGACAATCCAAATTGAGCGAGCAACCCGTGTCATTGAAAAGCCCCTCTGTGTCCACGACTATAATGCGCTCATGGGAGGGGTGGACTTCAATGACCAGATGTTGTCTCCGTATTTAGTTTCCCGCAGAACCAGACGCTGGTATAAGAAGGTGTCTGTATATTTAATTCAATTGGCGCTGTACAATAGTTTTGTTCTCTACAGTAAGGCTGGGAGAACACGATCTTTCCTCAAATTCCAGGAAGAGATCATCGAGAACCTCCTTTACCCAGGAGGTTCCGTGGCCCCATCCCCCAGTGTAGTTAGCCGTCTACACGAGCGACATTTCCCCAGTGTCGTTCCTGGTACCTCAACCCAACCGTCACCCCGAAAAAGATGTCGTGTCTGTAGCAGGAGTGGAATAAGGCGTGACACCCGCTATTTCTGTCCTGACTGTCCTGACCACCCTGCCCTATGCTATGGAGAGTGTTTCCGGAAGTACCACACACAGGTACACCTAGCATAGGGATTGCATCTCACAGGACAGGCACACAGGGCTATTAGGGCCCTTTTACTCTCAGCTGCTGCAAACCTCTCCTTTCACCTGGGATAAAGTGCATAACGTACTTCGCCACATCTTTGGGCGATTTGCGCTTTGCACATTGTCCCATGGGGAAGGAGAGGTTTGTTCTATAAAGGTAAAAAAAACTAAACAAAAAAAAATTACCGGTAAGTAAAAAAGTTAAAAAAGTTTAAAAAAGTTAATATGTTCTGTTCTAAAGTTAATAAAGTTATTGCTTTGCGGCCTGGTTTTTTCTTTTTTGTTTTGTTTTTTTTACCTTCCAGGTGGACCAACCGATCGACCAGCTGCAGCACTGATGTGCATTCTGACAGAAGCATTGCGCTGCTGTCAGATTACACGCAAGTCGGTGTATGCGGCGCTGCAAGACGAGATTTCTCCTCTGCAGTAAAAGATATGTTTGCCGAGGCATATGAGCTGAGGAGGTGGCGGTGTTCATATACTTTGGCAAACACTTTGTATATATAAAAAAAAAAATCCCGGCAATGATTTATTCATCCACATCGATTGATGTGAATGGAGAAATCTGGTTTGCCAGGGCATACGGGCTAAGTGGGTATGGATGTTGGGCGGAGCTCCTATGTCCTGGCAGACGCCTTTCCCCTCCTTTTTCTTTTTTTGGCAGAGATTTTTTCATCCACATTGATCGATGCGAATGAAGAAATCTGTGCCGTTCATTTTTTTCTTTCAGCCCAGAGGCTGAACGGAAAAAAAAAATCTCATTACCCGTATGCTCAATATAAGGAGAATAGCAGAAACTCCTAATGCTGGGCATACATGTAATGATTGCGGAGACCCTCAAATGCCAGGGCAGTACAAACACCCCACAAATAACACCATTTTGGAAAGAAGACACCCCAAGGTATTCGCTGAGGGGCATATTGAGTCCATGAAAGATTGAAATTTTTGTCCCAAGTCAGCGGAAAGGGAGACTTTGTGAGAACAAAATCCAAAAAATCAATTTCCGCTAACTTGTGCCAAAATTTTTTTTTTTCAATGAACTCGCCATGCCCCTCATTGAATACCTTGGGGTGTCTTCTTTCCAAAATGGGGTCACATGTGGGGTATTTATACTGCCCTGGCATTTTAGGGGCCCCAAAGCGTGAGAAGAAGTCTGGTATCCAAATGTCTAAAAATGCCCTCCTAAAAGGAATTTGGGCCCCTTTGCCCACCTAGGCTGCAAAAAAGTGTCACACATGTGGTATCTCCGTATTCAGCAGAAGTTGGGGAATATGTTTTGGGGTGTCATTTTACATATACCCATGCTGGGTGAGATAAATATCTTGGTCAAATGCCAACTTTGTATAAAAAAAATGGGAAAAGTTGTCTTTTGCCAAGATATTTCTCTCACCCAGCATGGGTATATGTAAAATGACACCCCAAAACACATTCCTTACCTTCTCCTGAGTACGGAGATACCAGATGTGTGACACTTTTTTGCAGCCTAGCTGGGCAAAGGGGCCCACATTCCAAAGAGCACCTTTCAGATTTCACAGGTCATTTACCTACTTACCAGACATTAGGGCCCCTGGAAAATGCCAGGGCAGTATAACTACCCCACAAGTGACCCCATTTTGGAAAGAAGACACCCCAAGGTATTCCGTGAGGGGCATGGCAAGTTCCTAGAATTTTTTATTTTTTGTCACAAGTTAGTGGAAAATGATGATTTTTTTTTTTTTATTTTTTTTTTCATACAAAGTCTCCTATTCCACTAACTTGTGACAAAAAAAAAAAATTTCCATGAACTCACTATGCCCATCAGCGAATACCTTGGGGTCTCTTCTTTCCAAAATGGGGTCACTTGTGGGGTAGTTATACTGCCCTGGCATTCTAGGGGCCCAAATGTGTGGTAAGGAGTTTGAAATCAAATTCAGCAAAAAATGACCTGTGAAATCCGAAAGGTGCTCTTTGGAATATGGGCCCCTTTGCCCACCTAGGCTGCAAAAAAGTGTCACACATCTGGTATCTCCGTACTCAGGAGAAGGTGGGGAATGTGTTTTGGGGTGTCATTTTATATATACCCATGCTGGGTGAGAGAAATATCTTGGCAAAAGAAAACTTTTCCCATTTTTTTATACAAAGTTGTCATTTGACCAAGATATTTATCTCACCCAGCATGGGTATATGTAAAAAGACACCCCAAAACACATTCCTCAACTTCTCCTGAGTACGGCAATACCACATGTGTGACACTTTTTTGCAGCCTAGGTGGGCAAAGGGGCCCATATTCCAAAGAGCACCTTTCGGATTTCACTCGTCATTTTTTACAGAATTTGATTTCAAACTCCTTACCACACATTTGGGCCCCTAGAATGCCAGGGCAGTATAACTACCCCACAAGTGACCCCATTTTGGAAAGAAGAGACCCCAAGGTATTCGCTGATGGGCATAGTGAGTTCATGGAAGTTTTTATTTTTTGTCACAAGTTAGTGGAATATGAGACTTTGTATGAAAAAAAAAAAAAAAAAAATCATCATTTTCCACTAACTTGTGACAAAAAATAAAAAATTCTAGGAACTCGCCATGCCCCTCACGGAATAGCTTGGGGTGTCTTCTTTCCAAAATGGGGTCACTTGTGGGGTAGTTATACTGCCCTGGCATTCTAGGGGCCCAAATGTGTGGTAAGGAGTTAGAAATCAAATTCTGTAAAAAATGATGAGTGAAATCCGAAAGGTGCTCTTTGGAATATGGGCCCCTTTGCCCACCTAGGCTGCAAAAAAGTGTCACACATCTGGTATCTCCGTACTCAGGAGAAGGTGGGGAATGTGTTTTGGGGTGTCATTTTATATATACCCATGCTGGGTGAGAGAAATATCTTGGCAAAAGACAACTTTTCCCATTTTTTTATACAAAGTTGTCATTTGACCAAGATATTTATCTCACCCAGCATGGGTATATGTAAAAAGACACCCCAAAACACATTCCTCAACTTCTCCTGAGTACGGGGATACCAGATGTGTGACACTTTTTTGCAGCCTAGGTGGGCAAAGGGGCCCATATTCCAAAGAGCACCTTTCGGATTTCACAGGTCATTTTTTACTGAATTTGATTTCAAACTCTTTACCACACATTTGGGCCCCTAGAATGCCAGGGCAGTATAACTACCCCACAAGTGACCCCATTTTGGAAAGAAGAGACCCCAAGGTATTCGCTGATGGGCATAGTGAGTTCATAGAACTTTTTATTTTTTGTCACAAGTTAGTGGAATATGAGACTTTGTAAGAAAAAAAAAAAAAAATCATCATTTTCCGCTAACTTGTGACAAAAAATAAAAAGTTCTATGAACTCACTATGCCCATCAGCGAATACCTTAGGGTGTGTACTTTCAGAAATGGGGTCATTTGTGGGGTGTTTGTACTGTCTGGGCATTGTAGAACCTCAGGAAACATGACAGGTGCTCAGAAAGTCAGAGCTGCTTCAAAAAGCGGAAATTCAAATTTTTGTACCATAGTTTGTAAACGCTATAACTTTTACCCAAACCATTTTTTTTTTACCCAAACATTTTTTTTTTATCAAAGACATGTAGAACTATAAATTTAGAGCAAAATTTCTATATGGATGTCGTTTTTTTTTGCAAAATTTTACAACTGAAAGTGAAAAATGTCATTTTTTTGCAAAAAAATCGTTAAATTTCGATTAATAACAAAAAAAGTAAAAATGTCAGCAGCAATGAAATACCACCAAATGAAAGCTCTATTAGTGAGAAGAAAAGGAGGTAAAATTCATTTGGGTGGTAAGTTGCATGACCGAGCAATAAACGGTGAAAGTAGTGTAGGTCAGAAGTGTAAAAAGTGGCCTGGTCATTAAGGGTGTTTAAGCACTGGGGGCTGAGGTGGTTATAAAAGAAAGTTTCCTATATATTTACCGTCTCGAAGTTGCGTGGATTGGCCACTCAGGATCCCGGTCATGTGATGCTCCTCTGTGGAAGATCTGACATCCATTGACGTGAATCGACTTCGGATGAAACATCAGAAGTCGATTCGCATAAAACTTTGTTTCAATACTGTACGGAGCGAGCGCTCGGTACAGTATTAGAATGTATTGGCTCCGATGAGCCGAAGTTATTACTTCGCGAAGTCTCGCGAGACTTCGCATAATAACTTCAGAAATGTATTTATATTGTAAAAAATCATTTCCCAAACTCGGGTTCGGTTCCAATGCAACGTCTTGCGAGACTTCGCGAAGCAATAACTTTGGCTCATCGGAGCCAATACATTCTAATACTGTACGGATGTTTTATCTGAAGTCGATTCGCTCTGCCTAGTAGGCACATCTTTACCACAGTCCAGGATCAGAGAGGGGCCAAAACTTGTTTGTCTGCCTAGCACACACACAAACCCATGAATCCACCTTATCCAGGCTCGGACTGGCCCACAGGGGTACAGGGGAATCCCCCGGTGGGCCCCTGGGCAAAGTGGGCCCCTAGTCTCCCACCCCCTGCACAAGTGGCACATAACACAGTAGACTTACTGCGCTTCATACATATATTCAATGTACAGCACCTCAACCAGCCTATGTTCATATAAAAAAACTTGTTAGATTATTTATTATATTTGAATATATCCGTACGGTGGCCAAAATACATTTTACTGGTGGGCCCTAGGCACCCCAGTACGACACTGACCTTATCGCAAATGCACCAGGTAGACAGGTAGTTCTGGCCCTGTCCACAGCACCTTACCCGTCCTGGGCTACAGAAGTAATGTGCCCATCATCAACTAGATTAGAAACCTGGTAAAAGACGTGAGTTCAGTGGATATTGGATTTTTTGAGGAGCAGTGCCACATGACCAGGTCGTTAAAAGCTCCCCCCACCAGTCCTGTGTGCTGGCTCATGTTCCTCTATCTTCCAGTTCCAGGTCTGTTTTTTTTCTATCCTGGCCATAGAGATGGCCACGGGCACCCCTGCAGCCATCACTCTCCGTGATGTGTCCCCAATTTTCCCTTTAAAGGGATATTTCCATCCATATCCACATCTCACAAGAACGGGCCCTTTGAATGGAGAGCAGGCTGAACATACGTGGTGCTCTCCATTGACTGCTATGGGTCTTCCTAAAATGGCAGAGTAAGCAAGCTCAACTATTTTCAGAAGTGCCCTGGCCATGGACGGAAAGAGCTGTGCATGCCAAAACTGTTCAAGTGAGACAACCTCTTTAAGATCAAGTGCGGTGTGGTAGACTTGAAGGCAAACAAGGGGCAAGGCCTGAGTGGCTTTTCAGGAGTCTGTCCATTTCTTAGCTCTTCCTGCCATATTAATCAGAATTTAAAAAGAATCATCATGTTGGAGAAATTTTGAATTAAGTTTTAAACTTTTTGCCAAAATGTTGCCACCATTTTTAAATGCTCTTTTTCAAGGTTTTGATATTTAATGTGATTAGTAAAGTTATCTTCTTTGGTTTTAATTCAGGTTCCTCGTGAAAAACATTGACCCTGGAAACTGCCTATGGATCTGTAGATTGGCTTATAGTCACAATGAGCAAATCCTCCTGGATGTGTCTATGCCTTGTATTATCCAACATTTAACCAGTTATCTGAAGAAGATTTCTTTCCCCTGGATCTATCAGAAGTAACCAGGATCCTCTCCTCCGATCAGTTGATGGTTTCATCAGAGCTCACCATCTATAACCTTGCGTGCTGGTGGTGGAAATTTCACTCTGATAAAGGGTCCATTCACACATCCGTGTGTGTTTTGCGGATCCGCAAAACACAGACACCGACAATGTGCGTTCTGCATTTTGCAGACCGCACATCGCCGACACTAATAGAATATGCCTAATCTTGTCCGCAATTGAGGACAAGAATAGGACATGTTCTATTTTTTGGGGGAACGGAAATGCAGACACGGAAATGCAGACCCGGAAGTGCGTATCCGCATTTCAGGATCCGGGCAGCACATCGTGCGGCCCCATAAAAATGAATGGGTCCGCAATTCCGTTCCGCAAAATGCGGAACAGAATTGCGGACGTGTGAATGGACCCAAAGGCAGGCGTCTTCCAGAAGAGCTCTAGAAGGTTGTGAGATTTCCAGTGATGGGCCATTGATGCTGTACCTACTGAAAACCCAACCCAAAACTAAACAGAAGTCCACTTGAACATTTGAAGACGGGGAAACAAAATTATCATATAAGCTCATACGGTATGATCCAATTACAGACTTGTGGGAAAAGTTTCCATGTATCAGTCCTCTTTAGAAACCATGACTTGTAGTTGTAGGCAGCATGGTGTATGTATCTGGAGGTTGTAATGAAGACAATTCTGTTTCCAGTCAACTACATAAATGTATACGAGTGGACGGATTTACCATTAATGGCCAAAGCCAGATCAGGACATGGTGTCCTACATTACAGACATGTTTTATATGCGGTGAGGGGATCCAATGACCATGAAACAATTACGTTAGTTCTACAGAATGTTTCGACCTGGTGGACTAATGCCATTGTGGAGATTTGCATCTTCACAGTTGAAAGGAGGCTGTTCCTCATGGGTGGGTTGATGGGTACTGTTGTTTTAGTTGACCATCTATGACTCCAGACATACATCTCAGAAACTTAGACTTATCTATTGTATAGCGAGCAACCAAAAAACATTCTTAATAGTTTTTGTATCAATTATTATGGAAAAACGTGTAACCCATGCAGGAAAGCATCACAAAATTGACAGCTTTGGTTTGGAAATGTAGGATTTATGTTTTACCGCCAAAGCTAGTTATGCAGTGAGGGCAGCGTCAGTCAGCCTGTAGCACATCTCCACAGTTCAGTAAACAGAAGACGGGAAGCTCAAAATGGACCATTTCAGAGCAATTTTTCTAATAGAAATGTACAATTTCAGTAACTAAAGTATATTACAAAAATGGTCATTATTGCTACACCTATGCATTGCAAAAAAATAAATAAATTGCAATTACACTGAAACATTGAAGTACAGTACATTACCAAACAATTATAGATACCCCAGGTTCTGGGGTACTGGAGATTTATACTTAACATTTGAAGAATAACAGGCTAAGGCCTTATTCACACGTCAGTGAACCACGGAGAACACGGACAGCACATGTACTGTTTGATTTTAATGTATCTATTCAAATATCCGAAAATTTCCAGGATTCGTGAGGACGTGGTTAATTCATGGAAGAATGCCCTATTTTTGTACGTGTTCATGGATCCCTCTCGACCATTATAGTCTATGGGTCCTTGACACAATACAGATGCCATCCATGCTTTGTTCCGTGTTTCGCAGATCGTTGCAAGAAAATGCTCTGGAAATTCATTTTCAGCTGAGCAGTGTCCGTAGAATATGCATGACACACGGTGGACAAAAAATGGTCACGTGGATCCTACACAGACATCTTCACGGATGACCACTGACCGTCTTGTCACTGATGTCATCATGGACATGTGAATAAGGCCTGATTTCGTTTCTAAATAACATGGTGTTGTATGCTATAAGATAAACACGGGCTTCACAGTAATGTTTCTCTTCTGTCTGCTCCGACCATCACGAAGGTTGATCAGGGAGGACCAGCAGTTGCCCTAGAGGAGCCAATGGAGATGCGTGGGCATCGCTGGCTCCTAATTGATGGAAGAGCTAGGGGCAGGCATGCTTCTTCTCATCTTGTGAGGTGCCATAATTCGTCAGAATCACCCAACTCTGCTGCATTGTGTTATTAATAAAGGGTGGCCAGTGCCACAGTCTTGTCTTGGCTTGGTTATTTGTGTTTGATGGGTCTAACATGTTTGCCAAAACGTATACAAACGTATAGCAATCTCATACATCGACCCCTGAAACCACAGCCCTGTTAGTTTATGTAGATTTGCCTTTGATCGGAAAGATAAGTTTAATATTAGCGTGTGATGTATGCATACAGGATACCTGGACTCATGTGGGTGAAGCAGGAGTCGGTATTGTAAGCACTCCTACTGCTCGCTGATCGTTAGAGAACTGTAAATATGTTGAGGAACCACAAGTCAAGTGCCCTCATGTTAAGTGAGTAACCACCAAGTGATGTCCCTAAGAGGCTGCATCACCACAAGCCTGTACCCTCACATCGAGAGACCCGTGAATATGTTAGGGATGCAATCTAATATATAAAGCTGAGTGTGTGTGTGTCCGCTAAAGGAATCCGCACCGTCGCATTTACAATCATGAAATTTGGCACACAGGTACATCAGGTGTCCGGGAAGGTTTTAGACCAGGTCTCATGACGTACCGTTCCTGAGATATTCCCAAAAAATGCATTAGCCAATAGAAGCTTGGTCACATGACCCTTATCAGCCAATACAAGCGCTCAGGTCCTCCAGCCCCCACATACACAGTTTTACTCCAGGTTTCCACAACAACCCGGCCATTTATCTTCACTGCTGTAGGAGAGCTTTAAAGGAAATCTGTCACCAGGATAATCGCTATTGAAGTAAAGCCATGGCCTAATAGCACTTAGTACCTTATTTGAAGATGTGCCTTTGTTCCAGCAATAGATGTTTTTATCCTCTGGTATGCAAATGAGCTACTAAGGTGCCTAGAGGGGGCGTCACTCTTGCAGGAAGGAGGCCAGACACGCCCCCTGCCACAATGTGTCCACCCTCAAAAGACTTAAAACCCCGTCCCCAGGTCCCGCTAAGCCACGACCTTATCTGGTTAGGCCACGCCCCTTCTCACTCCTGAGCCGACGGGGATTGAAAAAATGAAGGTAAAAATCAACTTCTGTCAGCTGCAGAGGTGGGAGGGAGGGTGACGTTTTCCCTGCAGCTCACACTCAGACAGTACAATGCTGCTGTCTTATAGTTAGCTGTTCAAAAGGACACGCTCCCCATCCAGTTAGGCCACGCCCCCTCCCACTCCTCAGCCGACTGAGATTGAAAAAATATAGTTAAAAATCAACTTCTAGGTCCCGCTAAGCCACGCCTCGATCTGGTTAGACCACGCCCCCTACCACTCCTGTCAGCTGCAGAGGTGGGAGGGAGGTTAAATTTCTTCCTGTACTCAGGCAGCACAGTGCTGCTGTCTTAGAGTAAGCTGTTCAAAAGGACACGCCCCCGATCTGGTTAGACCACGCCCCCTCCCACTCCTCAGCCGACAGGGATTGAAAAAATGAAGTTAAAAATCAACTTTCATGTCCCGCTAAACCACGCCCCCTCCCACTCAGCCGACAGGGATTGAAAAAATGAAGTTACAAATCTACTTCTATCAGCTGCAGGGGTGGGAGGGAGGTTGACTTTCTCCCTGCAGCTCACACTCTGACAGCACAGTGCTGTTGTCTTAGAGGGAGCTGTTCAAAAGGACACGCCCCCGATCTGGTTAGGAGACGCCCCCTCCCACTCCTCAGCTGACAGGGATTGAAAATATTAAGTTAAATATCAACTTCGGTCAGCTACAGGGGTGGAAGGGACGGTGACATTCTTCCTGTAGCTCACACTCAGACAGAACAGTGCTGCTGTCTGGGAGTGAGCTGTTCAAAAGGACATCCTTGAAAGGAATACAGTCGAGGAACGAGGGTATGCAAATTTCTACTATTGAGATTTTTGCATAGGCTGAGCAGCTAAGGGAGAGAGCTAGGGCTTACAGGGCTTACCCGTTGGTTCCTTAGTTTTGGATCAAGTCAGTCGGATCTTCATTTGTGTCTTCTAGTTTTCTGTTACACTATCCGTGACAGGGGTACTGTGGGGGGAAGTCAGTGTTAAGGGGTGGGGGGCTGTGGAGGTCACTGTTATAGTGGATAGTGTTGATATCTTTTAACGACACACACAAACATTAAATGAAATAGATTAAATATACCCGAGCGAAGCCGGGTCCTTCAGCTAGTGTTTTATAAGGCAGTGCCTGTATGTGCCGTTGGCTGCAAAAGTTACATGTCTCCGCCTGGTTTATTTATGGCAGTCCAAGGAACCTATAGAATGAGCCACCTGCACTTTTCACCTGTAACAGACTCTGTGTCCTCATCGCTGTGAAGGCCACATAGTCCCATAACAGCAACAGCCACAGTGCATTATAACAGTACCAATCACAGTCCCTATAACAGTACCAATCACAGTCCCTATAACAGTACCAATCACAGTCCCTATAACAGTACCAATCACAGTGCCCTATAACAGCTCCAATCACAGTCCCTATAACAGCTCCAATCACAGTGCCCTATAACAGCTCCAATCACAGTCCCTATAACAGCTACAATCACAGTGTACTATAATATCAAGCCTTAAAGGGGTATCCTGGTGTCAGAAGTTATTCCCTCTCCACAGGATAGTCACTGTTAAAGGGGCGGGTGCTGTGGAGGTCACTGTTAAAGGGGCGGGCACTGTGGAGGCCAGTGTTAAAGGGGCAGGCACTGTGAAGGTCACTGTTAAAGGGGCGGGCACTGTGGAGGTCACTGTTAAAGGGGCAGGGTACTGTGAGGTCACTGTTAAGGCAGCGGTGTATTGTGGAGGTGACTGTTAAAGGGGTGGGCACTGTGGAGGCCAGTGTTAAAGGGGCGGGCACTGTGAAGGTCACTGTTAAAGGGGCGGGCACTGTGGAGGCCAGTGTTAAAGGGGCAGGCACTGTGAAGGTCACTGTTAAAGGGGCGGGCACTGTGGAGGTCACTGTTAAAGGGGCGGATGCTGTGGAGGTCACTGTTACAGGGGCGGATGCTGTGGAGGTCACTGTTAAAGGGACGGGCGCTGTGGAGGTCACTGTTAAAGGGGTAGGGTACTGTGAGGTGACTGTTAAGGCAGCGGTGTATTGTGGAGGTGACTGTTAAGGCAGCGGTGTACTGTGGAGGTCACTGTTAAGGGGGCGGGCCCCTGAGGAGGTCACTGTCAAGGAAGTAGGGTGCTGTGAAACTCATTGTTAAAGGGGCGGGCTGCTCTGAAGGTCAAAGTTAAGGGGATGGGCTGCTGTGAAAGTCCTATTTTAAAGTGGCGGGGCACTGTGGGGGGTCAGTGTTAAGGGGTGGGGAACTGTGGAATTCACTGTTAAAGGGGCAGGGTGCTGTAGAGGTCACTGTTATGGGGGATACTGTCGATATCTTTTAATGACACACACAAACATTAAATGAAATAGATTAAAAATATCCCATGTAAAGCCGAGTCCTTCTGCTACTATAATATATATTACAGCTGTCCAATATTCTCCAGTACCCTACAATAAAATACTTCTAGTAAAACAATACCTGAAATAAACTGCTATAATGTGAATACCGATGAAATGACACTAATAATATAAAGTACAGAACTACAGAGGAAGAAAACAATTGTTCCCATACCGGGAGTCAAACCCGGGCCGCCTGGGTGAAAACCAGGAATCCTAACCGCTAGACCATATGGGACCATGTACTGGCCGTGCTTGCACTCCTACTGATATGTGGTGTATTGTACAGACCTAGTATCAGTTCTCCTCCTCCTGTTCTGACACCCCCTGTACATTCACTGCTGTCATATCCATGACTTGTCCCATTGCTTACAGAGATAGGGGCCAAACCCTCCCCTCCCCCTCCAGAATCAACCAGGTGGCTTAGCCCTCACAGAAGGACTGTAGAGGCTATACAATCAGCTGCCTAGTTAGCGCAGTAGGTAGCGCGTCAGTCTCATAATCTGAAGGTCGTGAGTTCGATCCTCACACTGGGCACAAGTTTTTTTTTTATTATTTGAGGAAATTAACCCCACATTGCCAACATTGGATTTACGTGTAGAATTTATGTATAAATAAAAAAGGTGTATATACTTTTTATTTTTTTTTTATATATATATATATATATATATATATATATGTTATGTATAAATTATATATTATTATAATATAGTTAAATTGAAATTATATATATATATATTTTAGATTGTCTTTATTAATTTTTAGGCAAGATATTTATATAATAATAATGCCCAGTATGGCCCAAACACATTCTTTGATTATTCATACAGACATCAATATAAAATATTAAAAAATGTATATAGTATGTATATAATTCCTAAAATGTAAAAGAAATAAAATGTAAAATGCTGATTTATATATATACGACATTGTAAGGGGGGGGAAAAAAATGTTGTACATTCCCATACCGGGAGTCGAACCCGGGCCGCCTGGGTGAAAACCAGGAATCCTAACCGCTAGACCATATGGGAGCACTTGCAAAGCACAGTGAAACATTTGCTCTAAAAGTACACAGAGGTCACATGTTATGTATCAGCCAATTAGATGGCAGATGTGGGATCTCGCTGAGGAGACGGCTGTACTGAGCTCTGAGCTGCCTCAGTGTTACAGTCTGGAGAGGGTTCAGCTCCAGGCCATAGGAGCCTGTCCTGTCTGACTCAGTAGTGCAGTGAATGTGTTTTAGGGGGCGCTATTGTACCTGCCAAACAGCTGTGTGAATCAGGAGACCCTGGGAGCTGCACCTTGCTTTTAGCTGATTGGCTGACAAGGATCACATGACCATGTGAATCTCTTGACGGGCGCCATTTTGGCACTTGATATATGGCGCAGTCCTGAGGCCTAGGGTCTCTCAGCATCACTTGATGCTTATGGTCAACCTATCATTGCGCATAATAAATAATATTAATGAGTAATTATGCATGGCACTGAACAGTGGACAGACCGGCGCGGTAAAGGTTAAGAAAACATGGCGTCTAATTCCAAAATCAGCGCCACCCCTGTTTCCAGGATGTATGTGGTAGTGCAGCTCAATTCCATTCACTTCAATACAGCTGAGCTGCACTACCGCACACAACCTATGGGCAGGTGAGGCGCTATTTCTTTATTTAAAAAAAGTTATAAATAATAACACTTTCCGCCCAAAAGTCCTTTCTGATCATCAGTGGGGACACGTAAAAAAAAAAAAAAGTAAAATAATTATTTTTTTTTGCAATAAATGAAAAAAAATAAACTCACCCTAGAGAAATACATGGAATTTTATATTACAGGGGTTGTCTATGATGTTGTCTCATCTCAGACAATGGGGGCATATCGCTAGGATATGCCCCCATTTTCTGATAGGTGCGGGGCCCCGAAAGTGGTTGCCTCCCTCCATTCATTTTGTATGGGGGTGCTGAAAATAGCCGAGCGCTGACTCAGCTATTTCCATCTGGCACATGGAGTGGTGGACGGTCATGCGCGGTGCGCTCCCATTCACTTCTATGGAGAGCGCGCTTGGTGGTGGCCGGACTGGAGTCCTCTAGCCACCACTTTGGTCCACTCCGTTCTCGACATAGGTGTGAGTCCCAGCGGTGGCGACCGCACCTATAAGGCAATGGGGGCATATCCTAGCGATATGCCCACATTGTCTGAGACCTTATTCAGACATTTTCGCCACTAATTTGCCGTATGTGAATATTCCCTTTTGTAGTAAAGTATTAAAGGTGACGTGCAGGCATATATCTAGGACATGGCACCACCGCATGATCGGCGGTGGTCTGATCCCAGGGTCGCTCTCCAACGCACTACGTTTTTTCTGCTACGTCTTCACAGCAAAAACCTCTACAAAACCGCACATGTTAATAGCTGTTTTTGCTGCAGGAAAGCAGGTAGATTTTACCTTTGAGATGGCGGAAACTCGCTGAGGCCTTGAAAATCTTGCTGCAAATAATGCAAGACCCGCTTCGCTTCACGTCCATGACGTTACACTTCGGCCATGCGCATAAATTACGGTTTCAAAATCCGAAGTGAACTCGGCTTCGTTAATGAGATTCTGAAACGGTAATTTATAGGCGCATAACCGAAGTGTAACGTCATAGTCGCGAGGCGAAGCGAGTCTGGCGTTAATTGTCGCAGGATTTTCAGGGCCTCAGCGGAGCCCATACATTTTAGCGCCCTACGGAGGATATATTGTAAACAAAGTTTTCAAACAAAATCGGGTTCGGATAGAGAGCAATCCGAACCCAATTCGCTCAAGCCTACCGCCAGTGTCTGATGGGTGCAGTTCGGCTGAATTTTATGCACGTGGCAAAGTTGTGCTGTGTTTTTTTGCCTATTTATGTAGGCGTGCCTTTTTGTAGTATGAATTTGGCGAAAAAGTAGACATATTTTTACTTTACTTTTTACATCTGCGGCCCTTTTTTTTTAAAATAGTCACATTTTCTGGTACACCTTTTCACGTGTATATGGCTGAAACTTTTTATCTGATGTGACTTTTTCTCTGCACATTTGCATTTTTCGGCCGACCATCCAGTAGTCCAACTGCACGCGATCCACCTGCGCCCTGACGAATACAACGACGCCTCGCCTAGTTCATCGCCTGCTCTGGGACTCTATAAATGCTATGTAAAATACAGACAGGCTAATCCACTGCATCGGTCTAATCACACCCTGCACATGATAAATGAGCCCCATTTTCACGGACGACAGTTTTTCCAGGATTTTTACTACCGCCTGATTTACGTTTTAAACAACAAAGAAAAGATGCCGTGACCGGAGTTGCTGCGGCCACAACACAGAGTACTAACCTCTATACGATCACGGCAGACTGCTGTCTCTGAGAAAGTGGAGGGCATCTAAGGGCTTTCCAGTGACCTCACACTATAGACTGCTTTGTAAACCAGTGTTTGAAAATTAGTACCTATTGGTACACCCCCTAAGTGATTGCCTTAAAGGGGTATCCTGGTGTCAGAAGTTATTCCCTCTCCACAGGATAGGGGGTAACTATCAGTGGGGGCCCTACCACTTATGAGAATAGGGACCTTGTATCAGAGTCTTTTACAAGATCTCTCGGCTGTGAGATAATTAAAAATTAAATGGGTTGCCCATGTTCCCTCCACAAATACCAAATGGGACCGGGCATGGTAGGTAATGGCGCCCCACACCATAACACCTGGTGTTGGTCCTGTGTGTCTCCACGCTATACATGGTGGCAGTAGACTTTCTCGAGCCCCAGTAAACAATAGTGTACAGTGATGGAAGCCATTTCTGGCCCGGTACTAATGATGGCTGCATCGGAGTTCTGGGGCCGGAGAATGTCTACTGCCATCATGTATAGTGTGGAGACATACAGAACCAACAACAGGAGTTATGGTGTGGGGCGCAATTACCTACCATGCTCTTTCCCATTTAGGGAGGAAACATGGACCAGCCTTCGGTATGTCCAGGACATCATGGAACCAGTCCTACTGCCTTTTATTGACTCAGTAAGGAGACATGGTGTTCCACCAAGACAATGCCCGCTCACACACTGCCTGTGCTACAAAATATGCTCTTCAAGGTATCCAATAGCTCCATCACCAGATCTCTCCCCATCGAAAACATCTGGGACTGGATGAGATGACGGATCTCCCATCTACAGCAGCCAACAACCATCTTGGCTGAACTTCGGGTCCAGGATAAAAAAGTTTGGAAGGACAAAACCCAGGAGGTCATCCAGGATCTGTATGACCGTCTCCATACCAGAGGGGCAGCCAGTACCCCAGCAAGGGGAGATGCCATCCAGTATTAATGTGACTCTGCCTCAACATAGTATTAGTGCGGTGAAATTTCCAGACATGGACACCCCCCTTTTAGGACACGCTATTCCCACTTCTTTCGTAGAGATACATCATGCTCTCCTCCCCTCAGAGCATATATGGGTGTCGGGGCTGCAGCATCCCGGCACTGTATACAGTTGGTGTTTATGGAGAGCTGCTTTTTGGGAGAAAGCAGTCCGCTCTGCAATCCATGGGAGAATTGCCGATTTATCCAGGCGTCGAGGAGGTCAGCCCTATCTAAGTGGATAGTACTTTTTTTTTTTAACGGTGTTCATACGGGATAAATTACATAAGTACATAGTGCGTAGTCCATTATAGACGCAACTATACCAAATATGTGGAGGCGTTTTTTTTGGGGGTTTTTTTCTTGGAGCTTTTCTTATAATTTTTTTTTATCTTAGTAAGTACTTTATTTAAACATTATACCAACAATGGACATCAATATATTTTTGCCCTTCCAAGCCCATACTCCACCGCACCTCCCGCACCCTTCCAAACCCACGACCCCCCACCCATTTCCCAAAGACTATCAAGGAGGAAAAAAGAATAAGAAAAATTACACCAGATGGCTCTCTTCAGGTCCATTCAGAAAAGATTTGATTCCACACCCTAACCTGGTTGGTACTCACAAACAGGGTTTTTCGTAATTATATATATATTTTTTTTTCAATTAAATATTTCCACTAGATTTTCTATTAGTTTAAACTTTGCTCCAACTTTTCGCTAGCCCCACAAGGGGACTGTAACAGGTGATCTTTTGATCTCTTATATAATGCATTATACAGCTTAAGGGGCTTTCACACCAGCGCTATGTATTTCCATTTTTCTGCTCCGTTATAGGGAGGTGTAATGGACAATAAACAGCTATTTTTCCTTTATTTTGAATACAATGTTAGGGGATAAACAAGGTGTGAGGAATATGGATTAATATTTTGGCCATATAGGGCTTTCTAGGGGAGGTACGAGGACAGGGAAACTTCACCATCAGGGGTGGTCCCTGGGCTGAGGATAGACCAGGATCTGAGTAGGGAAAGATTCCTTTGGTAGCATTTCATTTTTACCTCAACACCTGGTCAACGATGCTTTTTCCTCAACTTGAAGTAGTATATTTGCATTCATTTCTCAATTTGTGGTGGATGGTATATATGCAGTAAAAGGTGGGCTGTATCCGCTCGTCCATGGGTTGTTATTATCTGTCACCAATTTTTGGGGACATTTTTAGCTTGATCAATATTAAAAGTTATATTTTAAGGGTCCTATTTCCTCCAAGTTTAATGTATGTTTATTAGAAGTACTTGAACACTATCCCATAGTATTGTTCCAAAGGAGTTTACTGGATTAATATTTACTGTCAGCCATGTCCCCACACCATCCATCAGCTGAAAGGTAGCAGAGGTAGTGAGCTCCACAGGGGGGCCCTGCTTCAAAGCCAGCAGATGGCAGAGGACCTCTAGCAGTCCACCAGTGTTTACAACTTTTCACACTTCCATTCAGCCAGCCATGAACCCAGCTAATGGAACAGGAAAGACCTCTCTGCAGGGGGTCTAGTCTATTCCCCAGTTCAATCAAATCTAGCAGACAGCATGGAACCAGTGATTTATAAGGAATTATGAATCGCCCAGCCATCACAGGCACATACCGGATACATATTTGTTTCCCTGTGGCCACGATAAACAGGCCCGTAGTCATAGTCTGACGGTGGGATGCCAGGGAAGGGAGATATACATATCTCCCCACAGAAACTAAATAACGGAACCATGCTTTAGCTCTACTTGTAGCCGGGACCCAGGCGGGTCTGTTGGTCCCAGAACCATCTCCCTGTGACCTTCTGGTCTGGAGCTATGAACCCTAAAGGGTTTTGTGGGTCATTGAGCTGCCAGGATCAGCAGGGAGGGGGGGACCCTTCCCAGAGGCGGGAAGAGAAGGGGTCGGCTACAGTTTAAAAGGCTTGTGCCAGCAAGCGGGCGTGTCTTTCTCTGAAGGAGGGTCACATCGTGCCATGTGTTTAGAGGGACCTGCACTCTGCTGACATCACCGCCCTCCATGTGAATACAGCTAAGAACTAATCACAACCCAAAAGGACTCATCCACTCATCCATCTGATAAACTGATTTTCGCTCTGTTTAACCCCTTAAGGACTCAGCCCTATTTCACCTTAAGGACTTGGCCATTTTTTGCAAATCTGACCAGTGTCACTTTAAGTGCTGATAACTTTAAAACGCTTTGACTTATCCAGGCCATTCTGAGATTGTTTTTTCGTCACATATTGTACTTCATGACACTAGTAAAATGAAGTTAAAAAAAATCATTTTTATTTATAAAAAAATACCAAATTTACCAAAATTTTTAAAAAATTTCCAAATTTCCAAGTTTCAATTTCTTTACTTCTATAATACATAGTAATACCTCCAAAAATAATTATTTTACATTCCCCATATGTCTACTTCATGTTTTGATCATTTTGGGAATGATATTTTATTTTTGGGGGTGTTACAAGGCTTAGAAGTTTAGAAGCAAATCTTGAAATTTATCTGAAATTTTCAAAAACCCAATTTTAAGGGACCAGTTCAGGTCTGAAGTCACTTTGCGAGGCTTACATAATAGAAACCACCCAAAAATGACCCCATTCTATAAACTACACCCCTCAAGGTATTCAAAACTGATTTTACTAACTTTGTTAACCTTTTAGGTGTTCCACAAGAATTAATGGAAAATAGAGATACAATTTAAAAATTTCACTTTTTTGAAAAATTTTCCATTTTAATAATTTTTTTCCAGTTACAAAGCAAGGGTTAACAGCCAAACCAAACTCAATATTTATGGCCCTGATTCTGTAGTTTACAGAAACACCCCATATGTGGTCGTAAACCGCTGTACGGGCACACGGCAGGGCGCAGAAGGAAAGGAATGCCATACGTTTTTTGGAAGGCAGATTTTGCTGGACTGTTTTTTTTTACACCATGTCCCATTTGAAGCCCCCCTGATTCACCCCTAGAGTAGAAACTCCTAAAAAAGTGGCCCCATTTTAGAAACTACGAGATAGGATAGCAGTATTGTTGGTACTAGTTTAGGGTACGTATGATTTTTGGCTGCTCTATATTACACTTTTTGTCAGGCAAGATAACAAGAAAGCTGTTTTGGCACCTTTTTTTATTTTTTTTATTTACAACATTCATCTGACAGGTTAGATCATGTGATATTTTTATAGACCAGGTTGTCACGGATGCGGCGATGCCTAATATGTATACTTTATTTTATTTATGTAAGTTTTACACAATAATATCATTTTTGAAACAAAAAAATGTTTTAGTGTCTCCATATTCTGAGAGCCATAGTTTTTTTCAGTTTTTGGGCGATTATCTTAGGTAGGATCTCATTTTTTGCGGGATGAGATGACGGTTTGATTGGCACTATTTTGGGGTGCATATGACTTTTTGATCGCTTGCTATTACACTTTTTGTGATGTAAGGTGACAAAAAATTGTTTATTTAGCACAGTTTTTATTTTTTATTTTTTACGGTGTTCATCTGAGGAGTTCGGTCATGTGATATGTTTATAGAGCCGGTCGATACGAACGTGGAGATACTTTTTTTCCCTATTTTTTACCAATTCTTTTTAACTTTATTTGGGGGCTGGATCTCACAGGCTCCTCACCGGAAGGCATCGCGCTGCCTTCCATGTCATCGGGTTCCCCCCTACAGCCGCATGGGGACGCGATGGCACCGCCACACGCCGCCGCAAACCGCAGGTCTGAATTGACCTGCGGTTTGCGCGATCGACGACACGGGGAGGGGGGGTCACGGGACCACCCCGCGCATTTAGCCAAGGTGCCTGCTCAATGATTTGAGCAGGCACCGGGTTCCGATTACCGCCCGGTGGCGGTGATCGTAAATACACATGACGTACCGATACGTCATAGGTCCTTAAGGACTCGGGAACTATGCCGTACCGGTACGTAATGGGTCCTTAAGGGGTTAATCCTGTTTGTACCATACCACCTGTATTTGTAACCTCAGACCACTGTATATATCCTTGTGTGTATAGTGTATTGTCTAGTGAGCCCTTAAGGCGATTAAATATATAATTTAATCTTGTGCTGGCTGGTATCTCGATCACGAATCTCCACGTCCGTGTTTCGGCCTAGTAATACGCTACCGCGGTTTGGTTTCTTACCCTATATAATCCCGTTAGCGGACTGGGCTTATATGAAACAAGGAACTGGTGGCAGTCTTCCCGGGCTGAGAACGCGCTGTTTCACTGGGGCAGTGAAAAGGCTCTCTCAGCTTGTTGCCTCTCTGTGCCCGTGTGGACAGGATGAGTCTGAAAA
This sequence comes from Bufo bufo, assembly GCF_905171765.1. Lineage (NCBI taxonomy): Eukaryota > Metazoa > Chordata > Amphibia > Anura > Bufonidae > Bufo > Bufo bufo. The sequence goes on along the minus strand of NC_053389.1, from coordinate 781,127,215 downwards.
CTGTACCAAGACTGACCTTACCCGCTCCTCCAGGAGGGCGTAACCTCACGCCGTGGTAACCAGTGACCATACGGTATCGCGTGAGCTTGACGCAGTTAACGTCCGACGTCAGTCGGGGTACGGTATTCGTCACACAAGGTGATCATTTTATTGTGCGGGCCGTAACAATTATGTATAGTTTTCTTTTTTATATTTTTCTGGGTAGGCAAAGGATTATATTTTCCCACTCCCTGCCTCCATCTACACATGGTCCATTTTGGATCCAGATTCTAAGGTTCCCAGCTGCCTCGTTAGCGCAGTAGGTAGCGCGTCAGTCTCATAATCTGAAGGTCGTGAGTTCGATCCTCACATGGGGCATTTGTGTGTTTTTTTTCTACCTATTAAGGGCTACTTTTAAAAGACAAGTACTCCATACATTGAATTTCATTTATTTAAAGGGGGAGACGGACCCCTCCAAAACCTTCCTGTGCCACTAGGGTCTTGCTGCTTCCTGTTGTCATTGTCACACCCCACAACTATGGCATCTACTACTAGTTAGTCTCCGTCAATAGTAATTTGCCACTAGAGGACGCTAGTGGAGGCGATTTGTTTTTTTGGTTTTTTTTTAAAAGGGGAAAAAAGTTTTGTTTTTTTTATCCTTGAGCTTTTGCATTAATAAATGAAAAACTCCAAAGACATACAGATAGGGACCTTAGATTGTGAGCCCCATAGGGGACAGCCAAAAGCTAATGTCTGTAAAGCGCTGCGGAATATAGTAGCGCTATATAAGTGCATAAAATAAAATAAATAAAAACAATAAGAAATGTGATAAAGCTGGTTATGGCCATTAACAAACCCGCTTCCACTTTCGAAACTGGCATAAAAACAACAAATTTCACTTGCAATTGATTCGGGCACATTTCCACATATGGCACTTTTGCTGGGATTGATATTTCTGTCCTATGTACATTTTAGACAACAAAAAATATAAAAAAATAAAAATGCCGTGACCCGGATTCGAACCGGGGTTGCTGCGGCCACAACACAGAGTACTAACCACTATACGATCACGGCAGACAGTGGGAGTGGGAAGATTAAAGGCCTTCTTCAGTCTTCTCTGTGACCTCATACTATAACCTACTACAGTCCCAGACAGCCCCTTTAACCCCTTAGTGACCTGCCTGTTTTGGGCCCTAGTGACAAAGCAAATTTTTTTTTATTTCTTTTTTACATTGAAGTAGCTGTCGGAGGACTGGTTATAGTTTTTAATGGAGCCATTTTAGGGTACACATAACTTGCTGATTAACTTTTGTGAACTCTTTCTGGAAAAAATAGCAATATCTGCACTGAGTTTTTATGTTATAAATTTTGCGACTTTCATTTTTTGTCATAAATAACATGGTAACTGTACTTTTTTTTAAGTTTTATTACAATAAAACACGTTTTGTAAAAAAAGAAGAAAATGTTTTTGCATCGCCGCATTACAAAATCCATAACATTTTAATTTTCTGTTCTATGGAGCTGTGTGAGGGTTTTCTTTTCGCAGAATGACTTGTATCTTTTATTGGTAACATTTTGGGGTAAATAACACTTTTTGATCTCTCTTTATTTATTTTTGGCAGCAAATAAGCAAAAAGCAGCAATTCTGTAATTTTTTTTGTGCATAGTGCGTAGTCCATTATGGACGCAAAGATACCAAATATCTAGAGGCGATTTTTTTTTTTTCCATTTGAAAAGTGTCTTTTTTTATCTTGGAGCTTTTCTTTAAATATTTTTTTATTTTTATAAATATTTTTGCCCTTACAACCCCATACTTCACCGCACCTCCTGGACCCTCATAAACCCACAACCCCCCACCATCTCCTGAAGACCATCGAGGAGGAAAAAAGAAACAAACAAAAATTGCCCTCTTCAGGTCTATTCATAACAGTTTTGATTCCACACAGGATTTTTCGTAATTACCGTATACATTTTTTCCATTAAATGTTTTCACTAGATTTTCTTTTAATTTAACTTTTTAAACTTTCTTTAACTTTTTGATAGCCCCACAAGGGGGCTGTAAAAGGTGATCTTTTGATATAATGCATGATACAATTTAAGGGTCTTTCACAACAGAGCCATGTATTTCCATTCTTCTGCTCGGTTATAGGAGCAGAGGGATAAAAATAATGGAAGTTCCGGATTCGGCACATAACTGAAGCACACTGAGCCTAACAGACCCCATTGACTATAGTAGGATCTGTTTCCTTTAGGAGAAAAAAAATTCCTGCATGCAGAACTTTTTGCTCAGCTATTTTTGATGAATTCTGAGACGGAAGCCCCAAACTGAGCTCCTGACTAGTGTTGATCGAGTACCAAAGTGCTCGGGTGCTCGAATAGAACACTTTGGGATGGTCCGGTGCTCTACAGAGCAGCAGAGCACAATGGAAGTCAATGGGAGAACCAGAGCATTAAACCAGGCACCCCGTGATCTGAAGAGGGGAGGGTGTCTGGTTCATAAGAAAAGGTCAGAAATTGATGGAAACACCACTGAAATGGTTCAGAACAGCTTGGGGAGATGTCTGGATGCATCTTGGACTCCCAGGTCGCTGCTGGGAACGATGTCCGAGTAGTACGTAACTTTTACACTAATACGCACAAAACCGAAGATAAAATCGATTTTAGAGGAAAAATTGTTAGGAAACATTCTTTCCTGTATATTTACTTGTATATAAATTACAAGGAAGAGACACTCCGATACAACCTGTATATAACATAAAGGAGGGCCTCATTCACATTGTGGTACAATTGTTCAGGTAGTGGGACTTCTACAGTCATAAAGCCTATGCACTAAGTGAAAGGGCTGCCAAAAATTACAAGGAACCGGTGTTCCGTGAAATTTCCCTACCCTCGTCACTTCCTGCATGCAGAACTTTTTGCTCAGCTATTTTTGATGAATTCTGACAATAAACAGCTATTTTGGCTTTATTTTGAATACAATGTTAGGGGATAAACAAGGTGTGAGGAATATGGATTAATATTTTGGCCGTATAGGGCTTTCTAGGGGAGGTACGAGGACAGGGAAACCCCACCATCAGGGGTAGTCCCTGGGCTGAGGATAGACCAGGATCTGACTAGGGAAAGACTCCCTTGGTAGCATTTCATTTTTACCTCAACACCTGGTCAACGATCCTCTTTCCTCCTCTTGAAGTAGTATATTTACATTCATTTCTCAATTTGTGGTGGATGGTATATATGCAGTAATAGGTGGGCTGCATCCGCTCGCCATGGGTTGTTATTATCTGTCACCAATTTTTGGGGCATATTTTTAGCTTGATCAATATTAAAAGTTATATTTTAAGGGTCCTATTTCCTCCAAGTTTAATGTATGTTTACTAGACTGACTTGAGCACTATCCCATAGTATTGTTCCAAAGGAGTTTATTGGATTAATCAGCTGAAAGGTAGCAGAGGTAGTGAGCTCCACAGGGGGGGCCCTGCTTCAAAGCCAGCAGATGGCAGAGGACCTCTAGCAGTCCACCAGTGTTTACAACTTTTCACACTTCCATTCAGCCAGCCAGGAACCCAGCTAATGGAACAGGAAAGACCTCTCTGTAGGGGTCTAGTCCATTCCCCAGTTCAATCAAATCTAGCATACAGCATGGAACCGGTGATTTATAAGGAATTATGAATCGCCCGGCCATCACAGGCACAAACCGGATACATATTTGTTTCCCTGTGGCCACGATAAACAGGCCCGTAGTCATAGTCTAGCGGTGGGATGCCAGGGAAGGGAGATATACACATTTCCCCACAGAAACTAAATAACAGAACCATGCTTTAGCTCTACTTGTAGCTGGGACCCAGGTGGGTCTGTTGGTCCCAGAACCATCTCCCTGTGACCTTCTGGTCTGGAGCTATGAACCCTAAAGGGTTTTGTGGGTCATTGAGCTGCCAGGATTAGCCGGGAGGGGGAAGACCCTTCTCAGAGGCGAGAAGAGGAGGGGCTGGCTCCAGTTTAAAAGGCTTGTGCCAGCAAGCGGGCGTGTCTTTCTCTTAAGGAGGGTCACATCGTGCCATGTGTTTAGAGGGACCTGCAACCTGCAGACATCACTGCTCTAAGGGGCTCAACTGCCTCGTTAGCGCAGTAGGTAGCGCGTCAGTCTCATAATCTGAAGGTCGTGAGTTCGATCCTCACATGGGGCATGTGTGTGTTTTTTTTCTACCTATTAAGGGCTACTTTTAAAAGACAAGTACTCCATACATTGAATTTCATTTATTTAAAGGGGGTGACGGACCCCTCCAAAACCTTCCTGTGCCACTAGGGTGCCTTGTTGCTTCCTGTTGTCATTGTCACACCCCACAACTATGGCATCTACTACTAGTTAGTCTCCGTCAACAGTAATTTGCCACTAGAGAACGCTAGTGGAGGCGATTTTTTATTTTTTTTTAATGGGGAAAAAAGTGTATTTTTTTATCTTTGAGCTTTTCTTACATTAATAAATAAAAAACAATAAGAAATGTGATAAAGCTGGTTATGGCCATTAGCAAACCTGCTTCCACTTTCGAAACTGTGGTGCAAAAACAACAAGCAGAGTGGGGATGGTGACTCTTATTAAAACTTAACTTTTAATTCTTTTGAATGAATAAAGTCCCTAGATATTTTTATTTGATAACAAAAAAGTGCATGATAACACAAAATGTGTCCTGAGGCTGTGGTATCGATGTGTCCTGAGGAGATACCACAGCCTCAGGACACATCGCTGTGCTCATGAATAGGGACCCTATCATCACTAGGCTGCCCATTCAACACTGCCTTCTCATCCTTAGGTACGTACTGAGCCCTGATACATGTGTGGAGCCTGAAACAGGGGCTACCACCTGTAAGGTATCAATGTGTCTTTCTGTCATATTTGATAACTGTGTGTGTTGATCACTGATTCACGTGTACCAACACCATATGTTATTGTATTGCCCCCCTGTATGTGCTCAATATTCCCCTGATGAGTTATGACACGAAACATGCGTGTAGGGATTAGCTGCACTAGGGCACAATAGGGCCAAGTAGCAAAAGGGCAAGGTTCGGGACGGGGTCGTCCTTATTAGAACGGGTGCTCCGTGATTAGGACGCTAGGGTCACGCTAGCACCCACATCTTAGGGCTGTCTAGGGACCCAGAACCCACTAATACCCCCGTCTAGCACTAACTGCTCTCAGTAATACCACATCTTCTGAATATCTATACAAACCGGAGGACTCCAGCAAAACGCTAGGACTACCACGTTATTCACTATCTTTTGTGTTATCATTCACTTTTTTGTTATCAAATAAAAATATCTAGGGACTTCATTCTATCAAATGAATTAAAAGTTAAGTTTTAATAAGAATCACCATCCCCACTCTGTCTGTAATCTTAATTATAGGTGATCAAGTCATCAATTATCATATAGCTTCCCTCTAGTCGCAAAAACAACAAATTTCACTTGCAATTGATTCGGGCACATTTCCATATATGGCAGTTTTGCTGGGATTGATACTTCTGTCCTATGTACATTTTAGACAACAAAAAATATAAAAAAACTAAAAATGCCGTGACCCGGATTCGAACCGGGGTTGCTGCGGCCACAACACAGAGTACTAACCACTATACGATCACGGCAGACAGTGGGAGTGGGAAGATTAAAGGCCTTCTTCAGTCTTCTCTGTGACCTCATACTATAACCTACTACAGTCCCAGACAGTCCCTTTAACCCCTTAGTGACCTGCCTGTTTTGGGCCCTAGTGACAAAGCACATTTTTATTTTATTTTAATTTGACATTGAAGTAGCTGTCGGAGGACTGGTTATAGTTTTTAACGGAGCCATTTTAGGGTACACATAACTTGCTGATTATCTTTTGTGAACTCTTTCTGGATAAAATAGCAATATCTTCACTGAGTTTTTATGTTATAAATTTTGCGACTTTCATTTTTTGGCATAAATGACATGATAACTGTACTCTCTGGGTCAGTATGATTACAGCGATACCAAATACATATAGTTTTTTTTTAAGCTTTACTACAATAAAACACGTTTTGTAAAAAATAAAAAATGTTTTTGCATCGCCGCATTACAAAACCCATAACGTTTTAATTTTCTGTTCTATGGAGCTGTGTGAGGGTTTTCTTTTCGCAGAATGACTTGTATCTTTTATTGGTAATATTTTGGGGTAAATAACACTTTTTGATCTCTCTTTATTTTGTTTGTTTTTTGGCAGCAAATAAGCAAAAAGCAGCAATTCTGGCATTTTTTTTTAAAGGATGTTCCCCATACAGGATAAATTACATAAGTGCATAGTGCGTAGTCCATTATGGACGCAACAATACCAAATATGTAGAGGCGATAATTTTTTTCTCATTTAAAAAGTGTATTTTTTTTTATCTTGGAGCTTTTCTTTAAAAAAATAAAATTATTTTAATAAATACTTTATTTTAAATTATTTCAACATTTGACATCAACATATTTTTGCCCTTACAACCCCATACCCCACCGCACCTCCCGGGCCCTCATAAACCCACGGCCCCCCCCCCCCCCCCCCATCTCCTGAAGACCATCGAGGAGGAAAAAAGATACAGAAAAAAATGACCCTCTTCAGGTCCATTCAGAATAGATTTGATTCCACACAAAAAAAACACAGGATTTTTCGTAATTACCGTATACATTTTTTCCATTAAATGTTTTCACTAGATTTTCTTTTAATTTAACTTTTTAAACTTTAACTTTTTGCTAGCCCCACAAGGGGGCTGTAAAAGGTGATCTTTTGATATAATGCATGATACAGTTTAAGGGGCTTTCACAACAGAGCCATGTATTTTCATACTTCTGCTCGGTTATAGGAGCAGAGGGATAAAAATAAAGTTCCAGATTCGGCACATAACTGAAGCACACAGAGCCTAACAGACCCCATTGACTATAGTAGGATCTGTTTCCATTTAGGAGGAAAAAAAATCCCTGCATGCAGAACTTTTTGCTCAGCTATTTTTGATGAATTCTGAGACTGAAGCCTCAAACTGAGCTTCTGACAAGTGTTGATCGAGAACACTTTGGGATGCTCCGGTGCTCTACAGAGCAGCAGAGCACAATGGAAGTCAAGAGGAGAGCCAGAGCATTAAACCAGGCACCCCCTGCTCTGAAGAGGGGAGGGTCTCTGGTTCATGGGAAATGGTCAGAAATTGATGGAAACACCACTGAAATGGTTCGGGAACAGCATGGGGAGGATGTCTGGATGCATCTTGGACTCCCAGGTCGCTGCCGGGAGCGATGTTGTCTGAGTAGTACGCCACTTTTACAGACTGACAATAATACACACTAAACCAAAGATAAAATCGATTTTAGAGGAAAAATTGTTAAGAAACATTCTTTCCTGTTGTGGCGAAAGCCACTTCGCCACCGTGTTTTGGAGGGGGCTGTTTGCCAGCCTCCTGCCCCTGGATTACGGCCCTTTAAGATACTTTTACTAACTTTTAAACCCCTGAACCTATTCAAGTGAATTTTGGATAGGTTTGTCCCCAAGTTATACTGGTTAAATTGATATAAGTTATACAGTATGTATGTACAATGTAAACTCACAAAGTTGTAACAATTTATAAGAAGTGTAACTTTTCAGCTTAGGAGATAGTTGAGTAGATACAGAAATTTACTCAATTATCTCCTAGACAGAGGGGAGGAATATGCTGGGTGTGTTTCTATTGTCCCATTGTGCCATTGTCCCATTGTGTCCGATTGGCTGCTGTACTTACATTGTATGTGTTGTAATATATTGATTGGTTGTATTTCAAAACCCTGTGGGCAGTACTATGTTTGTGGATTGTGAATAAAAGAGGCTGTACGTGCCAGTACAGTCAGTTCTGCTTAACCCTCAAGCGAAGTGTCGTCTCGTTCTTGGGGGGATTGGATATTATGCTGATTGCCAGGAGTGTAAGCCGATTGTATGCTTTTCCTGTTCAGCTGTTTCCAGTGTTCGTGTGTTTCCTGTTCCGGAGTTGAAGGATTCGTGTAGTTTGCAGTTCGGCAGACTGGTGCTTGCAGTAGCTGCCTGTGCATTGGAAAGTGGAATATCGTCTGAACGGAGTTGTGTGCTGAACGGTCCGTTACACCTGTATATTTACTTGTATATAAAGTACAAGTGCTGCCAAAAATTACAAGGAAGAGACACTCCGATACAACCTGTATATCACATAAAGGAGGGCCTCATCCACATTGTGGTACAATTGTTCAGGTAGTGGGACTTCTACACTGATAAAGCCTATGCACTAAGTGAAAGGACTGCAAAAAATTACAAGGAACCGGTGCTCCGTGAAATTTCCCTACCCTCGTCACTTCCTGTTGTGACGAGGCCGCACCGGACATGACGTTCCCAGCTTTGGAAGGAGGTGTGCTGCACCGCGCAGACGCACAACGACGGGGTAGGGAAATTTCACACCAGATTTGGGGAGCAGGGGGCACCTAATGCGCTTGCGCCTTACCTCTCAGCTGGACACCGTCCGACACTGCGCATGCGCCGGGAGCCTCAGCGGCGGTTAGAGGGTAGGGAAAAATTACAGGCCAGTGCGCAAGCGCAGATAACTACTTCCGATACACCGCGCGTGCGCACCAGCGGACAGGGAGATCTCTTATACCGAACATCCATCCGATCACCGCGCCTGTGCAGTGTGGGGGTAGGGAGATCTGATGGCCATTTGTTCTGTTAAATCTCCCTACCACTCACTGCGCACAGCTGAGAGGTAAGGCGCCTTCTCCCCAACTCTGGTGTGAAATTTACCTACCCCGTCGTTGTGCGCCTTCCAAAGCTGGGAACGTCATGTCCGCTGCGACCTGTGCCTCAGTGTCCACAAGCCTATATGGCAATATTTCCAGGGCCAGCAATTTGGAAAGGTGTGCATTTAGTGCTATGGCCTGTGGGTGGGTGGCTGGGTATTTGCGCTTTCGTTCAAAGGCCTGGGGTATGGATGGGCATCTGTACGCTGTGCTGGGACACAGAAGTGGATGTGCTAGCTGATGGTGCTTGCGAAGGTCCAGGTGCATGGCAGGAGGCATCCAGGCCTCCGTCTTGGACAGGGGATTGGCCAGCACGTAACACAGGGAAAGAGGAGGCAGTGGTGTGACCCGCAGACACTGATTGTGGACCCAGGCGTTCGGCCCACCTATTAGGGTGCTTTGATGCCATGTGGCAGATCATGCTGGTGGTGGTGAGGTTGCTAGTGTTCACGCCCCTGCTCATTTTGGTACGGCACAGGTTGCAAATGACAATTGTTTGATCGTCCGCACTTTCCTAAAAAAAGTGCCAGACTGCGGAACACCTACCCCTTGGCAAGGGAGATTGCTGAAAGGGGGTGCTTCGGGGAACAGTTGCGGGCCTGTTTGGTGTGGCCCACCTTCTCCCTTTTGCCACCCCATTGCCTCTTCCAGCCTGTTGCGGTGCTGCGGATCCCTCCCCCTCTGTACTGCAGTCCTCGCTCGGCTTGCCACCTTCCCAGGATGGGTCAGTGATTTCATCGTCCAGCACCTCCTCTTCCACTTCCTCACTCTGGTCATCCTCCTGACCTAATAAGAACCTCACTTATTGACAACTGTGTCTCATCCTCAAACTCTAGAGACACTAATTGCCATTCACTTATTGGCAACTGTGTCTCATCATCATCATCCACCTCGTGAAACACTAATTGCCATTCCCCACCGTCGTTATGACTGTGGATGCTCAAGAGTTTGGGAATCAGTGCACAAGATCTCCTCATGTCCCTTTTCAAGCGGGCTTGGTGAGAGGCCCAAATCAAGGAATGGCGATGAAAAGAGCTCCTCGGAATATCCGAATGTGGGATCACTTGTTTGCCAAGACTGTCCATGGTGGGAGGAAGAAGGATCAGGGTGAGGATTCTGTTGACCAGACTCTTGGCTACTGAGACTGGACTTTGTGGAAGACAGGACTTAGTGCATTATCTGCTGCAATCCAAACGACCACCTGGTCGTACGGGTGTGACTTCGAGAGCGTTGTCCTGAGCCGCCCTGCAAACTAGGACATGAATCTAGGTATCGTGGATGAGTGTGTTTCTTGTGCTCTGGAAGCAGGCACAGTTTCACTGCACCCAGGGCCACGGCCTCTGCATGCACCATCAGCAGCACGGCCACTTCCCCGTCCCTTACTGCTCGCCATGAGCATATTAAATGGTATATATGCTTGCAAGTATGTCACACGTACAGTAGTGCAGGTTTTGTAAGTGTATGAGCAAATAAATTACACTGAATGTCACAGATACTTAGGATGCGCAAACGTTACACAGGAGATGTAGTGCAGGTAATGTCGCTGTCACCAGCGGCCAAACAATTGCACGCTAGTGACAAAGCAATTTCTTTTTTTCTTTTTTTTTTTGCTGTCTTCTGCTGGTTCCAATGGGCTCATGATTGTGTCAAAGCATGGGGCAACTGGAGGATCTTCTGTGCTGGTGGTCCACCCCCACCATCCTGATTGACTGTCTAATACTGTTTGATGGACTCCTGGCTTAAACAACCTCTGGAGTACGCTACTGACCCCGATAGTGCAACCATCTAACATGGACACCATGCCGAGCAGGATCATCTGTGTACGGTAGGAGTGCACAGCCTTTTCTGGACCAAGGGCCACAATAAACTCCCCCCCCCCCCCCAATAACAAAGCCAGCCATACAGTGCACCATTAGTACTTACCTGCCCCTTCTCCTCTCTGACACTTGAGCAGACACCAGAGGGCGCTCACGTGTGTCATCCAAGTCCTACACTGGTATCTAGAGAACGGAGCCGCACTCAGTCTGGTACCTACAATCCATTGGCCATGTCTTTCAGAAGGACAAGTCTGTGATGGATGGGGGCTGTACTGAACAGCATGGTGGTCCACAGGTTGGTCACCTGCAGATTACAGATCAATATAAAGAACTTGTGGTCATGGCTACGGCCAAGAGATGTCCGAAGAACCCTGGGAAGAGAAACAACGGAACAACCTAACCCAGCTAGGCGTGTCTTAACTAACCTGACTTACTGGCTTGTTGTGTGCCCTAAGCCATGATCGAGGGTAGGCCTATAAGTGGGCATACCCTGTGGAAATGAGAAGATAAGGGAGGGAGGGTGGGGCACCTGAGAACGCACGCCTGTGAGTGAGGCTGTGGCTCGTATATGAAGGGCCTCCGCCCCTCCCACAAATGCAGGCTGACAAATCAGCCTTACCAACTTGTGGTCATGGCTACGGCCAAGAGATGTCCGAAGAACCCTGGGAAGAGAAACAACGGGAACAACCTAACCCAGCTAGGCGTGTCTTAACTAACCTGACTAACTGGCTTGTTGTGTGCCCTAAGCCATGATCGAGGGTAGGCCTATAAGTGGGAAAAAACCAAGCCAAGTAGGGTAGGAAAAGAACTCGAATGGCATGTGCAAACTGATCCCCAAGCCAACTGCAAGGCGTCAGGGATCTAGAGCAAAAATTCGGGGTGTATGAGGCAAGGCCAGAAGGAGACCTACAACCCGTCTTGTGGATGACAAGGCCAGAGACATGATGCTCAATATTGCGGATACTGCCCCCGAAGCGGAATGGAGTACCGGGAATACGTTGAGAAAGGGATCATGAAAACCAACTGAACCTGTAAAGTTTTGGCTCTAGGTCAAGTACTGACAATGCCTTAGCCTCAGGAGATCGTGAGACCGAAACCTAACTGCCTAGACTATGCAGGCATGAGGGCAAAAGAACCATGTAGATAGGAAGAGAATCCTTGAATAGTTCCCCAGACAGCTATCTGCTAGCCGTGGTCCGCGCGTTGTTCTACTGTGTGCCCCTGAGAATTGTTTTAACGCTTGAGACGTGAAGACCGACCTACTATCTGACTCTTCTACCGTGAGGAAATGCTGGACCTTGTCCAAAACCCGATTCAACGTGGTTGTAGGGAGTCTGAGGTTAGGCCAAATACAATTTAACTGTGTTGTGAGAGAGTCTAAGGCCAGTATGGCAATAAGCTAAGAAGGTCATAATGTACGAGGTCCTGTCAATGTCCTCCCTTGGGTGAAGGAGTGCAAATTTGCTATTAATGCTCCAGGCGGTTTTGTAACGTGTAACCGTATTAACAGACCACGACTTTTGCATGAGAGACTTGGCTGAAGAGATGTATGCCTTTTGACTGTGATCAGAGACTGAAATGCTGGAGAGGATAGCCCTACTTGTTCCTTCCCCCGCATGACCTGAAAGAAAGCATGGAGAATTAAAAACAAGACAAAGCAGCTGCAACACTTTTTTTATTTTTTACTGCTTGGACCCTGGATGGAAGGGGCGACCGGTACATTGAGTTCTGAAACACTTGTAGCGGGGGAGCGACAGACATTAGCGATTTAAAAAGTGAACCTGAAGAAAGTGACAGGCAACAGACATTTGATAAACGTAAGCTTGAATAAACGTAACAGTCAATGGACATTCGGGATTAATAAAAGTAAGGGCTCTTTCACACCTGCGTTCTTTTCTTCCGGCATAGAGTTCCGTCGTCGGGGCTCTATGCCGGAAGAATCCTGATCAGTTTTATCCTAATGCATTCTGAATGGAGAGAAATCCGTTCAGGATGCATCAGGATGTCTTCAGTTCCGGAACGGAACGTTTTTTGGCCGGAGAAAATACCGCAGCATGCTGCGCTTTTTGCTCCGGCCAAAAATCCTGAAGACTTGCCGCAAGGCCGGATCCGGAATTAATGCCTATTGAAAGGCATTGATCCGGATCCGGCCATAAGCTAAACGTCGTTTCGGCGCATTGCCGGCCCGACATTTAGCTTTTTCAGAGTGGTTACCATGGCTGCCGGGACGCTAAAGTCCTGGCAGCCATGGTAAAGTGTAGCGGGGAGTGGGGGAGCAGTATACCGTCCGTGCGGCTCCCCGGGCGCTCCAGAGTGACGTCAGGGCGCCCCAAGCGCATGGATCACATGGATCACGTCATCCATGCGCATGGGGCGCTCTGACGTCATTCTGGAGCGCCCCGGGAGCCGCACGGACAGTAAGTATACCGCTCCCCCGCTCCCCGCTCCTACTATGGCAACCAGGACTTTAATAGCGTCCTGGGTGCCATAGTAACACTGAAAGCATTTTGAAGACGGCTCCGTCTTCAAATGCTTTCAGTACACTTGCGTTTTTCCGGATCCGGCGGGCACCTCCGGCAACGGAAGTGCACGCCGGATCCCAACAACGCAAGTGTGAAAGAGGCCTAAGCTTGAATAATGTAAACAGGCCACAGACATTAGAAATAAAAAAAAAAACTCAAGCCTAAGTAACGTAAACAGGCAACAGACCTTAGTAGTTAGTAAACGTAAACCTGAATAACGTAAACAGGCAACAGACATTAGTGGTTAGTAAACGTAAGCCTGAATAACGTAAACAGGCAACAGTAACCAATTAACGTAAGCCTGAATAACGTGAACAGTTAGCTGACATTAGAAGTTAGTAAACGTGAGCCTGAATAGTGTAAACAGGCGACAGACATTAGAAGTTAGTAACGTAAGCCTGAATAACGCAAACAGGCAACAGACATTAGTAATTAATGAACGTGAGCCTGAATAACGTAAACAGGCAACAGACCTTGGTTGATAGCAAACGTAAGCCTGAATAACGTAAACAGGCAGACATTAGAAGTTAGTATACGTAAGCCTGAATAACGTAAACAGGCAACGGATATTGGTAGTTGGTAAACGAAAGCCTGAATAAAGTAAACAGGCAACAGACATTAGTAATTAACAACGTAAGCCTGAATAACGTAAACAGGCAACAGACATTGGAAGTTCGTAAACGTAAGCCTAATGTAAACAGGCAACAGATATTGGTAGTTGGTAAACGTAAACCTGAATAACGTAAACAGGCAACAGACATTAGTAGTTAGCAAATGTAAGCCTGAATAACGTAAAACAGGCAACAGACATTGGTAGTTAGTAAACGTAAGCCTGAATAACGTAAACAGGCGACAAATATCAATCTATGTTGGCCTGAATAAAAGACAGGCGAGAGAACAATACTGATTAATAAACGTGAGCCTGAAACGTCACAGGCAACAGACATGATGATTGATACCGTAGGCCAGAATAACGTAAACCGGCGACAGACATTGAATAATAACGTAGACCTGTATAACGTAAACAGGCGACAGACATTGGGAGTTAGTAAACGTAAGCCTGAATAACGTAAACAAGCAACAGACATTGGTAGTTAGTAAACGTAAGCCTGAATAACGTAAGCAGGCGACATATCAATGATCGATGAACGTAGGCCTGAATAACGTAAACAGGCAACAGACATTAGAAGTTAGTAAACGTAAGCCTAAATAATGCAAACAGGCAACAGACATTAGTAATTAATAAATGTAAGCCTGAATAAGGTAAACAGGCAGCGGACATTAAATAAACGTATGCCTGAATAGAGTAAACAGGCAGCAGATATCAATGACCAATGAACGCAGCCTGAAAGACGTAAACAGGCGACAGACATTAATGATCGATAAACGTAAACCTGAATAAACAACCGGGCAAGAGACATTGGACGCGTTAAGCGTGAGCCTAACAACGTGACAGGCGGCAACATTGATAATTTAAAAACATGAGCCGGATGAATCTACCAAGTGATGACAACTGATTAACCGTGAGGGGAAAGAAGACGACCCTCGCCAGAAACCTCGAGTGTAAAAAAAAAATGAAAAAATAAAGAATATATATATTTTTTTTTAAGGCGACTGTACTCACATTCACGGACTGCCCGACTGCTGCCTCCGGCAGTGGCAAAACAATGTTATTGAGCCCTAGTGCCTGCTCCAACTTGAGACCGACTGCAGACTAAAGTACCTGTCATTTCTGCTGGCCAGAGGTAACTGGGGGAACTCTGAAGCTGGTTGCTCCTGCAGCCCTCGTACCGGCGAGGGCCACCAGGGGAGCGGCGCCGGCCTGAGTACCGTTAATGCGGGAATGGGGCATCTGGAACGGCGGGTTCTAGAGCGAGAGTGCCGGGTCTGGAGCAGGAGCGGGATTAGCCTCGACTCACGGAGGAGTGGCCATGGCGGCGGCGGGGGGTGGTGGAGAGGAGGGAGCGGCTGCCTGAAGAACGGCCGGGAAAGCGGTACGGGGGCGGGGAGTGCAAACTGCTCCTGTAAGAGATCGGGAAGTCCGGGGAAAAGCCGTGACGCATCGGTGTCCGGTGCATGACCGACCGCTTTACAGTAAAATAGCTATGCTTTAACAGAACTGTTGCTATCCCTCCATTATTCCCCCTGGCAATGCTGGTACAACATTGCAGCTGAGTGCCAGACAGACGGATCCAAGGGAGCATAGCCGGAAGGGTAGAGAACGCTGGAGGCAGACACCCCGTAACTGCGACACTAGAAGCAGTGAACGAGAGACCAGGCGAAACAGCCACACCGTGCGAGACCGTGAGTGTGCCGCACGTGCAAGGAAGCCGATGGCGTGGTCGCGAGTGCAGGTATGGAAAGCGCAAGGCAGGGAGGGAGATCAGAATGACCCGTGTGCTTGAGAGTTGCGGGAGCCCTACCAGACCTGCAAGCCCAGCGAGAAACAAACCCAGAGCGGCGGTTGTCCTTGAGCCCGAGTTGCGCTTACCGTAAGAAACCTTGGCTGGCTCAGGGCACCGTGGCCCATGCATACTTACGAGTCGAGCACACTGTTGGTGTGCGCTGCTTGGGGCAGGGATGAAAACACGCCCGCCGCCCCGCTGCCTTACCAACTTATATAAAGGTAGGACAGTCTCAAGACAATTTTGCAGTTCTTTTAGGCAGAATTTAGATCAAGAGGTTTTAAAATTCTGGCAACCTTTTTTTAAAGGGTAAATCCGCCCAGAATGGATCTACTTAGGCTACATTGACAGGACAGTGAGATAAGGCTCAGGAAAAACTGACACGCTGTCAGTTTTTCATGGCCGTTTTTCATCCATTTTCTGGTCATCTGGCCATTTTGTAATATTAATATGGTATCCAGTTTTAAGGGCCATCAAAATGGATGAGTTTCATTGGCTTTTTTTTATAAAATTCCAACCCCTGTCCTCAGCTGAAATAATATTTTTTTTAAGCTGAAAAAAAAAAATATATATATATATAACGTATTACCTCCTCCACTTGCACGCGCAGCGGCAGTTGCTCCTCTCAATGCTGAAGAGCCCTGCGCTCAAGCGTGATGATGTCACCATGTGCTCCCAGCGATCATGCAGAGCACATGGTGAAGTCATCACACTTGAGCGCAGGTCCTTCAGCAACGAGAGGAGACTTCCTCTGTGCGTGCAAGTGGATGAAGTAATTTTTTTTAACCCCTAAAAGGCCATTTTTGTTCACCAGCATATCTATTTTTACCGGCTACTAGATGGGTACACTCCTAACAGCCGTTAAAAACGGTCATGTTGATTGGGGTCCGTCTGGCCGTGAATACATGTCCTATTTTTTGATGGGCGTGTTAAAAAAAATAATAATTTAGATCACAGAGGTTTTAAAATTCTGGCAACCTTTTTTAAAAAAAAGATAAATCCACCCAGAATGGATCTACTTAGGCCTCTTTAACACGAGTGTGACGGATTAGGTCTGGATGAGTTCAAGGTGCGTTCAGTGAAACTTGCCCCATTTTGCAAGCAAGTTCAGTCAGTTTTGTCTGCAATTGAGTTCAGTTTTTTCCGCGCGAGTGCAATGCGTTCTGATGCGGTTTACAAACAACATCATAAACTTCTATTAGGAGGGAAAGCAAATGGAATGTCTTTTAAAAGCTTCCGTGTTGCATTATGTCTGGGCATTCCGTTATTTTCCGCTATAACGGAAAGCTATAACGGAATCCTTAACGCTAGTGTGAACTCACCCTAAGGCCCCTTTCACACGAGCGTGACAGATTAGGTCCGGATGCGTTCAATGAAACTCGCACCATTTTGCAAGCAAGTTCAGTCAGTTTTGTCTGCGATTGCGTTCAGTTGTTCAGTTTTTTCCGCACGGGTACATTGCGTTTTGATGTGTTTTTCAAAAACTGAAGGTTTACAAACAACATCCCTTAGCAACCATCAGTGAAAAACGCATTGCAACCGCACTTACTTCCGGATGCCAAGTGTTTTCACTGAAGCCCCATTCACTTCTATGGGGCCAGGGCTGCGTGAAAAACGCAGAATATAGAACATGCTGCATTTTTCACGCAACGCAGAACTGATGCGTGAAAAAAAACGCTCACGTACACAGACCCATTGAAATGAATGGGTCAGGATTCAGTGCGGGTGCTATGCGTTCACGTCATGCATTGCACCCGCGCGGAAAACTCGCTGGTGTGAAAGGGGCCTCACAGGACAGTGAGATAAGGGTCAGGAAAAACGGATACGCTGTCCGTTTTTCATCGATTTTCTGGTCATCTGGCCGTTTTGTAATATTCATTTTGCATCCAGTTTTAAGGACCATTCAAAATTGATGAAAAATAAAACCCCAGCCCCTGCAGTATACAAAATATCCCTCCTTAGGGACAAACTACGCTGCTACATGCATCCATCTTGGATGGATTTTTTGCAACTGTCGTGTCACAGTGCGACACCATAGCCTATCATTATAAAAATTGTTGAGACAAAATGTTGCGCAACACATGTCATTGTGTATCCCTAGCGTTAAAGGGGCGGGCGCTGTGGAGGTCACTGTTAAAGGGGCGGGCGCTGTGGAGGTCACTGTTAAAGGGGCAAGCACTGTGGAGATCACTGTTAAAGGGGCGGACACTGTAGAGATCACTGTTAAAGGGGCGGGTGCTGTGGAGGTCTCTGTTAAGGGGACAGGGTATGATGGAGGTCACTGTTAAGGGGACGGTCTGCTATGGAGGTCAGTGTTAAGGGACAGGGTGCTGTAAAGGGCGTGGGGTGTTGTGGAGGTCACTGTTAAGGGAACAGGTTATTGTTGAAATCACTGTTCAGGGGACGGGGAACTGTGAAAGTCACTAATAAAGGGTGATCTATACGAGTGTATTACTGTACAGCAGAGGTGGCACGAAGAGCACAGCGTCATAGCAACCAATGACGCTGTGCGCTCCTGCACTCAGCAGGAATCCAGGCCGGTATCTCACGGTCCGTGTTCCACGGACGTGTGCATGAGGCTTTATTTTTATCAGTCCACAAAATGTTGCGCCATTTCTCTTAGGCCAGTCAATGTGCTCTTTGGCAAATTGTAACCTCTTCAGCACACGTCTTTTTTTCAACAGTGGGACTTTGCGGGGGCTTCTTGCAGATAGCTTGGCTTCACATAGGCATCTTCTAATTGTAACAGTACTCACAGGTATCTTTAGACCTTCTTTGATCTCCCTGGAGCTGATTGTTGGCTGAGTCCTCGCCATTTTGCCTATTCTTCTATCCATTGGAATAGTAGTTTTTCGCTTTCTTCCACCTCTTTCAGGTTTTGGTTGCTATTTTAAAGCATTTGCGATCATTTTAGCTGAGGAGCCTATCATTTTCTGCACCTCTTTATATGTTTTCCCCTCTCCAATAAACTTTTTAATCCAGGTACGCTGTTCTTCTGAACAATGTCTGGAACAACCCATTTTCCTCAGAATTTCAGAGAAATGCACTGCAACCAGCATGTTCAACATTTGCTGCCTTCCTTTCTTAAATAAGGGCAATAATTTCCACCTGTTTTTCAAAGAATGAATGACCTCACTCATTGAAACCTACTGCTATTATTTTGAACGTGCCCCTTTCAATTAGTGATTGAATTACAGAGAATCATATTCTGTAAAATGTCATGACTGTTGGGTTTCTATAACTACTACACCTGCATATACACTCACCTAAAGAATTATTAGGAACACCATACTAATACGGTGTTGGACCCCCTTTTGCCTTCAGAACGGCCTTAATTCTACGTGGCATTGATTCCACAAGGTGCTGATAGCATTCTTTAGAAATGTTGGCCCATATTGATAGGATAGCATCTTGCAGTTGATGGAGATTTGAGGGATGCACATCCAGGGCACGAAGCTCCCGTTCCACCACATCCCAAAGATGCTCTATTGGGTTGAGATCTGGTGACTGTGGGGGCCATTTTAGTACAGTGAACTCATTGTCATGTTCAAGAAACCAATTTGAAATTATTCGAGCTTTGTGACATAGTGCATTATCCTGCTGGAAGTAGCCATCAGAGGATGGATACATGTTCTCATTCTGTTTACGCCAAATTCGGACTCTACCATTTGAATGTCTGAACAGAAATCGAGACTCATCAGACCAGGTGACATTTTTCCAGTCTTCAACAGTCCAATTTTGGTGAGCTCGTGCAAATTGTAGCCTCTTTTTCCTATTTGTAGTGGAGATGAGTGGTACCCGGTGGGGTCTTCTGCTGTTGTAGCCCATCCGCCTCAAGGTTGTGCGTGTTGTGGCTTCACAAATGCTTTGCTGCATACCTCGGTTGTAACGAGTGGTTATTTCAGTCAACGTTGCTCTTCTATCAGCTTGAATCGGCCCATTCTCCTCTGACCTCTAGCATCCACAAGGCATTTTTGCCCAGAGGACTGCCACATACTGGTAGTTTTTCCCTTTTCACACCATTCTTTGTAAACCCTAGAAATGGTTGTGCGTGAAAATCCCAGTAACTGAGCAGATTGTGAAATACTCAGACCGGCCCGTCTGGCACCAACAACCATGCCACGCTCAAAATAGCTTAAATCACCTTTCTTTCCCATTCTGACATTCAGTTTGGAGTTCAGGAGATTGTCTTGACCAGGACCACCCCCCTAAATGCATTGAAGAAACTGCCATGTGATTGGTTGACTAGATAATTGCATTAATGAGAAATCGAACAGGTGTTCCTAATAATTCTTTAGGTGAGTGTATATACCTCCTCCACTTGCACGAGCAGAAGCAGTCACTCCTCTCAATGCTGAAGGCCCTGTGCTCAAGTGTGATGATGTCACCATGTTCTCCCAGCGATCATGCAGAGCGCATGGTGACATCATCACACTTGAGTGCAGGTCCTTCAGCATTGAGAAGAGACTGCCTCTACACGTGCAAGTGGATGAGGTAATTTTTTTTAAACCCTAAAAGGCCATTTTTACACTAGTGTACCAATTTTTTAAGGGCTGTTAGACGGTACACTCCTAACGTTGAAAATGGTCACATTGGCTGGGGTCCGTCTGGCCGTGAAAACATGATGGTCACTATTCACTTGGCATTGACATGAATATGTTTTTCACTGTTGTCTGAACGTAGCCCTAAAGAATTTATCCGGGAATTTGATATTGGTGGCCTATCATCCATATCAGACCATCAGGGTTCTGATTCCTTGCACCCCTGCTAATCAGCTGTTTGAAGAGGCCGTTGCACTCCTTGAGCATTTAGGCCTCTTCCTAGGCCACTGAAGTCCCATTCAATCGGTCACATGTTCCAGGCGCAGCGCAGCCCCCTTCAATGTGATGGTCCTGGGTGGCAATACGAAGCACATCCTCCTCACAGAGCTGTGAGGAGGATGCAGGACTCCCAGAAGCTCCTGGTGAGCGCAGTGGCCTTTTCAAACAGCTAATCACCAGCTCTGCTGGGACTCAGACTCCTGCTGATATGATATTGATCGATCTATCCTGAGCACAGGCCATCAATATCAAATTCCCGGAGAACCCCTTTAAGTCACAGTGACATGTCAGAGCATCACATCGGCATGATGCGGATTTCCAAAGCCATACAGTACATTGACCACTGATATGCAGAGACTACCTTGTATTTCCCAACACCCGCCTATCAGATACTGATGATCTAGCCAGAGGATAGATCATCAGTTTAAACAAACTGCAGAACCCCTTTAAGGCCTCTTTCACACGAGCGTGGCGTGTGAGGGCCCGAAAAGAAGCGGGTGCGTTGCGGTAAAATGCGCAATTTTTCCACGCGAATGCAAAGCGTTTTAATGCGTTTTGCACCCGCGCGAGAAAAATCGGCATGTTTGGTACCCAGACCCAAACCCGGACTTCATCACTGAAATTCAGGTTTGGGATCGGCGTTGTGTAGATTTTATTATTTTCCCTTATAACATGGTTATGATGGAAAATAATAGCATTCTTACTACAGAATGCAAAGTAAATTAGGGATGGAGGGGTTAAAAAATAAAAATAAAAGTTAACTTACCTGCTCCATAGCTACCGGTCTCTGTTCTATCTTCAGGACCTGGCAAAAGACCTGTGGTGAAGTCACTGTGCTCATCACATGGTAAAATAACATGGTTCATCACCATGGTGAGGGACCATGTGATTGGACCATGTGATGTGACGTCACTACAGGTCCTTAGCCGGCAGCTCAACATTACAGAAAACAGAGACCGGCAACTACGCGATCAAATGGACTCGGTGAGTTAATTTCTTTTATTTTTAACCCCTCCATCACTATTTTACTTTGCATTCTGTATTCAGAATGCTATTATTTTCCCTTATAACCATGTTATAAGGCTTGAAAATAATACAGATCGGGTCCCCAGCTGATTGTCACCTAGCAACCATGCGTGAAAATCGCACCGCATCCGCACTTGCTTGCGGATGCTTGTGATTTTCACGCGGCCACATTCACTTCTATGGGGCCTGCGTTGCGTGAAATGCAATGCGTGAAAATCACCGCTCATGTACACAGCCCCATAGAAATGAATGGGTCCGGATTCAGTGCGGGTGCAATGCGTTCACATCACGCATTGCGCCCGTGTGAAAGGGGCCTAAGGGTAGGACCTCATCATCATCACACAGTGGAAGGCTGTGATGTATCGCACTGTATAGGCATACTGTTGTATACGTAACATATATTGGCCCAAAAGGCTCAGTCTGCAAAAAAATAAAAAATAAAAGGTCCAGCTGGGTGTTACCAGTTGGGGTGTGTGTCCCTGCACAGTCTGACACTATCTAATTAGTGCTGCCAGTGTCAGACTGTGCAGGGCACATCCTAAACTAGCAACACACAGATTGAACTTTATTGCAGACTGCTAGCAATTCATTCATAAACTTCTAGCAGGAATAATAGAGGAATGGCACAGCATACAGCTGTGATGGCCAACCTCCAGCACTCCAGCTGTGGCAAAACTACAACTCCCAAGATGTACACTTGCTTAGCTGTTCTCAGGACTCCATAGAAATGGAGCATGCTGGGAGTCGTAGTTTCACCACAGCTGGAGTGCTGGAGGTTAGCCATCACTGGATAGAGTGATAAGTATAGATGCTCCAGAATAGTTATTGCATGGAGGATGCAAGTGGTTACAAAACAGACATGTCAGGAGAGGGGACGGGTCCTCATTCAGAACAGTAATAGGATACACCAGGCTGATTTATTATATACAGAACAAGAATTTTATTATTTAAAAAAAACAAAAACTTTATCCAAAAACAATTTAAGCCAACATGGCAGCTGTAGTCTGACGTTCAGGATGTAATAAGATGACATCTTCCAGCGATCCAAGAAGTCGTGTAAACACCAGAAAAGAGGGAGAACTGAGGGGGAGAGCAGCGAGAAGGTGCCGGTTACTGGTAATACAGCTCCAGGTTCATCCCGTCGTGAATTTCATCTGGAGAGGACTCGGTTAAGGAACTATTAGACACTGGACAAATACAGGTTAGTACTGACCGGGCACCTGAGACCCTAAAGTGTAAAGGTGCTTTTAGACGCACCTATTATTGGGAACGACCGCTCTTGCAAACAGTCGTTCCCGACCATCTGCCCATCTAAATGCGCCGCCGATCACCCAATGAACGAGCGAAACGCTCGTGCAGGCACCACCGATCATAGTTTCTGAGCAGCACATTGTGTGGTCTAAACAGCGACCTGCCGCTCAGAAACCACGATTCTGTTTGAGGACGAGCGATCGCAGTAGCCATCCCTCGTCCTCATACTGTGAAGGAGATCGCTGCGTGTAAATGCAGCAGTTTCCTTCACTGGACGAGCTGCCAACTCTCGGGAAGAAACACATCCTTCCCAACAATCGGCCGCTGCATTGTCCTGTGTAAACCCAGCTTAAGACTGGTTGGTGAAGGCTGGCTAAACCAGGAACATAATCTATTCAAAAGGAGCATGTGTCTGAATAGATATGTCACCAATGTACCAGCTGACAACCCCCTTTAATGTGAAGACCGCCACAGGTCCGGCTCCCGAGGTCCCTAGCTCATTTTGCCAGTAGAAATTGCCATTAGCTGCTCATTTCCCCTGCAGTGACCACTACAGGAGAGATGCAGTATTACACGCAATCATTCAAATGAACGGCTGTCTAGTTCATACACTACCAGTCAAATGTTTTAGAACACCCCAATTTTTATGGATATTTCCACAAAATGGCCTGAACAGGCGTTATTGGGACCACTGATAGGACCTGCACAGATGCCCTCAGCTGCCAAGCGCACATGTAACAGGTCAGCCAGGGTCATAAGTACAAAACTGCTGACAGATGCCCTTAAAGATGTGAGCCGCCAACCACACAAACTGTCTTCTAATCTGGTTGTGGCCTTTGGTCTGCCAGACCTCTTCCAGTCTCCAACTGCCTAAACTGTACTCACCGACACCTCGGCTTTCTTTGCAATTTCTGGCTAGGACAGACCTAGACTACTAGGGGTTAGTTAGTTTTCAGACTATTTCTGAACCTTACCTTTGTTCCCTTCTACCATTTCACGTTATTGGCCTTGAACTGTGTAAACGTCAATTATAACTGTATATATTGAGGTGTTCTAAAACTTTTGAGCGGTAGGGTCCATGGATGGACAGGTTACCAAGAGGATCCCCCTCGGTGATGTCCATATGCCCCAATGGGACATATGGGAGGGGTTGACCATAATGCTGGGTCCATAGAGGCCCTGCAATACTGTGACACACTGTGTTACACCTAGAACAGAGGCTATAGGGGCGGTGCATGGCACAGGGATTGAAACAACACCGAAGAGAACACTGGTGTCATGCTCCGCCCCCTCAGGCCTTGTGCGAAACAATTACAGTCTATCAATATTAGGGTTCATGCACACAAGCGTGTGTGCCCCGGGCAACCAGTGGTTTGCAATGCACAGGCACCATCCATGTGTTAACCGTCTGTGGACTTGATTGGGTCCGCGATATGCAAGAGACAGTACGCACCGCCAAAAAATAGGACATGTTCTATTCTTTTGCAGTGAGGAGGCATGGACCAAAATCCCACAAAAGCACTATGTTGTGTTCCACTTTCCTAAAAAAAAATAAAAAAAAATGCTGTCCTTCTGGACACGCCCTTTAACCACCTCAGCCCCCAGTGCTTAAACACCCTGAAAGACCAGGCCACTTTTTACACTTCTGACCTACACTACTTTCACCGTTTATTGCTCGGTCATGCAACTTACCACCCAAATGAATTTTACCTCCTTTTCTTCTCACTAATAGAGCTTTCATTTGGTGGTATTTCATTGCTGCTGACATTTTTACTTTTTTTATTAATCGAAATTTAACAATTTTTTTGCAAAAAAATGACATTTTTCACTTTCAGTTGTAAAATTTTGCAAAAAAAACGAGATCCATATATAAATTTTGCTCTAAATTTATTGTTCTACATGTCTTTGATAAAAAAAAAATGTTTGGGTAAAAGTTATAGCGTTTACAAACTATGGTACAAAAATGTGAATTTCCGCTTTTTGAAGCAGCTCTGACTTTCTGAGCACCTGTCATGTTTCCTGAGGTTCTACAATGGCCAGACAGTACAAACACCCCACAAATGACCCCATTTCGGAAAGTACACACCCTAAGGTATTCGCTGATGGGCATAGTGAGTTCATAGAACTTATTTTTTGTCACAAGTTAGCGGAAAATGTTGATTTATTTTTTTTTTTTCTTACAAAGTCTCTTATTCCACTAACTTGTGACAAAAAATAAAAAGTTCTATGAACTCACTATGCCCATCAGCGAATACCTTGGGGTCTCTTCTTTCCAAAATGGGGTCACTTGTGGGGTAGTTATACTGCCCTGGCATTCTAGGGGCCCAAATGTGTGGTAAAGAGTTTGAAATCAAATTCTGTAAAAAATGACCTGTGAAATCCGAAAGGTGCTCTTTGGAATATGGGCCCCTTTGCCCACCTAGGCTGCAAAAAAGTGTCACACATCTGGTATCTCTGTATTCAGGAGAAGTTGAGGAATGTGTTTTGGGGTGTCATTTTACATATACCCATGCTGGGAGAGAGAAATATCTTGGCAAAAGACAACTTTTCCCATTTTTTTATACAAAGTTGGCATTTGACCAAGATATTTCTCTCACCCAGCATGGGTATATGTAAAATGACACCCCAAAACACATTCCCCAACTTCTTCTGAGTACGGCGATACCACATGTGTGACACTTTTTTGCAGCCTAGATGCGCAAAGGTGCCCAAATTCCTTTTAGGAGGGCATTTTTAGACATTTGGATACCAGACTTCTTCTCACGCTTTGGGGCCCCTAGAATGCCAGGGCAGTATAAATACCCCACATGTGACCCCATTTTGGAAAGAAGACACCCCAAGGTATTCAATGAGGGGCATGGCGAGTTCATAGAATTTTATTTTTTTTGGCACAAGTTAGCGGAAATTGAATTTTATTTATTTTTTTCTCACAAAGTCTCCCTTTCCGCTAACTTGGGACAAAAATTTCAATCTTTCATGGACTCAATATGCCCCTCACGGAATACCTGGGGGTGTCTTCTTTCCGAAATGGGGTCACATGTGGGGTATTTATACTGCCCTGGCATTCTAGGGGCCCTAAAGCGTGAGAAGAAGTCTGGAATATAAATGTCTAAAAAATTTTACGCATTTGGATTCCGTGAGGGGTATGGTGAGTTCATGTGAGATTTTATTTTTTGACACAAGTTAGTGGAATATGAGACTTTGTAAGAAAAAAATAATAATAATTCCGCTAACTTGGGCCAAAAAAATGTCTGAATGGAGCCTTACAGGGGGGT